>NC_141691.1:43555328-44141607 GCF_964263255.1 Lissotriton vulgaris | reverse complement strand
GAACTACTTATCGACCGCGTCAACCCCACCGGACAGGACCACCAATTGGGACCTGCCACAATACTTAGAAATCGAGCCGCAATCGGTAAGCCAATGTTACATAGGTTGCCGGCTGTCCTTAAGCTTCCTCGATAATTAATGTTTATTTTCCTATTTAGTGTCTCGGAAACGTATCACCGACCTTCTTTCCATAACCAAACCACATGCAGCACAGCAGCTTCCCTGCACAGTGGGTACGTTACTAATTTACCCTTCCATTATACTAGTCAGTTCATAGCCGTCTCCACACCGGTATTCGGTCACCCAGGCAACCCCAAAAAAACCCTGGTTAAATACACAGGCTTCCGCATTGAGGAGCTAGTCTTTCACAACCGTTCTCATCACTTCACCAACTCTTTCCCAAATCAGCCCTTTTACAATAAGCATTCTCCTAATAGGCACGTATTACGCACAATTGCACGATCTTTTAAATATGGAACACTGGCTGGCACCTTCACGCACTGCGATTCCGGAAAATGTAGGTATCGAATGTGACTAAAGTTGACCTCAATTTCTCGCCGCAAAAATGTAAATATAATTTCGTCTTTGCTTTTCTGTCTTTCCCTATTTTCCATTACAGGCGTACATAACAAAAAGTGTACCAGGCAAAAATTAATAAGTCCTGATGATGATCCCATTATAAATTTGAGCCACGGATCGAAACGCCGTCAACTTGGTTTAGTAAAGATACAGCTAAATCTGTGAATACTACTGCATGTATGGTTTACTCTGGGGAGTACTGGCAATTCTAATGTATAGCAGTACCCAGTTTTGCTCACTATTTCTTGCCTGATGTAAACTTTTTTTCTTCTTTATTCTCCTTCTCCAATTTTCCAGTACGGCACAGGCTTGTGCCCTACTTCACATGGATATGGTTACTGTGAAACTATAATTCAAATATTCTGAGTATATCAAATGAATAAATTCCTTGCCCGGCTGGGTACAGGATAAAACTATATAGTTTCCCATTGAGGTCTATATATACCTGTTTTTTTGAAAATTCCAAGCTTAGGACCTTTTGTTTTTGAAAACACCACATTTCAACAATCATTTCATAATGGGTACACCTGCCATAGTGACATATAACCCTGACAAGAGCATCTAATATTAACAACTAGCTTACCCGTCGCGCGTTGCTGCGATTTCAGAAGAAAGGATATTTAAGGAAACTTGTTATGATAACATTCAATTTACATTGTGTCATTTTTATTGAAACTTATTCCTTTTAATATGGAAAACATTTTAAAGTGTTGTTTTAATTCTGTTTATTTATTCGAGTGCTTGTGGATACACAGTATTTTTTTTTTCCATCTGGTGCGTACACAAATAAATCAGAAGGTTTTCCGACGCGTGAGCTGGCCACATACAGTTGTCCATGTGAGAAGCACGGATTCTCCAAATCTAGTCCATACACTTGCAGCGATTGTCCTTGTGCTTTGTTGATGGTCATTGCAAAAGCGAGTCGCACCGGAAACTGTAAACGTTCAGTATTGGAAAGATTATGAGGGCCCTGGGGACTGATATTTAACAAATTTTTCTTTTTTTATTGCCAGAAGCCTACGCGGGAGTGTACTCAACAACTTTAAAAAAAAAATAATAATTTGGCCAGAAACCTTTGCGGGAGTGTACTCAACAACTTCCTAAAGTTTCATGGCAATCGGATGAATGGTGTAGTAATGCATAAAGGACAAACAGACATACTTTCGTTTTTATATATATAGATAAAGTATGCAAACTTAATTCACAGTGGTTGACAGTCTTCTTCTTCAACTAAAGCAGTAGCAAGAATAGATGTGCATGACTGGGAGTGGGGAGTACCTATCATAACTATTAGCATGATTAATGAACTTACAGCACCTAAAAGGGCATCACATGTATAATTACATTACTATACATTTATAATCAGGCACCCCTGCAAGGACGCTAGCAACATATAGTACAATATCACATTTAGCACAACACAAGGCATGTGAAACCCAGTCCCTAAAGCAGTGGTTCCCAAACTTTTTTGACCTGTGGCTCCCTTGACCTAATCAGCAGTTGGCCGTGGCTCCCACCATTTTCTTACCACGCCCCTTTAAGAGACTCCACCCACTGCCCCCCTCTGGATCACACTTAAAACACTGGTTAAACCCCTCCATTCATACGAAGAGTCCTCTGGTGTCCGTGGTAACCCCCGACCCGCGCTTTATAACGTGCTGCAACTATCACCATGTCGCAGAACAATGTCGAATGTGTACATCAGTTCTCATTTCTGACTTTTGTTTATTGAGTTAATTCACCTTACAGGTTCTCTGTATTACTGGCTTTATTTCAAGGAGCTGAGGCACTGTGCCCTTTTTCCTGCCCTTCAGATGCCACGGCAGGGGCATAACATTTAATAGTGCAGCCGGGCAGGGGCACCAGGGCCCAGAGTTCTGAGGGACCCACTGCTCTCCAGCCCCAACTGTAGGTGCTCTTTAACTGCCAACCCAAGGTATCAGGACCGTTTTCCGTGCTTGAGCTGGGGCCACAACAGCGTTCCACAAGCTCAAAGACCACAGGCCCATCACCGCAGTGTGGCCTTTTAGGACTTAAATCTCATTCTCAGAAGAATCCATGAATAGACCCTCAAGAGGCAACCTTTTACAATTCCAGTACCGGGGTTTGTTTCTAGAATCCCCATCCTGGTCGATTAACTGCCGGTTGCTGCCCCCTACCTCCCACCCACCGTGGACAGACTCTGTACACAGCCCAGGACTGCTCGAAGCTTCTGGAACCTATGTTTCTGACAAATATAAATATAGCTCCTGCAGCTTGGATCGCCTGGCCTGACTCCTGTGCCATCAAATTCCTGCAGGCTGTAGCACTTCAGCGTGACCCCTGCAGGCTTCTAACTCCTGTAGCTCGGCGTGCCAGCCTGGCCCCTGGGCACTGTGGAGCCAGCAGCCGGGCCCCTGGCCAGTCTGGAGCACGCAGATGGGCCCCTGCACCCTTCTAAAGTCTGGAGTCTAGCAACCACCCTGACCCCTGCGGCCTAGAGTAGTCAGCCTTCTGCCTCTAAACCTTGCAATGTACACTCAGCTTGACCCCAACCTCATAATCCTGCCATTCGCTTACATTTGTTTTTTGCTCTTGAAATTCAAGAAGACAACGGTGACCTCTCAGCCAAATAAATATAAACGTGCTTTACCATGAAGCGCTTTCTGCCTCACAGTCACACTTGCAGCTTTGTACAGCTATAAATCACAAGTGCCGCCATTACCCACTGATACTGTCGCCCAGTCTTCTCTCTCTCCGAAATTAGAACCTTTCACACTGCATGCAGATTTTAGCAGCAGTTGCATGACCAACACAACGCTCGACCAGCCTGTTACATGCACTCCCCCACCAGGCATTGTACTCAAAAGGCTTCAGCAACAACCCCCCCGCCTTCCCCCTCAAACCCACCGCCCCTCTCCCCCCCTCGTGTGTGGCAGCCCAGGATGAGACAGCTTCCCGGACACACACACAGCCGGACGCGAGTACTTCACTGTTCTTTAAAAAGACCGTTTGCATGTTAATGAGGCCTTGCTGCTATTCCACCCCTCCTAAGAGTCTCTGCAGCTCCACTCTGCTTGCTTGAGATTCAGCCCCCCCCGAAATATTTGATTAGCCCTCCCCCGAAATTTGGCTCTAGTTGCACCTTTGATATCCACTCACTCCCTGCCCATTACTTGCTAGAATGCAATTTCCAACATTGTGCACGCAGCGCCCCTGGCACCTCATTACGGAGCACCAAGGTGCAGAGGCGCACAGTTTGGGAACCACTGCCCTAAAGGACCACCTCAGTGAAACTGCACCTCTCTGCAATTACACACTTCCACCCCTAAGGGATGTTTCCAATGTGACAACTTGACCTGGGCAGTTAACTTCGCTCCGTTCGTGGAGTTTGCGGAGTTTTCTGCATTCTGCGGAGCTCGCGGAGTGCAGAAAACTCCGCTTTGCGATGTGCAGTGGAGTTTTTTCCCCGCTCGCGAATGGTAAATTTGTGAGCGCGAGCTGCTGCTCGGGTAGAATTTCTACCCGAGCAGCAGGAATACCAGCACAAACTGCAGATCGCACTGCACTCCGCCACTCGTGGAACTTCGTGAAGTTTTTTGATAACTTTGTGGAGTTCCGAATATCAAAACTCTGTGAACTACACGCAGGCCTGGTGACAACTCATATTAAGCCTCCCGCAATTTGGTGTCATCTTAATTATCAGCTATTCCAGCTGATGAGCAAATGTTTCAGTATAAGGTAGGCTTATAAACATCCCAAAAACCCTTCAGGGGTTATTTCCTTACAGTCCCCAGAAACTTAGGGTGGGGACTTTCCAATTCAGCGATTGGGGAGTCTGCGCTGCTTCTGCCCCTCCCGCTCCACATTTGCTTCCCAATGGTGGTGACCCCATCTTCCTGTGATCACCACAAGCTAACAAGCATTGAAAATGCAATAGGTCTCGCCCTCGTTTAAGTAAAAGCAATTCTGTTTGATATTAGGTGTTTTTTTAGCTTTGCTTTTAAAAGTGTTTTTCAAACTTTCATGTAAATAACATGCATATGTATGCATACATGTATATGTATGCATGTATTTATGTAGATATGCAGATGTATATATATGTGTTTATATATGTATGTATATATATGCACGTATACATATATAGATGCATATGTATGTATATATATATATATATATATATATGTGTGTGTGTGTGTGTGTGCGCAAAAATAGGTGTAGAAAGAGGTAGAGGGAGAGGGGTAGAGGTAGAGAGTAGTAGAGAGAGGTAGAGAGAGAGTGTGTATTAGAGTGTGTAGTAGAGTAGTAGAGAGTGAGTAGTAGAGTAGTAGTGAGTGTGTAGTAGAGAGTAGTAGAGTGAGTAGAGAGTGGGTAGTAGAGTAGTAGTGTGTAGTAGAGTGAGTAGTAGGAGTTAGTAGAGTGTGTAGTAGAGAGTAGTAGAGTGAGTAGTCGAGAGTAGTAGAGTGTGTAGTACAGAGTAGTGAGTGTGTAGTATAGAGTGAATAGCAGAGAATAGTAGAAAATGTGTAGTAGAGTGAGTAATAGAGGGCGGCGTGGCTTGAGCGCTGGCCAAGATGGCGGCGTAGGTCCGGAGCTCTGCAACAAGCCTCGGTGCAATACTTTCCCCTCGCAGCACTGAAGGGGCTTTTCTGATGCTTTGAGGCAGATATGCGGACCAGAACGTGAGGTGCGCTGCTCGCCCTCCTTGTTTCCCGGTTCCGCATCGAATTTCGCATAGTTTCATGGAGGTGCCGATTCTGGCGATTGCAGCCGCCATTTTGTGCGCCGGCCGCGTTTCCTCACGGCGGCCGGCTGAGAAGTTCCTGATATGCCGCATTTTCAGACAATATCCTGAATACAACCCTGCATAAAAGGTGAGCCCTCGTTCACGCCTGGTGTGGCTTCTGGTCTTTTCCTTTCCTTTGCGCTTGATGCGACCTGGCATTTGTGGCTCCGCCCGCCATTTTGTGGACTTCCTCATGTCTCCACAAGGTCTCTCTGATTAACGCTGCTTGTTTTTTTAGCGTGTTTTGCAAACCTTCATCATTGTTTGCTACCAAAACTTCGCTCCTTTCATACTACGCAAAGGTATTCATGTGAACTTTTCATTTACGCTATGGCTCATTCAGCGTTGTCTTCCCGGTTGTGACACTGCCCTCTTATGATCACCACATGACATTGCGGAATTTTCATTTCTCTCAGGCTTCCATGGAATATTGCTAATCCTTATCTTTTTGTACTATTAAAGTGCCTACATTTTGCTCTTTTTACACTGTGCCTAGACTCCTGCTTATTTCCCTTTGACTCATTGCTTCCTCTCAATTGCTTCTCTGGGATTTCATGGGGAAACTTCGCAATTTGAAGCTCAACTCCACATCTAAAGTGCCGGTTGGTTCAGACTCCGACTCACCTATTCAAGACATGGAAGAGGGTCGGTCATCAAAATCTGACTCCGCACATGGAGCCATTCCTAAGGCTTCCACCGGAAGTAAAGCATCATCCTCTTTAGTTTCTTCCAAGTGCCTGAAAAAGGACCCTCCTTCTCCTGGGAGTGCTTCTTCTCCCTCCTCTATGGATCTCATATTGGAGGAGCTGCGTGCATTCAAGCCATTTATGAAAGCCACCACCAAAAACATGCAGGCAATGCAGGAGTATTGGTCATCTCTGGATACGCGTGTTCTCACCTTGGAACAATCCACAGATTCCTTGCAGTCCTCTTGTTCCCGTATTCTGTCCATGGAGGCGGAAATACTACTACTTAAACGACAGACAGAGGATTTGGAAAACAGGAATCGTAGGAACAACCTTCGCTTATACCGCCTTCCGGAACTTTCAGAAGGGTCTAACCCTACCACCTTCTTCCAGTCCTTCCTTGCCAAGATCCTAGACGCTCCGGCCCTATCCTTTATCAACATTCAACGAGCTCATCGTCTTGGTCCTAGTGGAGAAGTGTGGCTCACTGGTTAGAGCAGGCAGACCCTGAAGCAGAGGTCAGACCCGGGACCAGGGTTCAATTCCCGACGCGGCAGGGTCTTGAGCTCAAATGTCCACGGACTCGATAATTCTCGCTTCGGTGCCTGACCTAATCATGGGTTCACACTCTGCAACTCTGGGCATTAACCTTGCTTAATCTCCACAACGGCCCCCCACGGCGGGATGCCTGGCTTTCACCTTGGGGATGCCCGTTAGGGGCTATCTCACAGGGAAAAGCCAGGACGGGTTCCCAAGGCAAGCGCTGAGATGCCTCCGGGTAGTCGAGCGCTATATAAGAACATACAAAAAAAATCGCTACCAAGCCTAGAGGTGTTATCATGCTGTTCCTCCAATATACTGACCTCCTACAGGTCCTTTCAGCCGCCAAACTCAAGAAACAGATCACATGGGAGGGTCATTGTCTCTACTTATCGCAGTATGTCTCCAAGGCCACCGCGGAACGCAGGACGAAGTTCTTGGACATGAAGCCGCAGCTCAGAGCCCTTAATGCTAGATATGGTCTCTTGCATCCTTGTCTCTTTAAGGTTACTTATAAAGACAAAACAACCACCTACGAGGATCCTGCGGCCCTACAAGCTTTTCTTCACCAACATGGTCCTGATGTCATGGATATATCCAAGCCCGGATGACTGGTCTTGTTAACTTTCTTTTTGATCTCATTATAATATGGTTCTGGTCTTCTCATCGTTCGTACTGATGATGTTATGAAGTACCTACTGTTGTCATTATGTTTGCCTTTCCTCTTTTGTATACCTACTGTTCAACCCATCTCTCATCTTGTTTATTTCATTCCCATGCATTTATCCTAATGTCTCTCTTCCTTCAACAGGTATTCCCCTTCTCCTCGTCACCCTGTTTTACCTTACTATTTCCTGGTGCTGCCCTTTGATGTCACAGTAATTGAGGTTTGGTGTTCGCTCTGGATGTTGTCGCTGTCGTCTCCTGCCACCACCATCCCCCATTTCTGTTTTGGGTTTTTTCGTTTTCGTAAGTATGTCTTTCACTTGTTCGTTTTGGACGTGTACTGTCTTTTCGATCGTTATTGTTGCTGTCCTCTTTCCTATTCCTCTTTTCTTGGACTCTTCTCAACTTTTCTTTTCTTCGTCTTGTCTTCTTCTTTGTTCTCTTCTCCTCTGCTCCTCCTTCTTCTTTTTTGGACTCAGTATTGTTCTCATCCTTGACTCTTCTATCTTTTCACTCTTCTCTTCTTCTCATATCCTTTCTTTCTCATTACTAGGTTTATGTTTCTTCTCAGTTCTCTCAGCTTATTTAATTGCATTAAATAAGCATGTTGTTGTTAGCTGTTTCTCTATGCCGTTTCCTTCCATGTTACATCATGGAATGTTAAAGGATTAAACAATCCTATAAAAAGGCAAAGGGTTTTATCGCATTTGGCAAGGCTCAAGACGAATGTTGCCCTCCTACAGGAGACTCATCTCTCAGAGTCAGAAGATTTGAAACTTAAGCGTTGTTGGGTGGGTCATGCTCTTTGCTCCCCCACAATTAACAGGAAGAATGGTGTTGTGATTTTGTTGCATAAAAAGTTAAATGTTTCCTCAATTTCTCACGAATGAGATGTTGATGGCAGTTGGGTTATTGTTACACTTCTTATTGACAATATTCCCCTCACCCTTTTTAATGTAAATGCCCCTACCGGAATTGACCGATCCTTTTGGCCCTCTATCTCTGCCAAGTTGTCCTCCCTCTCCGGTGATTACATCCTTCTCGGAAGGGATTGTAACCAAGTCGTGGACCCCTTCCTTGACCGACACTCAAAAGTCAAATTTGTTCCGTCCAAAATGCACACCCAATTTGTTAACACTTTTCAAAACAATGCTCTGGTAGATATTTGGAGGCTGTGTAATCCAGACCTGAGAGAATACAGTTTTTTCTCCCCTCCTCATCAATCACAATCCCATATTATTGACCATATTTTCCTTAGAAAATCCCTGTCCCAGCATGCCATTCGATCTGAAATTGGCTCCATTCTGCTTTCCGACCACGCTCCGGTTTTTGTAGACCTCGACCTACTTCCGTTTTCCCCTCACTCTGGCAGACGGCGTTTCAACAACGCTTTACTTTTGGAACCTACTTTTTGTTCTGAATTTACTGCTTTTGCCACTGATTTTTTTCTCCTTAATCATACCCCTGACTCCTCTTTTGTTATGGCTTGGGACTCTTTTAAAGCAGCTTCTAGAGGTTGTATTATTAACTTTGTGGCTAGAAGGAAAAAACTCAGGAAACTCAAATCTAATAACATTTTAGCGGATATTAAACTCTTAGAACAAACCTACTATTCTTCTAAATCTGACCTCTCCCTAAAAAAACTTATTGACACAAAAATCTCATTTAATAAATTCACTACTGATGCTGCCTCTAACCTTTTGTTAAAATGTAATTCCCGATATTATGGTGGTAAAAATAAAATGGGGAAACTTCTAGCCAATTACTTAAAAATCAGAAAAGAACGTACGAAGATTGATTCCATAAAGACTCCATCTGGATAATCTAGATTTAAAGATAAAGACATCCTCACTGAATTTGTCCAATTTTATGATACCCTTTACACTCCAGAAAGGGTCCCGGAATCTTCGGATCTTCTCTCTTACTTTCATTCTCTTCCCTCTCCTCCGGCTTCTCATGTTGATTTCGCTTCTCTAGAACAGGACATTTCGCTTTCTGAAATTTCCCTCGCCGTCTCTAAATTACGTCACAGTAAGGATCCAGGTCCTGACGGAATTACTATCGAATCTTATAGCCATTTCGCCTCTTTCCTTCTTCCAAAACTTTTACTCTTATTTCAATCCTTTCTCTCAGCAGGCTCTTCCCATGGTTCCTTCCAACAAGCTTTAATCTGCCTAATCCCCAAAGAGGACAAAGATCACTCTCTATGCAAAAATTACAGACCGATATCCCTGGTTATTACCAACTACAGATACTTGCTAAGATTCTAGCATTACGTATGGATCCCCTTCTACCCGATCTAGTTGGTCCTGAACAATCAGGTTTTGTAAAGGGTGGTCTTTCATCCGACAATTCACGTGTTTTCCTTAACATTCTTAGTAAAGCTTCTTCTCTGGGTCTTCCCTTTGCAGCCATTTCCTTGACGCGGAGAAAGCCGTTCACAGAATTGGATGGGATTTTATGTTTCAGGCTTTGCGTTGGATTGGCATCCCTCCCAAATTCATCTCTATCATCTCTTTACTCTATTCTAATCCTCAGGCTTCCATTTTTGTTAACGGGATGACATCTGATTATTTCTCTTTAAACAGAGGTGTTCGACAAGGTTGCCCTTTATCCCCCTAGCTTTTTGTTTTAGCCTTGGAACCCTTCCTTACTAAGATTTGTCTGGATAGCAGGATAAAGGGATTTTAATTTGGTTCTCATTAGGTCAAACTTTCAGTTTATGCTGACAATATCCTTTTTTTATTGTTCTGACCCTGTTTCCTCTATCCCTTCATTTCTTCAGCAAGTCTCTTCTTTTTCTGCGGTCTCTGGTTATCGCCTCAATGCCGATAACTGCGAAATCCTCCCCTTAAACTCTACGTGCCAGAAACATCTTTTTTCTCAAACTGGTTTCTCCTGGCAGCCTTCTAAAATCAAATATCTGGGTGTTTGGTTTGCTCCTTTCATATCTGACACTCTCAAACTAACCTTTGATTACATCTACAAGAAAATGGATACCGCTATCTCACGTTGGCATCCACTTTTTCTGTCCTGGTGGGGTAGACTTAATTCCATAAAAATGATGTTATCCCCCCTTCTTCTTAATACCATTTCTATGCTTCCTCTGCGCATTCCGATTTCTTTCTTCAAAAAGATTGATTCTTTATTATTGAAATCTTTGTGGAATGGTAAGCGCCCTCGGATAGCTCTAACCTCCTTACGTAAAGACAAATCTCATTCTGGTGTGTGCTTTCCGGACTTTAAGGAATATCATCGTGCCTTCTCTATGAAGCAAACTGTCCGCTGGTTTTCTCAAGACCTTCCTTATTACCCCCGTCTGGCTAACTATGGAACCCTCCTTTATTTCTCCTTTTAACTTTCGCCAATTCTTGTCCTTCTCTTCTTCCCCAGCCCGTCTTCTCACACCTGTTATCTCTTTCTCTCGCAATCTCCTCTTACCCTATTTGACCTGCTCTTATCCCTCTCTTGTTTCTACTCACGAACAATTGATCTGGAATAATGCTCTTCTCAAAATCCGTAACAGCACCATCTTTTGGATGTCCTGGCACTCTAGAGGATTGTATTGGGTCTCTCAATTAATTTCCCAAGGCTCTCCTCTCTCCTTCACGGATCTTCAGTCCTCTTTCTCGCTACCCTCTTCCACTCTATCACAATACAATGCTCTTTATCCGGTCCTGATCACTTATCTCCGCTCTTTACCATCTTCAACTGATATTCCTCTAGACCGCAAACCCACTCTCCTACTTTTAGAATCCACTCCTTCCGCCTCTGCTCTTTATGATTCTTTTCATTTTTCTTCTGATAGGGTAAAATCTAGGATCGAAACTGCTTGGGAATCTGATCTTTCTCAGGATTGGCCGGTACTTCTTTGGGACAAACTTTGGAATAAACTTCATAGGACCTCTAGAGCTGCTAATACTACTCAAAGTTTATATTTTATTTATCACAGGACTCTATTCACACCACTTGCCTTATCAGGTTTTTCTTTGGACTCCCCCCTACTTGTTGGTCATGCTCATGTCCATCTGCTGATCTCAAACACATGCTGTTTGATTGCCCTCCTATCTCCAAATTTTGGAATCTCATCTGGGAAAAAGTCCAGAAGATTTTTCAATTCCAAGTCCCCTTCTCCCCTTCACTAATTTTTCTAGGTTCCCTATCACCAGAACTTCCCCAGTCTCCTTGTCATTACCTTCTCCTTGACCTTTTGATTGCTGTAGCTTTTCATACCTTTACCTCTATTTGGAAGCAAGGTGCGAATGTCTCCTATCATTCCTGGTGGAATGCAGTTTGCTTTCATCATAGACTAGATACCAGTTATGTTTCCCCCATTTCCCTGGCAGTTAAACGTGACCTGATTTGGCTTCCATTGGTTACATATCTTTCTTCTTCTGCCCCAACACATTGCCCTCCAGACTTTAACACTGCCGAGGTGCGAAAACCTCCTTGATTTTCCTTTTGCCTTTATATTACCATATTACGAATTTACAGTTCATTGTACTATATTGTATTTCTAATTCATATACAAATGTTATGTTCATGCATTCCTCATGCTTGTTATATATGCCTTTCATGAAAGTTTTATTTTATTACTGATTTTCTGTTTGTATTTCCTTTAGCTAATATTCCTCACTCTGTTATATTCTATTCTATTCTATTCGGATTTGGTAGAGCGCGACAGCTGCCCCAGCAATGAGGCGTCCCGGCGCTAAGAACCCAGGGTCCTGGTCTGAATAGAGGAGCCAGGTAGGAGGGGGTTTTTACGGGCAAGGGAATAGGAACGTTTTAACTGCCTTCCGGAAAACCGGTAGGCTGTCAATGGAGCGAATGTGTTGTGGCAGGTCGTTCCACAGCTTGGCTCCGAGGAACTTAAAGGAGCGGCCGCCCATGCGGCTGAGTTTTATGCGTGGGACGTGTAGGAGGTTTTGGTTTGAGGATCTTAGGTTCCGTGACGGCGCATAGGGGGTGAGAAGGGGTCGAAGCAATGGAGGACTGTTGAGTTTGAAGATTTTGAAGGCCAGAATGAGGGTCTTAAACTTGATTCTGGAATCAACGGGGAGCCAGTGTAGTTTTTTGATGGTCGATCTGGCTGAGCATCTGCGGGGGAGGCCGACCAGAGTTCTAGCCGCAGAGTTCTGCACGCGTTGGATCCGCGCTATCTCGCATTTGTTGGCACCCAAAAGGAGCACATTGGCGTAGTCCAGACGTGAGAGGATTGTGGCTTGTATAATGAGTTGGCGGGTTTTAGCGTTGAAAAAGCCTAGTATGTGGCTGAGGCTTCTCAGCAAGCCAATACAGGTGCCGGCAACTTTTTTGGTATGTGACCGAAAGTTGAGTGAGGCGTCCATCCAAACACCTAGATTTTTTACTAGGGTTTTGGGGGGAGGGATGGTGCCTAAGGAGGACGGCCACCAGTGCTCATTCCAGAGGCTGGTGTCTTTGCCAAGGAATAGCACCTCTGTCTTTCCGCCATTGAGTTGAAGACAGTTCATTGTCATCCATTGTGCGACCGCAGAGAGTCCGTTTTTAAAGTTAGAGGATGATCTGTTGGGGCCTTCTGAGAGAGCGATGGCCAGTTGTGTGTCGTCAGCGTACGACACTAATGTCAAGCCCCATTCTTTGGCCACTGCCGCCAATGGCTGGACATAAAGATTAAAAAGCGATGGGCTCAACGCGGAGCCCTGCGGAACTCCCTGCGGGATGGGGTGGGGTTTGGACAGGAAGGGGGGGGCGGAGACTCGAAAAGTCCTGTTTTCGAGGAAAGATCTGAACCACTCCAAGGCATGTTCAGCTACTCCAAAGGTCTCCAAACGATTAAGGAGGATGTTATGAGACACCGTGTCAAAGGCCGCGCTGAGATCCAAAAGGATCAGCGCAGCACTTTGACCGGCATCTAGGATCGTTCGGAGGTGCTCTGTGGTGGCTAAAAGAGCAGACTCAGTGCTATGGCCTGGTCTAAACCCATTTTGTGATGGGTCTAGAATGTTGTTATCGACCATATGTTGGGATAGAGCACTGTTGACATGCGCTTCGGCGAGTTTGGACAGCCATGGAAGCAAGGAGATTGGGCGAAAATTCTCCGGTTTGGATGGATCAAGGGTGGGTTTCTTGATGATAGGCGAAACCCACGCTTGCTTCCAGGTAGATGGTACACGCGCTGAAGTAAAGGAGAGGTTCAGGATGGTGATGATTGTCGGTAGGAAGAAGTTGAGAGATTCTAGGAATTGAGCCGGGCGCATAGGGTCCGCAGGGGAGCCAGATTTGACTTTTTTGCAAAGTCTGGTGAGGATATCGTCAGAGATTTCCGGGATGTGAGTCAAGATCGAATAGTTATGGGTAGGCGAAGGATTGCTGGGTGGGCTGGGGGAGTGCTGAGGAAAGGAGGTGTAAATTTTTTGTACTTTATCAACAAAGAACCTAGCGAGGTCTTCGCATTGTTGTTCGGAGGAGATACTCGGGAGGGGGGCTTTGCTGCTCTGAAGTTCTTGTACTAGCTTGAAAATTTCTTTAGCAGGGGTGGGGCTAGATTCGATCTTATTGGAGTAGAAGGTGGTCCGTGCAGCACGGATGGCTTTGTGGTATGCCTTTAGCAGAAGTAGATATTTTGTTTTATCTTCTACGTTGTACTCCCTACGCCAAAGGCGTTCTGCCTTTTTGCACTCTTTGCGCAGGTTTTTGAGAGTGTCGTTGTACCAAGGGTTGGAAGGGGAGTTACGGCCTTTTGCCCATTTGGCAGGAATGAGATTGTCTAGTCCGTCCGTGATCCATTTATGAAACGCACTGTAGTTGTCGTTGATGTCGGAGTTGTTGTCAAGGTGGAAGTCCCCTAAGGTCGAGTGGAGGGCATCTCGAGATAGTTTATGCCATTGTCTTTTTAGACGGCGGGTCGGTGCCATGTTGTGCTTGCTTTTATTGACCAGAATGGTCAATTTAATGAGGGAATGGTCCGTCCATCCCATAGGGAGGGGGGCCTCTGAGGTGAGTTTCTCTAAGTTTGAGAAAACTGGGTCCAGGATGTGACCAGCAAGGTGAGTTGGAGTGGAAATGAAGGAGTCGAGCTGCAGTGCGGAGAGATCTGCAAGGAGCGTTTTGATCATAGGGTCGTTTATAAGATCAAAGTGAAGATTGAGGTCTCCCAAGATCGTAAAGTTAGAGCTTTTAGTTATTAGGGAGGTACTTGTCTCGAGAAGAGCCTCAATGAATTTTGAAGTGGGGCCAGGTGGGCGGTAGATATAGAGACCAGATACAGCGAAGTTAGGATTTATGATAATTTTGAACTGGGCGCTTTCACAGTCTGGAAGGTTCTCTTTAACAAAAGAGCAAGAAAACGTTTTCCTGTAAATTATAGCGATACCGCCACCTCTTCCATCTCTGTTAATTGTCGACATGAGATAGTCGTCTGGCAGCGTAAGGTTGGGAATGGTGGAGGTGCCGTCCCGTAGCCAGGTTTCGCAGAGGAAGAGGATGTCTGGATTGTCGTCCAGAATAAGGGTATTGACCTCAAGGTGGTGTTTGACTAGCGATCTTACGTTGAGGTGATAGATCGTGATGGAGGTAGTTTTCTCCGGTGCTTGGAGCTGCTGAATGGAGTGGGGTGTGGCGGTAGAAAAGCTACAGTTTTGACATTGTAGGCACGTGAGGCCGGGCTTACCTGTGGTATTAGCGCAAGACCGCCCGGGGTTCAGGCTGTGTAGTGGCTCGCTTTCGTAGGAGAGGGTTAGTGACGGAGTTAGGCCAGGGGGACTGGCGAGAGGCGATGACTTGGCGAGGACGGGCGAAGACGGGCTTGCCTTAGGCGCGCCTTCGGCGCGCAAACGGCGCGCCCGCTGCGCCCGTCCGCTGCGCGTACGGTATTGACACATCCCTTATAGGAGGGAGAAGGGGGAGGAAGGGGGGCGTGGCCTCCAAGGGGGCGTGGCCTATCAGCACGCCGGCAATGGCGCCGTGGACGATTTTCGTGAGCCCGCTGACAGCGTGAGGCAGCTGTGCGGTGTGCTTTTTAGGACCGAGTCCCGTGAAGCCAGGTGAGTAGTGCTTAAAAACAACAAGTTATTCAGTGACACAAAATTTTTAAAATCAATTAGCGTCTAGCTCCCGGCTTTTCGCCTCAGGAGGTTCCAAGGTTCTGGCAGGTGTGCGCTATAGGTCAGCGTTTTATACCTGCTCGGAAGGGGGCGTGGCCTCCAAGGGGGCGTGGCCTATCAGCACGCCGGCAATGGCGCCGTGGACGATTTTCGTGAGCCCGCTGACAGCGTGAGGCAGCTGTGCGGTGTGCTTTTTAGGACCGAGTCCCGTGAAGCCAGGTGAGTAGTGCTTAATATTATATTGTTGTATCCATTTCCTGTTTTTTCTTTTCTCCCCCTCTTCCCTCTTGCTTTATCTCTTCAATAAAATCAAACTTTAAAAAAAAGAGTGAGTAATAGAGAGTTTGTAGTAGAGTGTTTAGTAGTAGAGAGTGTGTAGTAGGGTGTTTAGTAGTAGAGTGTGTAGTAGAGAGTGTGTAGTAGAGAATACGTAGTAGAGTGTGTAGTAGAGATTGTGTTATATAGAGTGAGTAGTAGAGAATAGTAGAGTAGTAGAGAGTGTGTAGTAGTGAGTGTAGAGTAGAGTGTGTAGTAGAGAGCGAGTAGTACAGTGTGTACCAGCGTGTGTGTAGTAGAGTGAGTTGCAGAGAGTGGGTAGTAGAGAATAGTAGAGTGTGTTGTAGAGTGTGTAGTAGAGAGTGTGTAGTGGAGTGTGTAGTAGATAGTGTGTAGTAGAGTAGTGAGTATGTAGTAGTGTGTAGTAGAGTGAGTAGTAGAGAGTGAGTAGTAGAGTGTGTAGTAGAGAGTAGTGTGTAGTAGAGAATAATAGAGAGTAGTAGAGAATAGTAATGTAGTAGAGAGTATGTAGTAGAGAGTGAGTAGTAAAGAGTGTGTAGTAGTGGTAGTACAGAGTAGTGAGTGTGTAGTATAGAGTGAGTAGCAAAGAATAGTAGAGTAGTGAGTTTGTAGTAGCGCTGCCCAGTCAAGGTTAAGTGGGGCGCAGAAACTTCAAAGGGGATTGGAAGACGTGAGAGTAGAGACAGGTTGTTTTAGTCGCAGTGTGCGGTATGGAGTGACAGTATCACCTAGCGTAAGACAGATGCCAGTATCCCACCTAGAAAGTAGGGACGGCGCCTCTGAAAATGGGACAGGTGGCAGCCCTCGCCTGGGGTAGGCTTGGAATTTAAACACTCCGCATGCCATCCGGCGCACATCGCCAAGTCATCACTTTCTACCTTCCTGTGCAGACTTGGCACAAGGAAGCCCTTCTTTTAAAAACTCTTGACCGAGTCACTGTGCCGTGTTTCCCATTGTGCTTAGTCTTTGGCTCTTTCTTGGCCCTCTGACCGTGTAATGCTCTCATCTGTGCACTCCTTTTTTGTCTGTAGGTCAGTCGCAGTCGGCGCCATTAAAATATTTGTACTTTAGCAGATGCATATTTGTTCGCATACGTGGACCTTTCTAACTCCATGCCCATATGCTGTAGTATTTCCCTTCACATGTACACATAACTGTATAGTGTTCATGTGCACACGCCACTGTATAATTGTGCGCTCCTTCGTGTGTACGTGCAGGAGTGCATCTGTGACTAAACATCTCTGCGTGTCTGCAGTTCGGAGTGTTTACACACACACACACACACACACACACACACACACACGTCTAGCCTCCTGGGGATAGACGTGGTCTTTGCAAGGTTTCTAAGTTTTTGTTTAACGGATGCAAACCTAGGCACTTAGTGCAAACATATGTTGGGGCCGAAGTTGTTTTGTTCAGTGGGTTGAGGGCACATTAATGAGCTCTGCATTTCACCTAAGCATTCCATTTTAGCAGAAAGCTTCGAGACAAGTTTGGGCTTTTCATACTCTTATTTTCCACAGTTCTTGGATTTCAGAAGTAGGATGAGATTTTAACATGACAATAAATAAGCTTGTTTTGCTGGCTCCCAATAAATACAACATTACTTTGGTTTGGTGTAGATGTACAGTAATAACGATTCCGTAGTTAAATGTGTGCTCCACCTAGTACATTGATTGCACATCGTTGTCTTCTGGTTGCATACACTCGAGTGCCCTCGTGAGTGTATCGTGCGAGATGGGGTAGTTGGAGGAAATAACAACTCAAAGGCAGTAAGTAGTGCGTACTGAGCGCACCATGGAACTGCTGTGACTGACTGTCACTAAGCTTTACTTAATTACTGAGCATCGTTTTACATAGTAGATAGATCCAATGAGAATCGCTCTTTTAGAAGACACGTCTTTCCCAAACTTCTCCCTGTTAAGTACTTGCCTTCCATATACCTTCCGTTGCTCAGAGCTGAAGATCACCGAAGAGTGTTTGCTGTTTGCACATCTGTGACCATATATGCCGATTTGTTGTCCTCTCAAGAGCCTTTGTGTCTATAAGCGCTAAGATCTTACATCGTGTGCCGCCAGAGACCGAAGTTAATATGCAACCAGTAATCGCCCTAGTTGCATCACACATTGTTTGTTTCCAGACGATCCGACGACACCGGGCGCCTCTGCCCTTAGAGTGGCAGTACCGAATACCAGCAGTCTGTGTTTCTGGGCTTTGCAGTATACATGAAAAGGCATATCCCTCTGCACACATGACCTTACCTTCCAAAGGATGCACGTAGGAGCCAGACTCTGTGTGGCCCACTCATGCATCAGACTGACAGACCAGTCCCTTCAAGCCTGCAGTCTGCATTGTTGGCTAAGTAAAAACGCCCAGGAGCACCTAACTCCGATCGATACATTGCAACATATCTATCACAATCTGTGCCCCGCCAGATGGACATTACCTTCCATTCCTCCATAATGAGTGGAAGTACTTGGACCCAGGGCTTTAAGTTGGACGGGTCCTCTCTGTCTCATACCCATTAGTAACGAGCACTCGCCATGACGTATAGTTTTCTCTTTTTTCTGCCCTCACACTTGGACGGCCTCGTCCTGCTTTCCTTCTGAAGTAAAAGGTTTGTTATCTTTATGAGGCCATGTGTTTGGCCCCATGAAGATAAGAATCCTTTTACGCCAGAAGAAAGTCAGGCCAGGCCGTCCAAGTGGGACGGCCAAAAAAGAGAAAAGTGTACTTCATCAACACCTCTTTCCCAATGGCTGGCCACCATTTAGCATAAATCGTGAGGCTGGCCAATGGGAAAGAGGGGCGAGGCTTAAAGCCCGCTAGTGAAAGCTCCTCAATCTCATTAATCTCGCCAGCGAGACTGTGAATGCGAAGCCTACACAGGCTCGACCTAAAAATTTGTTGTTTCCCAGAGAATGCGGCCTGCGCTGCATGGCATTATGGGACTCTCAGGAATATCAGGGCAGTTGCTCCCCAATTGCTCTGGGAGAGCTGTGCTGGACCACTTCCCAGTAAGCGACTTTGCAGCGCAACTAATTTTTTCTCTTGGGGTGCCCGGGCACCCCAATGGCCTCCCACATTGTTGGAGAGCAGCTCGAAGTACCCACCCCCGGCAGCTCTCACCGGCTTCCCGCATGGCCAACACCCTCACGTGCTGCTGCAGGATCCATTCCTTTATTCTGTTCTGCCTGCTCCTGTGGGCACTACGGCAGACCTGTCGGTGACACGGCAGGATGCGACGCCACTCCTCCCTCCATTGCGAGGGAGTGCAACACCACTCCCCTTCTCTCTCCAGTTATCAGGTCCCAGGGATTGGGTCCTGGGACTCGGTCCAGCTTCACGGAGAGGGCAACGGTTCTCCCTGACTTCCTCATTCGTCTAGCCCACGGTTCGGATCCTGGGCCCCTAAGGCACCTTCACCGTGCGCAAAAGCGCTCCACGCCCCTCATCTCTGTCAGGGCCCAGGATTGGAATTCTGGGCCCCTGAGTCACCTTCAAGGGGGTGCGACGATGCTCCCCGGTTTCCCTTAGCTTCCTGGGGGGTTCAGGGATGGGATTCTGGGTCCCTTGCCAGCTTCACGGAGAGCGCAATGGTGCTGCCCGCCATCCCCCCCTGTAGTGCCCCCTTCTCTGGGGCCACTACAGTGGGAGCGCAATAGCTTTGTCATTTTCTGGGGGCAGTCCCCAGGACCTGGCCCACCCTGGGGCACATAGTAGACCAGCAGCGGAGCCTCACACGCGTTATCGTCGTTCTGGTAAAGGTCAAATGTTGCCTACCTTCTGGGGAGCATATCTCGGCCCACGAAGGGCCGATTTCGACGATCTTGCCCTCTTTTTGCTCCTGTTGGCCAGCCCTAGCCACTGGGAGCAGTCTCCTTCTGTCTCCTGGCCTCCCAGAGGATATACTCAGCGGGTAGCAGGTTCCACTGGCTCCCTGTGCCAGCCTTTCACCTGGTTTCCTCATCTGGGCTGTTCTCTTTGCGCAGAAACCCAGCACTTCACTAACAGGTCCTGGACTCCCTAAGAGGCACAGTCCAGAGTCCTCGGAGCATTCAGGGACTTACTCCTTCTCATTGTGTTAGCCTTCACTACCAGTGTTCCTTAGCAAGAGCAAATCCCAGAGGGAGCTCTTCCTGTGCAAAACCTTTAAAGGAGGGGCGGAGGGTGCTGCCAGGAATGCACCTCTGCCCTACCCTGCAGTGCCACATCACCTCTCTGCTCCTGATCTCTCCTTCCTGCACAGGCCTCTGGGATATTTCAACACGGCACTGTCCAGGGTTCCCATGCCACATGCTCTCTGAAAGGTTTACTTCCCCCCACTTGCTGCCATCACGGCCTGGGGCAGGCTTGGTGCCTGGCATGGGTAAACACTACTTATTAATGTCCTCCAGCTTCACCCCCTCTCTCCCTCCTGGAGAGAAGGCATCTGCCCTGGGGTATGCTTGCAGTTACAGCCAGGCTGGTGATGCTACAGCTTGTGGAGGAAGGTAATTAATTCAGCCTGGCAGGGTTACACAAGGCCTGGGCTCTGATTCTGAGCCAAGTCAGAGGAATATGACATTTTTGGATGACCCATAAGCAGTACATACATGCCTTTGGACAGAGTAGAATGGTTCTTTTCACACAACCTACAGTGTACTTTTGTGCGTGTCCGGAGTTTTGTAGGCCTAAGGGAACTGAAATTACCCTGTGTGGTCTACTTTTCCATAGGAGTGTAATGGAGTGTTCCTACAGGGAAACAGTAAAGCACACTGACTATCCCTTCCCTGTGCACCCCCACATTATAAGGCCTATTCTATTCCACCACCCAATTCTACATAGCCCTTCTTCACCATTTTATCTGTACCCAGCTCCTGGGCTGCGCACAACGGTAATCTCCCCCGCACAGCCCTTACATGGGTGCACATACTGTCCATATGTAACCAGCCCGGTGCCCCATACCCTGGCTGCCTTATCTAACAAGGCGGCCACTGGTGGAAGACACATGCAGTCCACTTTACCATGAGTTTATCGTGGGTGAGTCCCAGGTTATGAGGCTCTTCCACAGTAAAAGATCAAACATAAGTGGTTTAAAGGAAAATATTTAGGCGGCTCAGAACCATCTTCTTACACCCTCTGTCTGTAATAGTGACCTTAGGAAGTCAATAAAGATGACCTATATCTTTTAGGAATAGCTGAGCTTACTGGTGGGACGTACGTATCTTGCTAAGTGGAATAAAATGGTCAGTCTTAGGTAAATTATCACATACAAGTAGTATTGTGGGGGTAATGTTCCAAGCTGGGAAGATCAAGAATGAAATCCATTGATGTTCGGGCCAGGGTTTACAAGGTGCGAGTAAATGTTGCAATGGCACACGAAGCTTGTTTTGGGGGAGGAGAAAGGGCTCTTCTTTGCTCAGGCACAAGTGACAAATGGATTGTACTTCTTCACATCACAATCAATCTCACTAGAATTGTTGTCTAATGAGTTTTTCAGGTGTTCCTGCACCCTGCATGTCCCGCCACTATCAAAAACCAATAAAAGTGCCCCTGGTGCACCTGACTCTGATCGAGGACGAGAGAACAGGCTGTGGCTGGCAGTTTGCAAATAAGAATTCAACTGGAGAAAATGTGCTTTATATGAACACTCTGGGGATGAAAATGAACAGCAGACGGCAGTGCATCGCTAACTGACTTTGGCTTTGTTCTATTCTTTTGATTACCCCTGAATTTATGGACTATCATCAAGTCCTCAAGATGTTCTTCAAGCATTACTAATAAGGGGAAGAAAAGTCAACACAATATGAGCTCTGGAGGCCAGTACTGAATTTGGATGAAGGAGGAAATTCAAGCTCTATTCAGTAAAACCATCAGTGCGGGACTTTCACGATACTCGATCTCTTAGCCATTGGGCTTGCTTCCCTTTTTAATAAATATTTTGTTTACCTTTGTCCATATGTGTGGTATTTCTGTATTTTAGAAGGAGTAGTGATGGGGTTCCTGAATCAAACAAACTTGTTTATTTTTTTCATTTTTAATTCTGAACTGTACTGGCGTCTACAGAGCAGGCTTAGATGATGCCAATGTTGTTGGCTACATCCAGTGTATCGTAGTCTGGAGCTAGACGCACCTATGCCTTCTTCTAGCCGTCGTGCCTGATCAGTGTGTTGACCATTGCAACATCAATATCATAAAGCTTCTTTACAGCCTGTTTGATCTGGTGCCCGTTAGCCTTGATATCAACAGTGAAGACCGGAGTGTTATTATCTTCAATCTTCTTCATGGCGGTCTCCGTGGTAAGAGGGAACTTGATGATTACATAATGGTCAAGTTTGTTCCTACAAGGAACACTCTTCCTCGGATACTCTGGTTGCCTACTTAACCTCAAGGTCCGTGGCCTCCTGAAAGTTTGGGGTGTCCTAATTTTTTTCTTCTAGTGACCGTGTACCTCCCTAATAACAGCCTTTTTAGCTTTGAAAGCCTTGAATTTTGCTTCGGTTTTAACAGGGACAGCTTCCTTCTTGGCCTTCAGTGCCATGTTGGGGGTGAAAGAAGTCCCAAAAGGGGACATGAAAAGGGTACTTTAACATTAAAATGTTGTTCCACATTAAACCACTGAATAATCAAAATATTTCTCTCCTCTGTGAATTGTATAACATGAAATGCAAAATTAATTACTAGATTTATTTGATGCACACAGGGCGCTTTTGATGTTTTGATATTGTGCTGGGTTTCTCACGCCCCTTGTGAGAATCTTGTTCAGGGTACACCCCATTAGCGAGTTATGTCTCACCACTATAGCATTAAGAAATTACTGTAACATGTTATAGAACATGTTTTTTTCCGGTACATACCAACAATTTTTTTTCATTACCCACCCCTGTTGGTTGAATGCAACATGAAGCACCTGTAAAGCAGTGAGGAAAGAAGAAGGGGCAGCCTCCTTTTACAGGGACAGAAGACGGTTCTTAGAAATGGCGATTTCTGTTTGGCTAAGGCTAAGTCACCTGCCAAAGATAACCCCTGCTCACCCCCTTGGTAGCTTGGCACGAGCAGTCAGGCTTATCCCGAAGGCGATGTGTAAACCACTTGTGCACGCACCCACCAGCAACAACATCCAAGGCCCCCCACAAAAGGAACTCCACACAAGGTTATAAATAAAAATAGCATTTGTATTATACCAAACATATTAGAATAGTAATCACAATATGTACACTTTGCCAACTGGCACTGGGCAATATTTACAAGGGATTATGTAAACCGGACAGGGCCACATGGACCACTGTCAGGACCATCACAAAGTGAACCTGGTAAAGGTGAACTAAAACAGACAAGTATCAATAGGTCATAGAAAGTAAAGTCAGTAAACACTGATAATCACTGCACTTGCAACAGTCTGCGCCATGAAATCCATCATACACAGTATCCCATCAGTCTAACTCCAGTAGACCCTCACCACCTAAGTAAAACCTTACACTAGGGGCGGAAATCACACAGGGAAGTACAATCTCCCTAACATACCTAAACAGGTAAAACAACCTCCTATGCATAAGCCATGTCTAAAGGTATCAGAACACAGGATGCGCAAAACATACTACACACAGTACAATTCCTAACACCCAAAAAGCAATAGCACATGAATCATAACAGCACATAAATCACATTAGGGTCCAGGTGGCGCCACTGCGCCAAAACCTAAACGTAGCAGCTGCCCACTACTTGCTGGGTAGCTGAGGACAAGAACAGGGCCTAAACGCTGCAGCTGGCACTAAGTGCTGTGCAGCTGGGGATGGCCAAAGTAGGGGTGAAGGAGTGCGTCCCACTCCCGAGTCCAAGACATGTCCCTAGAAAGCAAAACCTAAACGGTGCAGCTGCCCACTACTTGCTGGGCAGCTGGGAACTCAAAAATGTGACTGGGGCTTTCACTAGCCCTCTGGAAGAAAGACTGCGCAAAATGATAGAGCCCTCCGGCTGTAGCAGAAACATGTCCATTTTGGGGGAGTCCTCTAGGCTCTGAACAAATCGTGCCAACTGGGGGGAGCTGCCCGCTGCCTTCCGGGGCCGCTCAATAAAGCCAAAAGAAACTGCCCCCAAATGAGGAGATTAACGGCGGGGCGGCCAAGTGGGGTCGCCCAAGACACCAACAGAGCCAAACGTCGGAGCAGCCCTCTGGATGTCACCCAGACGGGCTTCCGCCCTAAGCATGGGACCGAGACTGCCCTGCTAGCCGTAATGGAGGAAACCAGAGAGATCTTGGATCGAGGGGGATCGGCGGCAGTCACCCTCCTCGATCTAAGCGCTGCATTTGACACGGTAAACCATAAAATTTTACTGCATCAACTTTTTAGTCTGGGTGTATCAGGCAATGCTCTAACCTGGCTCACATCCTTCTTGAGCGATAGATCTTTTCAAGTCTTTGAGGGAGATACATTCTCTTGCAGCAAACCTCTGGGATGCGGAGTCCCACAGGGCTCAACGTTAAGCCTAACGTTTAACGTTTATATGAGACCACTGGCTGAGATTGTCCGCCCTTATGGTATTAAGATCATTACCTATGCGGACGATACTCAGCTGGTGGTCTCTCTGGCTCAGGGAAGCGACACTCTAGCAAAGACTGACCTTGCAGGTTGTTTAGAGGAAGTAAAGAACTGGATGACTATGTCATGCCTTAAGCTCAATGGAGAAAAAACTGAGCTGATGCTCCTCGGCCGTTCTGCTCCAGGCACAATTGACTCTATATGGCCTTCTTGTCTGGGTCAGCCACCAGCCCCCAAAGACACCATAAAAAGTCTTGGGGTATGGTTGGATAAGTCCCTGACATTTGACAGCCAGGCCACCAAGCTGTCTGCCTCCTGTTTTGGCCTTCTCAGACTCCTTAAAAAGATTCAGCCCCTCCTGCATTTTGAAGCCTAACAAACTGTGATTCAAGGCTTGATTCAATCTCACCTTGATTTTGGCAACGCCCTGTATTTGGGTGCTCCTGATTACACCCTTCAGAAACTCCAGGTAATTGAAAATTGTGCTGCGCGCACACTGCTCCAGCTTTCCCGCAGACTCTCAGCTAAGTCTGGACTGAGGAGCCTTCACTGGCTTCCTGTCAGAGAGAGAATTAACTTTAAATCCCTGTGTATCGCGCAACGAGCCTATTGGAGAACAGGTCCAGTGATTAACAACTCCCTAATCACTCCCTATCATCCGAGTAAACAGTTGCGCTCCTCCAACTCCTTTTTTGTCATAGTCCAGAAAATAAGGAGATCAAGAGCAGGAGGCCGGTTATTTTCCTATAACGTGGCCAAGATGTGGAACTCTCTCCCTCTATATTTGAAGTCCAACCCTAATTTGTCTTCCTTTCGAAAACAATTAAAAACTTTTCTATTCAACTGATAGAATCTCGCTTCCCTCGACTTAGCAGTCTCCTCAGCTAGCACCTTTTTCTTTCTTAGCGCTTGGACGCCTCAGGGCAGCAATTTGCGCTTTACAAAACTCATTTTCATTTCATTTCAGAGCGGGGATGCTAGGGTAGAGGCACCGGCGGGGTGAGCGACCTCGCACCTTCCCCTCCCAGCCGGCTTTCACTCACTGACTTGCTGCAGCGGGGATCTCCACTCTCCGGTGCGGTGGTAGCGGGACTGATACTTCTCAACTGGAGCCCAAAAGGCTCCAGGACTTATTGTGCCCACTCGGGTAGGCGGGGTAGGCTCCCGGCCTCCCCACGTAGCACCAGCTTCATCTCGGCGACGGGCAGCATCTCCAGTCTCCCTCTCCACACGGGAGACGGGAAATGCGGCCCGGCCTTCCCCCAGGCAGGGGGAAAGCAGAAGTGACCCACTGCTGGCACCGCCCACAGTCAGGCAGGTGCGGGCCTGGCTTCTGGTTTTGCCGCGGCGGCGGCACCAATATTTTCTTTCTCGGGGCAATACTCGGGGTAGGCTCCCTCGGTGAAGAAGGTAAGCGGAGAAGCGGGGTGGGCACCCGCTAAGGTGCATATAAACGGGGTGGCACCCTTAAATAAAAATATAAATGTGGGTATAATAGGGGTAGGCACCCGAATTTAAAAATACAAATGTGGGCATAATGCAGGGTAGGCTCGTGCCAGCAAAATATATCAATCAGCAAGGTGGGCACCCGCAAGGCAGGAGTCACGGGGGAATCCCTCTTAAAGGGCCTCAAGAAAGAGGAGCACAGTGCTCCCAGTGGCATTCAGTTAGCATAAAGCCCCCAAGGATAAAGAAATAAAGCCAAAGTCTTTACAAGGTCCTGAAGTAGAAGCCATGCAGAAGGGTCCCAGCAACAATGTCCATCAGCAATCCAGGGGCTGGGCAGGGCCCTGGTAGATTCAAGTACGAACACAAGAACCTTTAACATGAGGTCACAGCCTCTTTTTATACACCAAATCCCTTTGTCTCTAGGGTGCAGGGTGGTGGGAAAACCAGAAGCAGCTGGTTTTGGAACACTCTGTTCTGCTCAGCCCCCCTCCCCATTCACTGGCCAGGCTAGGGAGATCAGTCGCACCACAGGGGGCGGAGCCAGCATTGGGTAGGAAAGGCCCAGCCCTATTCAGGTCCCAGGTGCACCCCTCCCTCACATCAACATGCAGATCTCTCCATTCACCACCGGGGCAGACCCATCCTGACTCATGGAGCCAGGCACACCAGCCAATCACAAGTCAGACAGCCATTTCACATTCACTGCACAGGCAGGCCAACTTCTAGAAGTGGAAGTTCCACACTAGACACCTTAAAGCCGCACACATCATCGCGCAGCATTCATTCTCATGAGTTTGCACATACCAAACTCAACCTTGCACTTCCGACGCATCAGGAATTACCATGGACACACATATCCCCCATGCATTCCTATGGGAGGGCAAGCCAATCTCACATACGCACTCAGAGAGCGCACGCACCTTACACTGCGCCACAGTGCTAAAGTGCGCAAAGACCAGAAATCACTATAACGATGTAACATTAAAAGGCAAAAAGTTCAGGGGTGAACCTGCCAGAAGGGCCAAGTCCAACAACGGTGTGCGGTTCTGAAACAATCCTTTCATATGGGTAGAGACTAAGTGCAAGGAAATGCCTCTAATTTTGTACGGTCACTCCCAGGTTTTTAGTACTGATGCTGCTAGTCTGAGAGTGCACTGAGGCCTGCTAACCAGACCACAGTACCTTGCCCTTACCCTTAAACGGGTATGTCGAGTTGGCTCATACCCAATTGGTTGAGCTAAGTTGACTGCAAGTCCCTAGTGAATGGCACCCAAGGCATGTAAGTTGGAGGGTCAACCCAGGGGCTGCAGCAATAGTTGATAGCATTATCTACCAACTATCCCAAAAATGTACCATGAAAACAGCCAATATAGATAATAGTGAAGCAGCTTTCTTTACTATAATGGCGGCTGACGATTATGCGGTCATTGGCCCACCACAAATTTTATTTCGGGCCTTGTGGAAACCGTGGTGCAACCAGCACTACGCCACAATAATCTGACCGTTCTAGGCGATCAAAATTTACATTTTGACGCCCATACTAGCAATGAAGCTCAATCCCTATGTTAGGAATGAGCCACCCTTCAGCTAGAGATTAAGCCCCGATCGCAGTCCCTCGGTCCGACCACCATCTTGTGGCGTTCTCCATTTCACTAGCTAAACCCCCTCCCACAGCTAAAATCAGCCCAATTACTCTGCACAGAAAAGGGACAAATTGAACGCTGAGAACTTCACCCAAGCACTTCAGCTGAGCCATCCTCAATTGGGAGAGGATATTAATGCCACCAACACAGCACTGGACAAGTGGATTGTTGACACACTGGATGCAGTTGCTCTATTAATATTCTTAAGAGATATACCAAATTGGCGCGTTGGTTTAGTGAAGATCTGATGATACTTTTAAAAACCCTGCAAACGCTTAGAGCACCAATGGAGGAAAGATTTCTCAGATAGCAATAAGGCTACCTACAAGTCAGAACTAAAGAACAACGATTCTCTTATTAAGAAACCTAGTGTAGCTTACTATAATGATAGATTAGAGAAGGCGGACAACTCCTTCAGAGAACTGGCGGCCATCCTTAAAGATTAATCCTCCCTAGAGAGAACTATGGCTTCTGCCATGTTCTCCAGAGTCATGTAACCAGATTGTAGACTTCTTTGCTATGAAGATATCCAAAATGTACGATCCTTTCCTGATGAGACCCGTAATGGTACACTTTCTCAATCCGACAAGAGTCCCTGAGTTTGACACCATTTTCCGCTCTGAGTTCTCCCCCCCCTTCATTGGAAGATTTAAAAGGTGTAGCTTTAAACATTAAATGTGGTTCCCCAGTGGACCCAGCCCCGCCTAAAATCATAAGCGAAGCTCTAGATGTAATACTGCCCTATGTACAGCAATTCCTGGAGCTCTCCTTTCGCTGCAGGAGGTCACGAGTAAGTGAAAGCAAGCAATTGTCCTTCCATTAAAGAACAAGCATTGGAAATGCAATAGGCCTCGCATTAGGAAAGTTTGAGCTATTGGTCTTATAAATGGCTTTTTTTTATTTATGTGTTTTTTTAAATATCTAAATTAATAGCTTTGTCATTTACAATGCCAATAGTTATAACTTTCGCAAATGTGACACCTATAGCATTTGTAATGCAACATGTTTTGTATTTACGTGACTTAGATGTATTGATATTACAAATAACAATGGCTTTTAACTTTTTTAAATAATTATTACGTAAATAAAAGTGATTGTAATTTATAATGGCAATAGCTTAAACTTTTGTAAATAACTTTAGTGAAGATTATGTTCAGTGTATTTTATTGTGACGAAAATCCAAGAACAGAAGTGAAATATTAACATCTTTTTTGACATTTGTAATAAAGCTTGAAACATTGAGAGAACATATTTGAACCAGTGATGCTGTGGTTGCACTGAGTGATGCAGTAATTGCACTGAGTGATGCTGTGGTTGCACTGAGTGATGCTGTGGTTGCACTGAGTGATGCTGTGGTTGCACTGAGTGATGCTGTGGTTGCACTGCGTGATGCTGTAGTTGCGCTGAGTGATGCTGTAGTTGCGCTGAGTGATGCTGTAGTTGCGCTGAGTGATGCTGTGGTGGTGGTGCAGAGTGGTGCTGTGGTGGTGCAGAGTGGTGCTGTGGTGGTGCAGAGTGGTGCTGTGGTGGTGCTGAGTGGGAGATGGGGAGAGGGAAAAAAAGGAGAGCAGGGAGAGGGTAAAGAGATGGAGAGGGTGAGAGAGGAGAGAGGGGGGGAGAGAGGAGAGAGAGACGGAGACGGGAGAGAGGAGAGGGAAGAGAGGGAAAGGGAGAGAGGGAAGTGAGCGAAAGGGAGAGAGGGAAAAGGAGAGAGGGTAGATGGAGAGAGGGAGGGGAAGAAGAGAGGAGGAGGTAGAGAGCGAAGGACTGAGGGGAGAGAGAGGGGAGGGAGAGGGGAGGGAGAGAGGGAGAGAGAGAGGAGAGCAGGCAGAGGGGGAGATGGGGAGAGGGAGAAAAAGGAGAGCAGGGAGAGAGGAAAGAGAGAGGGGGAGAGAGATGGAGATGGGGAGAGAGGAGAGGGAAGAGAGGGAAAGGGAGAGAGTGAGAGGGAAGTGAGGGAAAGGGAGAGTGGGAAAAGGAGAAAGGGTAGAGGGAGAGAGGGAGGGGAAGAAGGGAGGGGAAGAAGAGAGGGGGAGGACGAGAGCGAAGGACGGAGGGGAGAGAGAGGCGAGGGAGAGAGAGAGGAGAGCAGGCAGAGGGGGAGATGGGGAGAGGGAAAAAAAGGAGAGCAGGGAGAGGGAGAGAGCAGGGAGAGGGAGAGGGTAAAGAGAGGGAGAGAGGAGAGAGAGGGGGAGAGAGAGGGGGGAGAGAGGAGAGAGAGACGGAGATGGGGAGAGAGGAGAGGGAAGAGAGGGAAAGGGAGAGAGTGAGAGGGAAGTGAGGGAAAGGGAGAGAGGGAAAAGGAGAGAGGGTAGAGGGAGAGAGGGAGGGGAAGAAGAGAGGGGGAGGACGAGAGCGAAGGACGGAGGGGAGAGAGAGGGGAGGGAGAGAGGGAGAGAGAGAGGAGAGCAGGCAGAGGGGGAGATGGGGAGAGGGAGACCAAGAAGCGAGTTCCTCCTGCAAACTAGCTTGAAAAGCCAGAGCTCGGGGTGTGGTGGGTTGAGTCTGCACGGGCACACCATGCCGAGCAGCTGCAGCCCTGGCAGGGCGATGTAGTAAAAGTCTGTAGGAATCCTGTAAATATAGTACCTTTTCAATTCCCCTGGGACTGTACTTCATTACATGGTGTTCACAGCAACAAACAATATGAGAGTGGGGGCCAGTGACGGACGGCACGCTGTTCCTTTAAATCCTTTAAAAAAGATTTTAACAGTACTAGCTTTCAGAATGTCAATCCAAGCAAACCAATTTTGAGCAGCAATAAAATCAGGGTTTAGGAGGATGAAGAGGGGTGAAACTCCTACAGTGTGAAGTCTCTGTGCATGCACTGTCCAGACACAGCAATGTATTTAAAGAGTAGATCTCTTCATTACAGCCGCATGCTGCAGAAATCTTGTAGGCACAAACACAACTAATGAAAAAAAGAAATAAGCAAGTGCAGCCGAAGCGGACAGCGCTTGTGCAACTAATTAAATAAATAAATATACAAGCACGGCCAAAGCAGACCACGCTTGTGCAACTGATTAAATAAATAAATAACCAAGCGCATCCGAAGCGGACCGCGTTTGTACAATTTAGTAAATAAATAAATGAATACCTCCGTAGGTCGGAACGCTCCAATGGCTAGGGCAGTGCAGCAATAAAATCAGGGTTTAGGAGGTGAAGAGGGGTGAAACTCCTACAGTGTGAAGTCTCTGTGCATGCACTGTCCAGACACAGCAATGTATTTAAAGAGTAGATCTGTTCATTACAGCCGCATGCTGCAGAACTTTTGTAGGCACAAACACAACTAATGAAAAAAAAAGGAGACACGGAACCAAGCGCATCCGAAGCGGACCGCGCTTGTACAGGATATCAAATAAAACTGGGCTGCAATTTATCTTTCAGCATGGTTATTCCACCTGAAAGACAGAACAGTGTTCACAAGTGCTTACTTTAAAAACAGTTTGTCCTTCCTTGACTATAAACAAAACAAACTCGCATCAGTTTCCAAGAATGAATTCCTATAGGAAGAGTGATTTTTGACCTTTGCCGAGATTATAGTTCAGGTATGTTGGACTGCGAAGGCTGAAGCTGTAAATTCAAGGTCTCAACCTTAATTTCACAGGATTTACTATGACACAGCAGAACATGTGGCGAAGCAATGCACCAGCTTTGCCATGAACAGCAAGAAACTAGGCAGCTTCACATTGGACAATTCCCGTTGTCACAATCAGACAATCTGTAAATGAGTCAGCTTGTACTACTTAGGAAATGGTCTTAGTGGGGGGTCAGATTTCTTGAACATTTATAACTTCCCGAGCCCCAGTCGATGCGGATGGGTCCCAGACATACCTGGCCTTGCACAAGACATTCAGGCGGGTTATTTCAAGGACGAACACTGTTGAAGCTCAGATGTGGCCAGACAAAGTGCTTTCCGCTCCGAGAAAGAGCCGCAGGTTGTGGTTTTGGCAGCTCGGCTACAAGTCGAGACAACACCTGCACACTGTACTGGCTGGGGAGATCTAGCTAGCGTCCGACAGCCTCTCAATTTGTGTATGGTGGTTTGGGCGGGGGCGAACTCAATGTGAAGCAGACAGATATCCAGCAGTTTAAGCAGCGAATGAACGCATGAATCCCCGATCAATGGACGAGAAGGATTCTTAGCAAGGTGCAAGTGCACATGCAGCCAGAACAGCCTATACAGAGGCTGGGGCATTTCACAGATGTCCACCATGCCACCACATGCCAGCATACATTAATATACAGGTCACCCACTAGTACGAAGCAAAACGCAAACAAGACGGAGGAATTGCTGGGGGGAGGAGAAATGCGACACGGTGGGCAGGGGAGGGGGAGGAGCGGGGAGAGCGGCAATGAGGGTGTGAAGCAGCAGGGGCCTTTGAAGTGAAGCTAAGCTTCACTTCAAAGGTGTGGGAGGAGTGCGGCTGAGGGAACAGATGGCGATTTGATGATGGGCACGCGCATTTTAGGTCAATGCGCTTGCGCATTGACCTAAAAGCGCACGGGCACAGCACCAAATCGCCAGTTAGTTAAAGTCTGTTTAAAGCCCTATAGTCTCGCTCCGCTCAATGCGCATGCGCATTGATAGGTCACGAGACCTAAAAAACCATCAGTGGATCCGGGTCTATTGGATAACCTGCACCCTATTTCACTCCTGTCCTACTTCTCTAAACCAGCAGAGAAGGTGTTAAACACACAATTGGTGGCGCATATTAATCGGCACAACATATACCATCCCACACAATCAGGATTTAGAGCCACATACTCTACGGAATCAGCGTTACTCCTCACCAAAGAGACACTACGCAGGTGTGCAGATGAAGGTCAGGCTGTAGCTCTGGTTCTACGGGACCTCAGCACAGCCTTAAACATGGTATCCCACAAACTGCTCTCGCAGCGACTTAGGTCAGGTGAGCTGGAGGGAGAAGCTCTAAAATTGATGATTTCCTTCCTGCAAGATCACAGCTTCCAAGTTGCACAGCGCCAACACATTTCAAAAATCATTCCACTCTCAAAAGGGGTCTCACAAAGCTCAATTTTGAGCCCAGCTCTTTATTATCTTTACATGGTCATGTTTATATGTGTGTATAGCGCTCGATTGCCGAGGTGTCTTGACGCTGTGACGTATGGGCGGAAAAGGACCGTTGTGATTTAGGCCTGCGTGGCTGTGAACAGCCAAGTTTTAAGACTCCTCCTGAAAAGCTGGAGATTGGGTTGACGCTTTAGAGAAAGCAGCAGTTTGTTCAAGAGCATTGCCAAGCAGTGTGCGAATGCTCTGCCCCATCTGACTCGCCTGATTTTAGTGGTTTTAATAAGGCCTAAGTTGGCCGATCTGAGATCGCAGGAAGGGACATATGGTGAGAAAAGATTTTAAAATCCTCACCCCCATGGACTGCCTTATACACAAGAGTTAAGGTTTTGAACTCAATACCTTGTTTAATAGGTAGCCAGTGAAGTGATTTAATGCCGGCCGAAGTTGACTGTCCTCTAAGGATGGCCAGTAGGAGTCTCGCTGCAGCATTTTGTAAAGATTGCAATTTTTGCAGCTGTCGTTTATCGATTCCCAAAAATACAGCATTATAATAATTCAGTTTGGATAGAAAGAGGGCAACCATCACTGTCTTTTGTAGCTCTTGCAATGGGAAGACTTTTCTTCCCTGGAGGAGACTGTGGAACGACACAATGTCACCATTGTATCTTATGCAGATGACACACAGGTTGCGGTCTCCCTGTCTCAGATCTAAGAAGCAGCCATCCAGTTTTCCTCCTGGATGTCAAGTAACTGCCTCAAGTTGAACTGCAGCAAAACCAAGGTCCTTATCATAGGGAAATCCCCTTCGATCTGGCCCTCAGCTTGGTGGCCCCAGACTCTGGGCCCTATACCTATCCCAAAGGAGGAACCAAAAATCCAGGAGTCTGGCTGGACCCCAAACTCTCCAAGACCAACATTAGGAAGGTGATAGGGAAATGTTTCGGAATTCTCAAAAATGCTGAGGAAAAACCCTGGACATCCTCCCGGTCTCAGCCAGGAAAACCCTGGTTCATGCTCTTGTAACCTCCCAGTTGAAGGAAATGTCCTCTATCTCAGAGCAACAAAAAACATCTCCATAGGCTGCAACGTATCCAGAATGCGGCAGCATGCCTAGTCCTTAACTTACCTAGGAGAGCTTCCTCCGCAAAAGCCCTGGACTCCATGCACTGGTTATTTCTAAAATTATTTTTAAAGCCTTGTGCTTTTGCCATCGGAGTTTGTAGTTATCTCTATGACCTTCTTACACACACACAGCCCTAATCCAACCGTCATCTCAGGTCAACTGGGGCTCACCTGGATAAAGTCCCTAAAGTCCAAAGAGCAAGATTGGGTGCATGCTCGTTCAGCTACGTGGCAGCCAAAAACTGGAACACATTACCCCGCTTTCTCTGAGCCATTGGAAAAATATATTCCGAAAAAGATTGAAAACTTGGCTTTTCAAGTACTGAGGCTTGTGTCTATCCAGCCTTCTAAAGAGTGGTTCCCAGCACGAGGACACACCAGTTGGTGTAACCAGGGGCTTTATAAGTGGGTTTATTTTTAATGTGGCTTTGCATGACCTCATAAAAATGATTTTGTAGTTTCCACTGCCAGAGCATCACAAAAAGCTACGGTCCGGAAGCGAAAGGGGCTCATAAACATGCCCCATGTTGGTCCTGGGTGGTGCGAACATTGAACCTGACTCATTGGCCTATGGAGACATACCAACAGCGCCAGAAATCTATGGGGTGGAGATAAAGGCCCTGAGGGATACAGGTGCCAATGTGACCATGGTTATGGCCACACTGTTTTCCCCAGACCAGATCCTATCAGAAGAGATGCACGAGGGAGGAGGAGCTACGTCAGCAAGCAAGATGGCTGCTTAGGCTCCCGGCTCCGTCGACCCTCGTAACCCGCCGCGATATCCTGCATGTTATCCTGACTCAACGCCTAGCCTCTGTGTGCATGAACTGTCCCGCACTCCAATGGTGAAATCCGTAAACTTTTATCATCTTGTTTGACGGAGTTACATCCAGTGTAAGTTTGCGGCCTACTCCAGCGGTGAAGCCGGGGCCTGGAGTACTTTCACGGCCGGGCTGTAGTGCAACAACATCGGCCAGGAGACTCAGGCTGGGCCCGGTAGACCGGAGTGGAGGCTTTGTTTCAGCCCGGATTTGGTGGCGATCGTCTTCATTGCTCAGTATCGACGGAGAAGTGAGTCTGCGTGCTGCAGGCTGCGGGTGGGGGCCCCCGTCCCGCGGCCCCGGTTTGCTCCCGCCGGGGTTCGGTGGTTCGGGGTCACTGGCCTGCGGCTTTAACTGGGTTGACCGTGGTTGTGAACGAAGACTGGTCACCCTTCGCAATTGCACGTTCGAGATCCTGTCTATCCCCCTTGTGGGTGCCGGAATCACCCGGGAAGGTGATAGTGATTGATACCAAACACAATATTATGGATCGAACGGTGCATGAACCATCGCTGCGGCTAATACTGGCAGAACTGTGGGCGTTCCGCTCACATGTGGATACTTTGCTGAGCAGGTTGGATTTGCGCCTATCTGAAATTCTCCTGGTGGAACCGGGCCCAGCCTTATTGTTGAACCGGGATTCTACAGCCATTCAAAATGCGGCCATTTTGACTCCGTGCGAGGACCCCATGAAGAAACGATCAATGGAATCATCGGATGGTGCCCTGGTAGACTGTGTTCCCGAGGATGGCATGGTATTGCTGAACTTTTCACTATTGCCGGCTTTGGAGATATCGTCAGGCGTTCCCCTTCCGGAGACTTTTGTCTGTGACTTTTCATCTCTTTTGTGGTCATCTTCTCCTTTCCTGGCAACGCTAAGACTCCTGTTCAAGACACATAGGGACTATTCATCTCGGAGGGAGAGTTTATCTGCATCTACGGTTCTTGAGGACTCACTGCCTGCTTGTAGCCATGGGCTGATTTTTGCTGACTCTTCTCTTCTTTATTGCTTCTTTGTATTCCTCTGGGTCTCGCTGGAAGGGGTTCGTGTTTTTGTTCGTAAGGGCCAAGGTTAAGATCGGCTGAATCGGGATGGGTTGGCATGGCTTTTACAAGTGTTGGACCTGCAATTGTTTGCTCCACAAGGCTGGGCGGTAACTCACGGTACCCTCTAACTTCTCTACATTGCTGTCATATGGTTATCTTTTGCTGACGGGGGTAGATGTTTAAGGCGGGGGTCTAAAGGGGCTGGGAGCCCACATGGATAGGCCCTCCTCCACTTTTCTTTTTCCTACCTTTGGGGTTTTAGTTGTTAGGGGCAACAGGCACGCTGATAGTGGGGTTAGGCTGTAGCCATTTGCAGGGGTGCAGGGTGGGGGGCTGAAAAGGGGTTTTTTTATTTTGCCTTTTTTATTTTCTATGGCCTTTTTTCTTTCTTTTTCTCTTTGTAGGGTCAGTATAACTACGAATCATTCGGATTCTTATCGTATGCTTGTACTTAGTGCTTTCGCTTTCATGATATCTTGATTTGTGGGCGGGCAGGCCTTGAGTATTGTGGCAACATGGAAATGCATATTGTATGTTCTTTTGTATAGACTTAGAAGCTCTGGTGCCAAATTTTCATTATAATGGTCATTACATGTATATCCTGTTTTTACCCTGTCCCCCGCATCTTCTGTTTGATTGTATGACACCTGATCCTCTCTTATATAATATAAAATGAAACCTCTGTCCTATCCTGAACTTTGATTATGCATTTTAACACAAGCTTTAATTTGAATCGCTGCCGGACCCTTGGGTTGTCAGCTGATGAGCTGTGTCATATTGTGATATTAACGACTTTTGATTTGTCTAGCAGCCGGCCCCCGTGGTTGTAGGCCCATGCTTGTATTTTTACTGAATGCTAAAATAAAAGCTTTCCACAAAAAAAAAAGAGATGCACGAGATAGTCAATGCTGACACAAAGTCACACCCTATGGGTGGGGGCGACTGAGCGAAGAGCTACTGGCCCAAAAATCCCCATGGAGTGCTTGCTGGAGAATGACTTGGCAACCTCTACTTACGCAGAAGTAGAAAGGATCTCTGCAGCAATGCTGGGTCTACCTGAATGGATATGTGCTATCACTAGAGCCCAGAAGGCAATGGAGGAGTGTCAAGCAAGCCTGAAACAATGGCCCAGGTCCCTGAAGGTAAGATGGGCAGGAAGGCTGGCTGCCCAGCCCCAAAGTTCCATATGCCCAGGTGTCCAACCCTCAGGGGGGAGGCCTAAAGCCTGCACAAGAGATTGCTTCTGGAAACGTGCCAGAACTCCATGGAGCAGGGGGCCTCCAGGGAAGAACATAGTGGACTAATACCTGCTCTACTCTAGAAGACCTGCGACAGTTAGCTGCCTAACAGAAGCAAGGGATTACCAGTGGTACCCATAAAGTATACTGGGAGGAGTGGCTTCTGCGCAGCAAACTAAGAGACCCCCAGACCAGGGGAATCCAGGTGACTGGTGGTCCCTCAGCTTAACTAGTGGTTCCTCCTTAACTGGGCCACAAAATCCCCTTAGCTACACACCTAGGGCAGACCAAAGCATGGGAAGAGGCTAGCCAACCACTTCTGCTGGCCCCAGATACCAGAGAAGGTCAAGGGATTTTGTCACTCTTGCCAAGCCATTATCAAAGCAGGGGGAAATCCAAAGGTTCTCCGTATACCACTACCTGTGGTTGTGGTGTCTCCCTTTGAGTGGGTAGGATTGACATTGTCAATCCCCCAGACCTCTCCAAAAGCTTCAAGGAACAGATTTTACTTGGTGATAACTGGGCATTCCACCAGAAATCCTGAAGCTTTTCCCCTTAGGACAGACACTGCCCCTTTAGTGGGCAGAGCCCTCCTTGGATTCTTTACCATGGTTGGGTCCCCCAAAAACATTATCTCACATGTATGATCTGCTGTGGGTTTGGTATGTACAGGTGAAAGGCGCTCAAACGGTGCGGGTGGAGTTTGGTAATGGAAGGTGGCGAGATACAACAGTGCAGGCAGTATAGAGGAAAACCCTATAACCTCTAACTAATATTAAGGCATGGGGTGCCTAAACATTATAAAACATACAAGCAGTTACTGTGCACACGTGAGATAAATAATTTGGTATACATGTATTGCAGGACAAACATAAAAGCTTTATGTTATTCATTTTGGAGAATATACAGACGCCAGCCGACACGTGTTTCATCAAGCAGGACGAAGCCTGTGAATCATCAGGGCTGTGAATGGCGTGGTGAGTCTTATGCGGGTAGGGTAGAGTAAACGTTGTAAACTTGGTGGTCAGCGTACAAGAAAAATAGTGGCTTCTAAGGAACAGTCGGGTACGACTTTAGACGGTAACCTGTGGTAATGGGTTACGCTGTCGCTCCGTGAAGGATGTGGCTTCGTCCTGCTTGATGAAACACGTGTCGGCTGGCGTCTGTATATTCCCCAAAAAGAATTACATAAAGCTTTCATCAAACCAACAGCTTCATCGCTGTTTGTCCTGCAATACATGTATACCGAATTATTTATCTGACGTGTGTACAGTAACTGCTTGTATATTATCTCACATAGGGGCACACATTTCATATCTGCCATATAAGCAATGTGGAAAGAGTGTGGTGTGACGTACAAGTGTAACACCCCCCTAGCATCCTCAAGAAAATAGTCTAAATGAGAGGTTTAACAAGACCATGAAAAGTATAAAACTGGGGTTGAATTAGAAACTCTGGAGTTGGGATGTCCTTCTCCAATGCCTATTCGCCTAAAGGGTGGTCCCCCAAAAAGGAGTTAGCTTTAGTCCCTTTAAGCCACTCTATGGGGTCCACTAAGCTTGGTTAGAGAGGGTTGTGATACCTATCAACGAACCAAAAAAGCTCTGAGGGTTTGTGAAGTCACTTCTCACTTTGACTCACTAGAAATCTAACCGTAGCAGACGTTCCGCTACCCTTGGATGTCTAGTGAGTCAGATTGAGAACACTGTTAAATATTTCAGTCAGGGCATTTTCAGCCTTGTTATTCACTCCCATTAAAGAGATTATTAATGTGCTCCTATCACATTTACTCATGAGCACTTTAAGACAGAAAGCAGGGACTATTATTTCACTATTGCAGTGAGCTCGGGTTGACTGTACTTAAATCATCAAGCTATCTTATTTGCTCACAAATATGTATCGCCATTCCCCTGCTAACGCTCAAACAGAGCAACATTGCCATACATTGCAACATAGCACCCCTGAAAAAACGACAAATCAAACTTGGCAGCAAGAAAGCCTCCTGGTTCAACGATGATCTTAAGAAATCCAAGAAACATTGCCGCTCCCTGGAGAAAGCCTGGAAAAAAGACCCAACCACCAGCACCAAGGAAGCCTTCAAAAACGCCACTCGCACACACCACCAACTGATCCGAAAAGCCAAGCAAACCGCCTTCAAGGACCGACTAGATAGCAACGCCCACAACAGCAAGGAACTTTTCAACATCGTCAAGGAATTCACCAACCCCTCGGCCAACTCCAACGACATCACCTCCTCTCAAGCCCTCTGCGACTCCCTAGCCTCATTCTTCCACAACAAAATTGCAGACATCCACAACAGCTTCGACAACCAACCCGGAGACCATTCCACCCAACCATCCGCTGGACCTTCACCACCCTCGAACACCCTTAATGATTGGAACCCAATCTCCACTGAGGACACTATCCGCCTGATGAACTCCATCCACTCAGGATCCCCCACAGACCCATGCCCTCACCACATCTTCAACAAAGCAGACTCCATCATAGCACCGCACCTCAGAGACGTCATCAACTGCTCCCTCAACTCCGCCACCTTCCCGGAAAGCTGGAAACACGCAGAACTCAGCGCCCTTCTGAAAAAACGCCACAGCGGACCCCACCGAACTCAAAAACTACCGTCCCATCTCGCTCCTTCCATTCCCGGCCAAAGTCATCGAGAAAGCCGTCAACAACCAGCTCGCCGCCTTCCTCGAAGCCAACAACTCCCTCGACTCCTCACAGTCCGGCTTCCGAGCCAAACACAGCACTGAAACCGCCCTCATCGCAGCAACAGATGACATTCGAACCCTACTGGACAACGGAGACACAGTCGCCCTCATCCTCCTCGACCTCTCCACAGCCTTCGACACAGTCTGCCACAACACCCTTCTACAGCGCCTCAGAAACATCGGAATCCAAGGAAAAGCACTAGAATGGATCACCTCGTTCCTCACCGGAAGAACCCAGAGAGTCCGCCTTCCACCATTCAAGTCAGAGGCCACTGAAGTCATCTGCGGCGTCCCACAAGGATCTTCACTCAGCCCCACCCTTTTCAACGTATACATGAGCCCCCTCGCAACCATCGCACGCCAACACAACCTCAACATCATCTCCTACGCGGACGACACTCAACTGATCCTATCACTCACCAATGACCCTCACACCGCCAAAACTAACCTACACGAAGGAATGAAAGAAGTTGCCGAATGGATGAAACATAGCCGTCTGAAACTGAACTCTGACAAAACAGAAGTCCTTATCTTAGGTACCTCCCCCTCTGCATGGGACGATTCTTGGTGGCCAGAAGCCCTTGGGAAAGCACCCATCCCGACAGACCACGCACGGAACCTGGGCGTCATCCTGGATTCCTCACTCTCAATGTACAAACAAGTCAACGCCGTCTCTTCATCCTGCTTCAACATTCTTCGCATGCTCAAAAAAACATTTCGTTGGATCCCCACCGAAACTAGGAAAACGGTCATCCACGCCCTGGTCACAAGCCGACTGGACTACGGAAACACCCTCTACGCCGGCACTACCGCTAAACTCCAGAAAAAACTCCAACGAATCCAAAACGCCTCAGCCAGGCTCATATTAGACATCCCGCGTAAAGAACATATCTCTGGTCACCTGAAAAACCTCCACTGGCTACCCGTCAACAAGAGGATCACCTTCCGTCTCCTAACCCACGCACACAAAGCACTCTACGAAATCGGACCAGAATGCCTCAACACACGACTGTCCTTCTACTCCCCCTCCCGCCAGCTACGATCATCCAACCAAGCCCTTGCCACTGTACCCCGCATCAACAAATCCACCATGGGAGGTAGATCCTTCTCCTACCTGGCAGCTAAAACCTGGAACTCCCTTCCCTCTCACCTTCGCCTTACTCAGAATCACCTAGCATTCAGAAAGCAACTTAAAACGTGGATATTTGACAAGTAATTCCCCTCCCCAAGCGCCTTGAGACCCTCTGGGTATGTAGAGCGCTATATAAATTCTTTGACTTGACTCAGAAACAGGCTTGTGTCTTGAAAGAAGGATGTATATTTTTTTAGATTTATTTCGAAACGCAAGGCATGTGGGCAGTGGCAAAGGGTCAGAAGAGACTGTTCAGCAATGGTATGCAATGTTATGTGTTGCCATGAGTAATATTTATACAGTAGATAAAGTCAAACGAAAAGACATCATTCTGTCTAATACTACCGCGTCTGTCTGACGCTCCTTCATGGCAATCATCCCAGTTATAGAGTGCCTGCACTGTGCGTGACACACATACAAGTCATAAGCTTTAAAACATGCTGCTTTAAAAATGAAGGCATTTTAATTTTTGTAATTTTCATTACCTACCAAGGATAGAAAGAATCTATATTAAGCTAATTGGCTTGTTCTTTGTATTAGGTACTTTAGCATCCTTTCTGGGGACATTGTATGCGGGGCCAAGAGAGCGTTTATGTGATTGGCCAGAAAATGACACAAAGAGCACAACTCCAGGCAAATAAGTTGGGCCGTGTAAAAAGTGTGTTTCCATTCCAGAGCTGGTCTTTATTGCCAATAGTAGTCCCAATATTTTCATTTAAGGTCACAATTGAAATGGATGAAAAGCCTCTTTTGAGGCTTATCAAATATTTAACAAAACGGCAGCCACAATTCTCCTGCCAGATACACGGCGTATTACTAACAAGTGAACTCTGCCCACGCAAATACAAAGTTTGGCCATGATGTTTGAACCCCCATCAATAGATTTACTCATACACAAGAGCCAATACCTGCACAAACCGATGGCTGCAGCTACATCGCCAGAAGCCTGTACACAAGGGGTCATGTGATGGGGTCAGAGCACATTTGTATTTAGCACTGCGCCAGTGGCTCCAAGTCTTGAAGTGCGCGCTCAGACTGGGTGGGGTTCGGCATTTAAATAATCTGCTGTCAGCGCCCTGACAGGCAGCATGCAAGCCATGTTTACAATACAGGCATCGTGAGAACAATGTTCTAATGGGGGGAAAACGCATCCATGGCTACTAGATTAGAACATTAAACCCATTAGAGACCATTTTTTTACGTTAACTCTTGAAAAATAACGGGAAGTTACTGTGCAAAGTGCACCTGAAGCTTTCATGAAGAATTCTTTGGAACTGTGTTAATGGCATTTCGACAGAAATCCTTCTGTTCTTCATGGGCATGTTTTCTTTATGGACTTTTGAGTACCCGATTATGAATTTCTAATTGCCTCGACCATACATGTTTCTTTTTTAAACAAACATTACGGGGAGGTTTATCCGGTGAGGGCGTTTCTTATATCATGTCAGTGGGCTTTACTACCATTTAATAAGCATTAGCATGTATGTATATATTTTTTTTTTTACTGTGTTAGATGTTTAAACAGGATATTATTATTAATTACCATTTGAACGAGAGTGAGATTAATAGGGACTATAACCTGTTATTGTAAAAATCTGGCGCTCGGGCCTCTTTAGGATGCAGTTTGATGCAAGCCAAGGAGAAACTGGGCAGATGACATGATCTCCCAGTGCTCTGTTATCTAATGTCCACAGAGTTCTCAGCAAGTAGTAGTCACTTGTCTCTGGCCGCCTTCATCCTCATATTTGTTGAAGGATGAGGGTGTGTGGTGGTATAGTTGTCACCTGTTATCCCCAACCCATGTCTTGCCTACAGTTAAGACGGGTATAAATATAAACCACCCCTTGGGAGGTTTGGGCTCGCTCGCTATACTACCTTACAGTGTCACAAAACTTATGCTGACAAAGTGTGTCACCAACATGAAAAGTTTGGAAAGCTGTGCCCTAGTATGTAGTACCCAGGGCCTGTAAGTTACAGTAAGTCGTCCCCCCCTCAAGGTAAGGTGCTGCACAGATGGGCTCCACAGGCACGGAGAAGGGTTTCCCATTGTCCATGTTCAATTGCCTGAGCAGGGAAGCCCATCATCTCCCCTGGCTTCAGGCTGGAGGGGGGTCAAATTGGATTTGGCCCTCTCTGTAGGGTTACCCCAAAACATTGCCCATACCCCCAACTTTTGTTAAAAATGTGTTTTCGTTCGCCTTAGGACTGCAAGCCATTGCTAAAGTGCTTGTGCTCTCCCTCAAACACAGTAAAATTTGCTTTCACCCAATTTGCAAATTTAATTTACATATAGGTTACTTTAGAGTTGTATACCATATACCAGGGTGTGGGAGCATACATTTATTAAGCAACTGTTCTCCATGTAGCGTCTTTACTGATTTCATGCAAGTGTAAAAACCCTGGCTTCTGCACGTGGCCAGGAGGGGAAAAAACATCTGGGGACTGTTTATGCTTGTTCATTTCCTCTTTGTTTTCAAGAACTGAAAGAACACATAGAAAAGAACGAAAACAGATGTCGAAACTGCAGCTGTCCACAGAATGTATTAATGTGCCATGATTCATATATGAGATTATATAAAGCTTGACTTGCAGAACCACTGCCTGCAAACATCTGACCCAGCTATTTCAACGTATGTCAAGTGAGTTCAAACAGTATATAAAAATTGTGCCAGGTGAAACTGGCAGAGCAAACTTAGAAGCCAACTGCTTTGTATTGCTTAAGCAGACCTCCACAACTGTGTTTGATGGCGGTCTCTCATTAACAGACAAGTATACCCGATTTGTGCGTTCTGAAATGGGGAGAAACAAGGCAAGGATCCACCAAGTCAGTCCAGATGGACCAAAAGTAGCTGCGGTCATGGGGCCCGTTGGAGAACCAGCCAAGTATATAGTGTACGCACATGCAAAGGGGATTGCATATTCCAGTCGCAGACTGAGGGAGGGAAATCACCAGTACTCTGTGATGAAAGGGCGATTCAGCTGGATCCAAAGAATTCAAACACTCGTCGAGACATCATAAGCAGAACACTGAATGAGTGAAATAGGAGATAATGAATTATGCCCATAGTGACAGTACAGTGAATTCTACTTTATGTGACAGCCCTGCATGACGACTTTTTTTGCGATGGGATGCATTTACAGACTCAGCAGATTCACCATTACCACACTAAACTAATTATCTTATAGAAGAAGGGAAAAATCTATTGTCGTAGTAAATTGTGTGGCGTAAAAAAACATTTAGATGAAGTACAACCATGTCCAGCAGAAGGACCTCCAGAATGGGAGATGAGGACTAAACAAGGGATGGAGGCTGGGACATTTTTTTTATTCATGGTTTGAACGTACTGAAAGGAATCCCCATTAGTTTCCATTTAATGGCACTTTAATGCTAAATTGAATTAGCTAGAAAGGATAGTGAGACTGTTGCAGTTTGATGTGCTGACTAGGTGGGAAAAACTATGCCAGGCAAAAACAAGCAAGCATTGGCATATCCAATAGGTCTCACCTTTGGAACCATATATGTTCAGCTAGAACTTTTGGCTATGTTGTAGAGCATTGTGGCTGCTGTGCATTATGTTGAAAAGTTATTTAAAAACTGTTAAGCATTTTTGTTACCTTTATGCACAACTGAAAAATCTGATTAAAAGATTTTAACATACAAAAAATGTCTTCTAGTTTTTAGGGTACTGGTACTGCTGGTAACTTCTTCCTGCCTGTTCTCATGCTTGTTATAATTTTTTGTTATGGGGGAGCGGGACATAAATAACAGGGGAGTGGAGGTTGGAAAATAGTAATTTAATTAGAACATGAGCAGCAGACGGACACTAGAGGAGAATCAACAGATGGCAGTTTGACATGATGCTTAGGTGGCGAAGGAGGTTTGGTGCTCCGGTGGTGACACTATGGTGTGGCTTGGAGGTACGTTGTGGATTTGAAATATGTTGTTTGGTGAGTAATTATGCGGTGTGTATTGGAAATGTGTGGAGGTGGATTGTGTGGCCTGGAAGTGGGTCGTTGAGTGAAATTATGCTTAGTGAAAGTGTCATTGTGTGGAGTGCATTTATGTTGATTGGTGGTATGAAGTGCATTTATGTGAAGTGTATTTATGTTGCATTGAGTAAAGTAATTATGTGGCATGTAATTATGCGGTGATAAGTGGTATATGGAGTGTATTTATGTTGCATTGAGTCAATCCTAAAGCTGTATAAGCATTTTTTTAATACTAATGTATGTATCGCAAACTTGACCCGGCAGTATTGGAGCGCTTTACATGAGCTTTGGTTATGTTACACAAGGACACATTCAGGCACAGGGAGATTAAGTAATTTTCCCAGAATCACAGGTGGGGCTGGAACCCTGGTTTCCTGCACCAAAATCTGCAATCTAGCCTACGGACCACATCCTTAGGAACACATGCTGCAGGCACTTAAAACTTTGCAGCGGTAACACAGGTAGTGATGGGTGGGAACGGCACAGCAGAGAACCGAAGGGGAACACGCTCACATTAAAATATGCTTTTAGGGGGGATTAATTGAAATTGACTAGCGATCTGGGAGGGGGAGCCGACTGAGAATTGTGATATAGAGGGATACTTTTTCTCTGCTGCTTCGAGGCTCTGAAAGCACCAAGAAGCTGAAGTCCGCAGAATTTGAAAGCAGTCACAGGAGTGGACCATGCTAACAAAAATAAGCAGCAACAGAGAGGAATGGGGCAAGGAGCAATGCTGGGGGATTGTGCGGCAGAAATCTGAAAACAAGCCTGCGAGTGGTGCGTAATAGAAATAGACTAGTGATGGGGGGGGGGGGGGGTAATGGGAGCTGACAAAGAATTGTGATCTCAGGGGATACTTGTGCTCTGCCCCTTCGAGGCTATGCAAGCACCAGGAAGCTGAAGTAGGCAGAATTTGAATGTGAAGCACGATGTGGACGCCAATGAAAGTGAAAGCCACGGCAGCAGTAACCTGCTGCACATGAGGAATGCAGCGCACTGCTGCTCACTCCAGAGAACCCTAGGCCAGGGAACAAAGGTAGGTCAATCACCCGCCTTGAACCAATTGCGTGCTGTCTTTTAAAGAAACACACATGCATATGCCAAATGCAGGTTAGTAAACATTTCTTTTTAAATAAAACAAAACACACATGAGCGTGTGTTCAAAGTTCCAAAGCCCTTACTAAATACCTCGCAGCACATAAGTGCTGGCTCAGGCGAGACCTAAAAAAACAGAAATGGAGTAACAAGGAATTGACAGAAAAAAAACTTGGTGTTGAATTTTCAGTAACATTAAATAAAGGAAATTGGAGTATTTGTGGTATATAACCCACCACAGACACCCCCTGCATTAGAAGAACAGGGAGACTCAACGGAGGATGACCCTCCTTTTTCTCCCCCCGTTACTATTTTACTACGATACAGAAATGAAAGATGAAAATTAAAATATTTGTTCAGAACAATACGAAACATGTCACTAAGCAATGTGCAGATGAGGATAGGGTTTTGAACACCTATGATAATGCATCGAAAAGACAATATAAAATCAGAAGTGGGAAAGGTGAGCCATCCTTCTGCATTAGTTATATTTTCATTAAAGTTTAAACAGGGTCAGCCACCAGATTAGACGCTGCTTCTAAATTTTACCCATTATGAAGGTGAATCAGACACGGATGCCGAATGTAACAATGCTTTTGCCATTTATCTGGTGTAGAATGACACATATCAATCTCGACCTGCCAGTATGATGGGAGCCAAGCATGAAGTACCAGGGTTTGATGCCAACAGACCAATGTACCATGTCCTTTGGACCTAGACGGGATGAATAGCTTTTTTACAAAGACTATCGTGACATCAGAAAAAACCTTGATGAATGGTAAACAAGGGGATACTCTGCACCAACTTACAGACCCCAGAATGCCCAAGTAGATTATGGATAAGAAATTGTTCATTATTAAAGAAAACTAACAGAGGGCACTCCATGTAACAAGGACGTGCCGAAGGACAATACAGAATTTCTTTAAACTGTGCACAACAATGATATGCCCAAAAACAGCCCCTATGCTGATGACATCACTTATCAGAGACACCAACAAAACTACTTTGAGACACAGGCTAATGGATCCCAGACAGTAACTGTCCCTTGGCCGGATTATGATTTAGCACAATATGGTGACCTAGGAGAGAGAGGGACGGGTGGAGATATCAGTAGATTTAAGAGGGCCATATATTGAAGGCATGGTAGAAGGACAAAAGGCGGGGCACTCCTCTCTGAAAGGTATAATACATCTGTGTGTTTGTTTTTTTAAAGACATCGCCATACATAGCCCAGTCTCATCTCCACTGACATACCATTGGCCCAATAACTGACAAACATTGTGTTAACAGATATATGCGCCCTTAAATTGGTGGGCATAGACTCAATTCAAATATTACATGCAACAATAAAATGCACCACAGATGGCATATCTTGAATGTACCAAACACACTTTCCCACTAATGCCTACTTTGCCCGACCGAAAACTACAGTACACAACTGGTGTTTGACAAAGTAGACAAAAATGTTTGGGCATCCAGTGGCGCATGACAATAGCACCCATTCAAAAAAAAGTGAAACAAAATGTTCCTAACCCACGAGTGCCATGGTACAAAAAAAATCACCAAAAGGAGAACAGAGAATGGAAAGAGTGATCCAGGACTTACTTAGGAACAGAGTGATAAAGAGATACAGGGTTCTCCATGCAATATCCAGATACTCCCAGTGTTATAAAAAGAGTGATACCTTCACTACGGAAGAAGTCTGGAGGGTTGTGTTTTTTATTTGCAAGCATTTAAAGCAGAACTAGATACCTTTCAGTTGACACCAACCACCACGCTCTTACAAATACATAGACTATAATAACAAGGGCTCGAAAAAAAATCAAAAAAAATGGTACTAGTCCTGCAGCACTAGTACCTTAAAAAATTTCCTCGACCTAACTGCAACCTACTTGACCTCCATCTGTGAAAGCGGAGCAAATGTGACAGGATAACAAGATTTACAGGCATCTTTATTGCTGATTAACTTTGTGAGCAATAAAAATGCCTTTAAATCTTGTCACATTTGCTCCGTTTTCACAGACAGAGGACAAAAGTCGGTTTGTTTTCCTACTCGCCAGAAAGGGCGAGTAGGACCTAAATACAGCTCGACCTTGCTAAATTTAGCTTAACTATGCGGTCGAGTGGAATTTTCGAGCCCTGATTAATGTCCGACACTAGAAAAACCAACTACGCTTCTGACACCACCGCCCTAGTAAATTTTCTAGGGACACATGACCACAAGGCATTTCCTACTCAATTGCAGTATGTTTACTAAAAGTGTTTCTATTGACAACACCTCTGTAATAGGGGGAAAAGGAGGAGACTTGACCCTCAAAGAGTAAAAGCTACACTGGACATTCAACCCCCTACAAGCACAAGCCTTCCTGAGTTTGGCAGGTAATTATAGACAAGGTTTCCCTAACTTTTCCCTTCTTTCCAAACCAATGCTAAACCAGACGACTTTTCCATGGTTAACTGAACACCAGAATAGTTTTCTGCAAATCAAACCGGCACCTTGGGATGCTCCTGCTCTTGGAATGCCCGACCATACTAAACAATTTCATCTTTTTGTACACGAACAAGATGGGTGCACACATTCTATTGTAACACAACAGGAGGTCAGGAAAACACCCTGCGCTTATTTTTCCACCACCTTAGACATGGTTGCTCAAGGTTTACCAACATGCCTGCGTGCAACTGCAACAGCAGAGGGTTCCCCAATGACAATCAAGAAATACTCATTCTTGGACATAAAGTGCATCTGTATGTACCTCACTGTTTAACAGAATAAAACTCAACATTTGACAAGTGGCAAGCTAACACATTAGGAGTTATGTTTGTACAGTCCTCATGTTACCATACATCGATTTAACTCACTTAATCCAGTGACCGTTTGGCCTACTCTCCATAGACAGGTAGTTGAAACTAGTAGAATTATGGTCACAAGCTGCCACATTAATGACATTAACAAGAGTACGCGAGGTAAGCGCTGAATCAACTGTCAATATATAAACTGAGACAATATGCCTTTGGAGTTGCGCATAACGTTGGCAGGCTTTGAGTAGAAATAGGTTTCCTCATGTATCACGGAATGAAATAAGCAACATCGTCCACTGAAGGCTTCATCATTGCCAAAAAGAGTAGTTCTAGTCAAATGTAATGCACACAAAACGTTATTAGATGACATAGGCAAAATTAATGCTTTTGTTGACAAGATAGTCAAAAGAGAATGAACAGAATATCTGGTCATTATACGTTTCCCATCAAATGTTTATTAAAGAGAAAGAAAGTGCATTACTTCAGCGATAAGGGCATAGCAGATTTGCAAAGACAAATAAGTTACAAAAATGGAAACAATATGGTACTCAAATGAATGGGTATTTGAAGGATCAGGATGTTACTGATTCATGCTCCCTGAAAAACTGGTATATCCTACAACATTGACGATACAGGCCCTTCCCATTTGGGAAGAAATGGCATTGTAAACAGTATTTTACAATTTGAGGGAAATGGCCAATACATGGAAATTTGGAGACAAAATATGTAAAGATTGCCTGGTATGCACACAATAGAATACCTATAAGCAAACTCCTACAGGACATTTTGCACCTGCTGAGGTACCATTTGAGTATTTGCATGTAGACTTTATTGAACTGCCCCCCTACAAATAGGTAATGGTGAAAGACCATTGCCTCTGCAAAAAAAAAAAAAAAACGCACAACTCTTGTATAGTAGGTGGAGAGTCGTATCCTTGACAACAGTTTGCTATTCAGCCCAAAAGCTATTGGAAATGCCACAGGAGAAAACAATGGACATTTTAGGTCCATGTAGTACTTTACGGCTGCTTCCTGAATACATGTTACTTGTAGTGGAGTACTATCGCCAATGGTCAGAACTGAAGTTTATGTGTAAGCTGTTGTGAGCATTGCTTAAGGGCGGACCTAGGGAACTGACAATGTAAAAAAGTAATTTGGACTGAGAAGTGAAAAGTAAAATAGAAGCAGAGAAGTTCTCGCTGAATTTGCTGCCTCACAGTAATCAGTTATATCAGTCAAAAGTTGCAGTGTCTCACTGCTTGTTGGAACAGATGTCACGAATTAGAATGTTTGCAAAAGGATGCAATATCAAGGAGAAGGATACAGGTGAAAAATATGAAGAAAGTGAGTAAGGGGTGTATTTAGTATTGCCTGACCTTTCTTGTATTTGCTGAATAGTACCCATTTGTGTTAGATTTTAGCGGCCAAGAACCTCAAACAGGGATGTTTCCATACCGAATACCATTTGCTGGAAGATACCCTTTTGTGGAACTCGTACTTTGTTTTTATTGTGAATAAAAAAAGTGTTCATTAATCATCAACCAAGAGCCATATCCAATGATAGGCATGCTCTGCAAGACAAACCTCCGATGCCCAAAAACCACCCCACCTTCAAGCCCTCTACCATCACATGAACCCGCAGGATCATCATCTACACATATTTATAAGATCCCCACTCGCTTCTTTCCCTCACACAGCCCGCCAGGTTGCAGGAAAGAGCCACAGCTCTGGGGTCGAACAGGAGACACGGGCCTTTGGAAACACGTGTATTTATTGACGCCGTCGAGCCTGACGGAACCTTTCATGAAGAAATAAGAGCAAACAAAACAAAACAAACACGATCAGTCTGGAATGATGTCCTCCGTGTGCTGGTGGGGGCAGAGTCCAGTCTCTGGGGGAAGGGGTCCTCAGGCTCCCGGGGCCCCTCACGCTCCCCTCGGGTCACAATGTTCCTGGGGGCTCTTCATTCTGCTGGGGGGTGGCGGGTGGCTCAGGCTCCTCCTGGTACCCCCTCACGCTCCTTCCTGGGGCCCCCTCACGCTCCTTTCTGATGCCCCCTCACGCTCCTTCCTGGGCCCCCTCACGCTCCCCCCCGGCCCCCTCACGCTGCCCCCGGCTCAGGCCACGAAGTCGAGCGGGCGGTTGAAGCCGCCCTTGCGGTTCATGTACTGCCGGTACTTGCGCTTCTGGCTGACGTTGATGGCGTAGGCGTTGACGGAGCCCTCCACCTTGCGGCCCTTGGTGGAGTCGAACTCGGCGAAGCCCATGATCTTCATCATCTCGATCTCCTCCTCGGTGCGGCCCTCCAGGTCCTCCTCCGTCAGCTCCTTCTTGGCCGGCGGCTTCGGGGGCCGCGACTCGCTCTTGGCCGGCCGCGCGGGCGAGCTGGAGGCTGAGCGGGCCCGGCGGGGCGGAGGGGAGCGGCGGCGGGGCGGCTTCGGGGAGCGGCTGCGGCGGCGGGCCTTGGGCGAGCGGGCCTTGGGCGAGCGGCGGCGGCGCTCGCGCTCCCGGGAGCCCGAGCGCGAGCGGCGGCGCTCCCTAGAGCCTGAGCGGCGGCGCTCCCTGCGAGGGGAGCGGGAGCGGCTCCGGGGCATGGCTGGGCGGGTCACCGGCTGAGGTCTGAGGCGGCTCCGTGAAGAGAGAGAGCAGACGGGAGTGTACGAGCGGCCTCCAAGATGGCCGCGGCTCTGCCTTCAAGCAAAGGATTGTGTCAGAGAGTAGTGCAAGACGGCTAGAGCGGCACTCAAAGATGGCCGCGGCTCAGGCTTCAAGCAAAGGATTGTGTCAGAGAATAGCGCAAGACGGCTAGAGCGGCACTCAAAGATGGCCGCGGCTCAGGCTTCTAGCAAAGGCGTGTGTCGGAGAGTAGCGAAAGATGGCTAGAGCGGCACTCAAACATGGCCGCGGCTCAGGCTTCTAGCAAAGGCTTGTGTCAGAGAGTAGCGAAAGATGGCTAGAGCGGCACTCAAACATGGCCGCGGCTCAGGCTTCTAGCAAAGGCTTGTGTCAGAGAGTAGCGAAAGACGGCTAGAGCGGCACTCAAAGATGGCCGCGGCTCAGGCTTCTAGCAAAGGCGTGTGTCAGAGAGTAGCGAAAGATGGCTAGAGCGGCACTCAAACATGGCCGCGGCTCAGGCTTCTAGCAAAGGCTTATGTCAGAGAGTAGTAACGGACGGCTAGAGCGGCGCTCAAAGATGGCCGAGGCCCAGCCTTCTCTAGAGACCTAAGTCATAGAGTACCAAACTACGGCTAGAGCGGCGCTCATAAATGGCCGCAGTTCAGGCTTCTAGCAAAGGCTTGTGTCAGAGAGTAGCGAAAGACGGCTAGAGCGGCGCTCATAGATGGCCGCGGCTCAAGCTTCTAGCAAAGGTTTGTGTCATAGAGTACCAAAGTACGGCTAGAGCGGATCTGAAAGATGGCCGCGGCTCAGCCTTCTCTAGAGGCTTCTGTCATAGAATACCAAAATATGGCTAGAGCGGCGCTCAAAGAATGTTGCGGTTCAGCCTCTGCTTATAATTTATTTATGCATTATTATACACAGCATACTCTACCCGAAAGTGTCAGGGCGCTTTACAATAGAACCAGTTGCATTACATTAGGACTTCAGAGTACATAACATATGCAAAACAGATACATGCGGCAACAAGCATTAAAAATATAATAGGTCTCGCCTTTTATTAAGTTAAAGCCATTTGCTTTGCTATATACCATTAGCAAAACAAATGGCTTTAACTTAATCAAAGGCGAGATCTATTGCATTTTCAATGCTTGTTCTGGACTGCAGTGTCACCAGGCACATCGATGTGCGCATCGTTTAACTTCTTTTTTTTTTATTTTTTATTTAAGAAGTTTTCTATAGCGCTGGCCAGACCCGAAGGTATCGGAGCGCTTTACAGCAGGGTGGAGAGAAATCAAACACATGGTAGAGAATAAAATAAACTTCTAACTAGTGGGGAAGTTACAGCATGCCAGGTCAAGTCAAGTCAAGTCATAAAATTTGTATAGCGCACTACATACCCAGAGGGTTTCAAGGCGCTTAGGAAGAGGAGGAGGATTATTTGTCAAATATCCACGTTTTAAGCTGCTTTCTGAACGCTAGGTGGTTCTGGGTGAGGCGGAGGTAAGCGGGGAGTGAGTTCCATGTTTTAGCAGCCAGGTAAGAAAAGGATCTGCCTCCCATGGTGGTCTTGTTGATGCGAGGTACAGTGGCGAGGGCTTGGTCGGAAGAGCGTAGTTGGCGGGAGGGGGTGTAGAAGGACAGTCGAGAGTTGAGGCAGTCTGGTCCGATGTCGTAAAGTGATTTGTGTGCGTGGGTGAGCAGTCGGAAAGTGATCCTCTTATTGACGGGTAGCCAGTGGAGGTCTTTAAGGTGACCAGAGATGTGTTCGTTGCGTGGGATGTCTAATATGAGCCTAGCTGAGGCGTTTTGGATTCGTTGGAGTTTCTTCTGGAGTTTAGCGGTGGTGCCTGCGTAGAGGGTGTTTCCGTAGTCCAGTCGGCTCGTGACCAGGGCGTGGGTGACTGTTTTCCTAGTTTCGGAGGGGATCCAGCGAAATGTTTTTCTGAGCATGCGAAGAATGTTGAAGCAGGAAGAGGATACGGCGCTGACTTGTTTGTTCATTGAGAGTGAAGAGTCCAGAATGACGCCACGGTTCCGTGCGTGGTCTGTCGGGATGGGTGCTTTTCCGAGGGCTTCCGGCCACCAGGAGTCGTCCCAAGCAGAGGGGGATGTGCCTAGGATGAGGACTTCTGTTTTGTCTGAGTTCAGTTTCAGACGGCTTTGTTTCATCCATTCGGCGACTTCTTTCATTCCTTCGTGCAGGTTAGCTTTGGCGGCGCCGGGGTCATTGGTGAGAGAAAGGATCAGTTGAGTGTCGTCTGCGTAAGAGATGATGTTGAGGTTGTGTTGGCGTGCGATGGCCGCGAGGGGGCTCATGTATACGTTGAAGAGGGTGGGACTGAGTGAGGATCCTTGAGGTACGCCGCAGATGACTTCAGAGGCCTCGGACTTGAATGGAGGAAGGCGGACTCTCTGGGTTCTACCGGTGAGGAACGAGGTGATCCATTCCAGTGCTTTTCCTTGGATTCCGATGTTATTGAGGCGTTGTAGAAGGGTGCTGTGGCAGACTGTATCGAATGCTGCATAGAGGTCGAGGAGGATGAGGGCGACTGTGTCTCCGTTGTCCAGTAGGGTTCGAATGTCATCTGTTGCTGCGATGAGGGCGGTCTCAGTACTATGTTTTGCTCGGAAGCCAGATTGTGAGGGGTCGAGGGATTTGTTGGCTTCGAGGAAGGCGGCGAGCTGGCAGTTGACGGCTTTCTCGATGACTTTGGCCGGGAATGGAAGAAGCGAGATGGGGCGGTAATTTTTGAGTTCGGTGGGGTCCGCTGTTGGTTTTTTCAGAAGGGCGGTGAGTTCAGCGTGTTTCCAGTCTTCAGGGAAGGTAGCGGAGTTGAAGGAGCAGTTGATGACATCTCGGAGGTGCGGCGCTATGACGGAGTCTGCTTTGTTGAAGATGTGGTGAGGACATGGGTCTGTGGGGGATCCTGAGTGGATGGAGTTCATCAGGCGGATGGTGTCCTCAGTGGAGATTGGCTTCCAGTCGTTAAGGGTGTTCACGGGGGGAGGATGGACAGCAGACGGCAGGGTGGGTTGGTTTCCGGGTTGGTTGTCAAAGCTGTTGTGGATGTCTGCAATCTTGTTGTGGAAAAAAGAGGCTAGGGAGTCGCAGAGGGTTTGAGAGGGGGTGATGTCGTTGGAGTTGGCCGAGGGATTGGAAAATTCCTTGACGATGTTGAAAAGTTCCTTGCTGTTGTGAGCGTTGTTGTCGAGTCGATCCTTGAATGCTGCTTTCTTGGCTTTTCGGATTAGTTGGTGGTGAGTGCGGGTGGCGTTTTTGAAGGCGTCCTTGGTGCTGGTGGTTGGGTCTTTTTTCCAGGCCTTTTCAAGGGAGCGGCAGAGTTTCTTGGACTTCTTGAGATCATCGTTGAACCATGAGGCCTTCTTGCTGCCAGGTTTGTTTTGACGTTTTTTTCAGAGGTGCTAAGGTGTCAGCGGTGTTGGATAACCATAGGGTGAGATTAGCGGCGGCTTCGTTAGCGTTGGAGGAGGGGGCTGGGGTGTGTTGAAGGAGCGATGCGGAGATTTGGTCCGTGGTGATTTTGTTCCAGTTCCTTTTCAAGGTAGGTTGGAGGTGGATGCTGGGTTTTGGTTTGTTGTAGGTGAAGTGAACGCATCTGTGGTCAGTCCAGATGAGGTCCGTAGTGTGGCTGAAGGAGACATGGTTGCTGGAGGTGAAGATGGGGTCGAGTGTGTGACCTGCGATGTGGGTGGGGGAAGTGACCAGTTGTTTAAGTCCGAGGTTGGTGAGGTTGTCCACGAGGGTGGCGGTGTTGCGGTCGTTGATCTTATCGAGGTGAAAGTTGAGGTCTCCCAGAAGGATGTAGTCTTTGGAGGGGAGCGCGTGTGGAGTGATGAAGTCCGTGATGTCTTCACTGAATTTTGCGCGGGGTCCTGGTGGCCTGTAAAGGAGGGTGCCTCTGAGTGTGGTCTTGGGGTCGATGTGGATCTGGAAGTGAAGGTGTTCGGAATTGGCGAGGTTGGCGTCAGAGCTGGTTGAGATGCGGATAGATTTCTTATGGACTATAGCGATTCCTCCTCCTGTGTGGCTGGTGCGGTCCTTGCGTGTGATCTTATATTCATCAGGGATGGCAATGGTGATGTCTGGTGCTGAGGAAGCATTCATCCATGTTTCCGTAAGGAAGGCGATGTCCGGAGAGATGGTGTCTAGTAGGTTCCATAGGTCGATGGCGTGCCTGTGGACTGATCGGGTGTTGAGAAGGATACAATGTAGGTGGTTGGGGTCGGGTATCTGTGGTGAGGTTGTAGCGGAGATGTTGTCGGTGCCGATGAATTTGCAGGAGTAGCAGGAGAAAGGTCCATGGGTGCGACTAGGAGCGGCTTGGACGCAGTTGGGAGCGCGACCGGGGTTAAGGGCTAGGAGGGTGGCGGCATCGTAGGTAATGCGGGAGGGCTGGGTAGCGCGAGGGGCAGGGGGTCTGGCGCTGGGCGCGGTCCAGGCGCGGACGGGCGTAGACGGGCTTACCTTTGGCGCACCTTCGGCGTGTACGTAGCGCGTGGACGCTGCGCGTGGGGGCATTGGCCATAAATGGATGGTGGGGGGGAGGGGCGAGGGCGTCTCAGCTGGGAGGCGGGGCGGGCACACGAGGACAACAACAACAATCAAGATGGAGGCGGAGGGGGGAGCACAGCGGAGCGCTACAGTGAAACGCGCTAAACAAACAGCAAACACTCTAAAACAGGTTTAGCAGTAGAGAGGCAGGCAGCAGGCAAATGGTGCCGGTAAAGTTACAATTAAACCAGCGCTACGATGCGCTACAGTAAAAATGCTCTAAACAAACAGCAAACACTCTAAAACAGGTTTAGCAGTAGGGAGGCAGGCAGCAGGCAAATGGTGTCGGTAAAGTTACAATTAAACCAGCGCTACGATACCGGGAACCAGCAGGGGATGCTGGGAGCGACCACTCGGCTCGAGGAGAGGAGTGAGTCACGGCGCGCTGAGGGGGAGAAGCGCTCTATAAGGCTCGTGGGAGGGCGTCTCAGCTGGGAGGCGGGGCGGGCACACGAGGACAACAACAACAATCAAGATGGAGGCGGAGGGGGGAGCACAGCGGAGCGCTACAGTGAAACGCGCTAAACAAACAGCAAACACTCTAAAACAGGTTTAGCAGTAGAGAGGCAGGCAGCAGGCAAATGGTGCCGGTAAAGTTACAATTAAACCAGCGCTACGATGCGCTACAGTAAAAATGCTCTAAACAAACAGCAAACACTCTAAAACAGGTTTAGCAGTAGAGAGGCAGGCAGCAGGCAAATGGTGTCGGTAAAGTTACAATTAAACCAGCGCTACGATACCGGGAACCAGCAGGGGATGCTGGGAGCGACCACTCGGCTCGAGGAGAGGAGTGAGTCACGGCGCGCTGAGGGGGAGAAGCGCTCTATAAGGCTCGTGGGAGGGCGTCTCAGCTGGGAGTCGGGGCGGGCACACGAGGACAACAACAACAATCAAGATGGAGGCGGAGGGGGGAGCACAGCGGAGCGCTACAGTGAAACGCGCTAAACAAACAGCAAACACTCTAAAACAGGTTTAGCAGTAGAGAGGCAGGCAGCAGGCAAATGGTGCCGGTAAAGTTACAATTAAACCAGCGCTACGATGCGCTACAGTAAAAATGCTCTAAACAAACAGCAAACACTCTAAAACAGGTTTAGCAGTAGAGAGGCAGGCAGCAGGCAAATGGTGTCGGTAAAGTTACAATTAAACCAGCGCTACGATACCGGGAACCAGCAGGGGATGCTGGGAGCGACCACTCGGCTCGAGGAGAGGAGTGAGTCACGGCGCGCTGAGGGGGAGAAGCGCTCTATAAGGCTCGTGGGAGGGCGTCTCAGCTGGGAGGCGGGGCGGGCACACGAGGACAACAACAACAATCAAGATGGAGGCGGAGGGGGGAGCACAGCGGAGCGCTACAGTGAAACGCGCTAAACAAACAGCAAACACTCTAAAACAGGTTTAGCAGTAGAGAGGCAGGCAGCAGGCAAATGGTGCCGGTAAAGTTACAATTAAACCAGCGCTACGATGCGCTACAGTAAAAATGCTCTAAACAAACAGCAAACACTCTAAAACAGGTTTAGCAGTAGAGAGGCAGGCAGCAGGCAAATGGTGTCGGTAAAGTTACAATTACGCTCATCGATGTGCGCAAGCTCACACTGCTCACTTCTCAGTAGTGGAGAAGTTACGGCATGACGTCATGCCAGGTGAGCGTTGTAGGGGAAGGGAAATCCTTAAAGAGTCATCCTCTCTGGATTTCCCTTCTCTTTTTGAAACTCAGGAGCAGAAACATCGTTGTGGTGTCAGCAGGGCTTTAAGTGGAAGCTTTTTCAATATTATATACAACAAACCATTGTTGCAGCTTATTTATGTTATGCAACTAACAACCATTGACAAAGCCAACAGTCCTGACTTGTTGTAGGTATGATGTTACTTGTTGTATCATATATGTGGATGCAATGACAGAAACAGCAAAATACAAGTAGGGCAACACAATATGCTAGGTACAGATTTTTAGCTTATGTGTTTTTAATCTACATCCCTAATTACATTGACCACACCCCTTTGAGAGACCCCCTAGATTTTTCATCCCACTTAAAGCCCTGCACAATGTAACTAAGGGCCAGATGCATCAAAGCGTTTTTCCCATTCTGTGTCTATGGGAAAATGTGTTCTTGCATATGGCCCTAAGTGCTTACAAGCAGCATGAATCCGAATTCAACTACATATTGAAACGTGCAGAAGTGAAAGCAAGCAGCAGCATGGGCAAGCCAACCACACCCGAGGTCGAAAAGAATTTCAAAACCTCATTAGCTTCTGTGCTGTATTTACCTTGCAGCCTCAACTGGTCCTCTTCCATCACCTCGTTGCAGCACCACTTCCAAGCCAATAAATAGAGCTGCTGGGTTGCAGTCCATGCACGAGCACACCAGTACCTGTTGTTATTCAGTTCATCTCGTGCTCCCTAAGTTTAAAAGCTACGCGCATCTCCTGCCCTGGACGCATACTTCTAGCGCACTAACCCAACATGCCACACTAGCCCACACCCTGCATAAAGAAATCACATTTGTCAAGCTCACCTCTCACCCCACGATGCACAGATTCACTCGAGCTGCACAAAGTAATGGGCTCCCACTGACGGTCAAACAATAAGCAGTTTTTAACAAGACTTGAGAGCTGCTGAAAATGTGAATGTAATGAAAATAAATTACCGTAATGCCAATCCTAGGTCTGAGCTATAAAACACAAATTTGGAAGCATGTTCAGTAGTATTTAATAGCAGCAGCGAAAGACAAGAACATACCGATACAGCTGCCTGTGAAGGCTTTCTGTGATGTAGACAGCATGCTCAGCAAAACATAGGAGGGTCACTTTGCGACATTCTTTACTCAGTGCCCCTTCAAGCGTGGCTCTTAGTTGAAAGCACGTTGGGACTAGGGCCGCTGATATGTGGGGGCTGGAGGGTAAAGTATACAGGAGAAAAATGATAGGAAAGCTGATGGACGAAGCAAGATGCTTCCTAGAGTATTTCAATGCAGGGACATAACCGCAGCACACTTAAGTACGTAAAAGCCATCAGGCCCTTTGAGGCTTAGGAAGTTTGCATGCACTAACTCCCCAAAATGTTGTCCATCTGTACTGCTCTGCTCAGGATTTAAAATGTTTTTTGTTATCAGTTATGCTCCTGCTGAAGAGGCGCCTATCTTGAATTCCAGGGCAACATAGCAAAAAAAACAAGCGTTACAATTTGTGCACTGGTCGATTGATTAAAATACTAGTGCAAAGTGACCCCACACCAGTGCAAAGTGTTTGCAAACCCGTTGCCGGTGAGGACGTTTCTGCACAGTAATGCTGCTCAGCTGTGTGTGTGCTGCAAAGTGTCTCGCACCTACCCTGGGCAGCAAACGGTCGCTCACTGGCTCCATTGAGTGCACGTGCATCATTTCCACCTTCAAGCTTCCTAGGATGGTTTCTGGCATAACAGCCGTCTTCCGCCAGGCTTGCTCGAATCCAGTGGCAAAGTGAGCAAGGGACTCACGTCTGAGCATACCCTGCCAACTTATGGCAACAAAGTGGTACAAAAGGGGGTGGTGATGGAAGTCCTTCATTGCCTTTTGTATCGCTTTGTTCGCCCTAAGTTGGCAGGGTATGCTCAGATGTGAGTCCCTTGCTCACTTTGTCTCTGGATTCAAGATAGCCTGGCTGATGAGGATTATGAATCCGAAACCGGTACCAGGATGCTTGTTTCTGGTCCAGGGAAGACATGGCTTGGCAGTTCGGGCTGGACTGTTCCCATGAAGCACAGGGTCAGACTGATTTGCATATGGCTATGTCTGAACTGGGTGGCAGAGTGAGCTAAAGAATGGTGATGGATTAAACCCAGATCAGTTGACTGGGGGTGAGTGTTTGATTTGCTCAGATGCCCCGTCCATCTTCGCCTTTTGTATCGCTTTGTTCGCCCTAAGTTGGTAGGGTATGCTCAGACGTGAGTCCCTTGTTCACTTTGCCGCTGGATTTAAGATAGCCTGGTTGATGAGGATTGTGAATCCGAAACCGGTCCCAGGATGCTTGTTTCCGGTCCAGGGAAGACATGGCTTGGCAGTTCGGGCTGGACTGTTCCCATGAGGCACAGGGTCAGACTGATTTGCATATGGCCATGTCTGAACTGGGGTGGCAGAGTGAGCTAAAGAATGGTGATGGATTAAACCCAGATCAGTTGACTGAGGGTGATTGTTTGATTTGCTCAAATGCTCCATCCATCATCGCCTTTTGTATCGCCTTGACTCAAAAAGAGAGCAGGCTCCGGGGGACGCACCTGCGACAGCAAAACAGTAACAGCGAGCCGCACTGCGACGCACCTAAAGAAAAGAGGGAGGTGCCGTGGGATGTATCGCAGCCCGCGAGGACGAAGCGGGCAGCACCACGGGCCGAATAACAGTCTTAGGTGAAACACCGGTATTCTGGGTCCGCCCACTCCAACGGGTAGTGTACGGTTTCTGGATATTGTCAACAGCCGAGTGCTGATTTGGTATAGATGGAGAGCAGTGGATAGATACTTAGGGCAACATCCGAGAAGGTGAAAGGGGAGATTTTAACAAATTGGGAAAATAGATTTCTTCTGTGGAAGTCTATTCAAGCAGAGGCAGTTGCAGGCAAGAGACAGCCAAAGAAGAAAGCTATTTTGGGTTGAAAAATTGAGAGTTCCTCTTCTGAATAGGATAAGTTGGCATTTAACATATTGTACAGAAAAGCCTTTCCCGCCAGTAGAAATAATGACTATGGTTACCACTTAAATAGGTTTATACCGGCTGGAGAGGTATGTACCTGCCGGTACAGGAATTAAACTTCTCTTTCATCTCACTGGGGTTTTTAATGGGGGATAGAGGAGAGGTGGTGTTCCCTTGCAGTGGTGCCCTCATTCCTTTTTGCCCAGGCCGGTGTATGGGGAGCTGGTGGAAGGCGCTGTGACAGTCTGCGGGATGAGGGGCGGTGGGCTTTTCTGAGCTCTTGCCCTGCCATTCTCGGACTGTTCGTTGGTTGGCTGCACTGAGCTGGGAGTGTTGCGGGTGATGGAGGGTGGGGTGTGGTTGCCTGATAGGGGTTGGCTCGATGCCAAAGTGGCTAGTTGTTCAGGGTTTGGGCTTGGTGCCACCGAGTTGGTGGTGTAGGGGAGGGTGGGATTCTGGTGCAGTCTGTGACTTTGGAGATGCTTGCTTTCCATCTGCGGTTCCCATGTTTTTTGCAGGGGCACACGTGTGACGGTCGTCCCGCTCCCAGCCCCTGCATCCTTTTGTGGTGCTTCCTTTCTGAGTGTTGTTCCTTCGGATGTTTGAAACAGGGCCCTTTGAAAATGCACACACTCACTGCTTTGAATTGAGTGGTAGAGATTGTGGATTTTTGTAGCGCTCATAGATTGCATGCAGTGGCGCTGAGCACCCAGTGGAATGGAGTTGGGATGGATTGCTCATGGCGGAGTTTAAATTCCCCGGAGGTTTCGGTGCCGTGGTTCACCGGCACGTGATCCCCAGGGAACGGGCACTGTAAGTGTGTATGGGGCCGGTGAAGGGTGGTTGTGAGCTAAATGGGGAGAAAGGGAGCACCTGACAGGCGATTGGGAAATGGGGTGTGAGAGTTTTCTAGCCTTGTGGTGGTGAGAATGTGCGGGCCCTGCATGGACTGTCCACGGGCGAGGTTCCAGTGGGCGCCCTTCAGGGTACAGGTGCTGCCAGTTCGGCCAGCACAATACCACAACTTTGATAAGGAAGTTGGGGATTTTATTTATAGAGTTTTGCATGGTATGAACCAGACTCGAAGGCATCAGAGCGCTTTACATAATTGGCATAGAAAAAGTTACCCGACTTTTACATGAGGTAAGTACAGTACATGGAGTAGGCACAACAGTATACTATAAATGGTGATAGTGGTGCTAGTCACATGTGGAATAAAACATGGAGTAGTCGCAGACACATGGCAACAGTTCATACGGAGGATGGTGGGATATATGTGCGATATAGTTCTCAGGTGGTTGAGACAGGGTGTGTTGACTTGGGTACACTGTGCGCATAGGCTAAAGTGTGGATGTGAGAGAAGCAGAGCGGGCAGGTATATCCAAATAAGTGCATTAAAAAGAGTATATAACACATTTCCTCCACTGGTCCATTTTGAGGCAGATGAACTTATTGGCCCACTTTAGCACTGTTGGGCAGCCGCCAAGGCATGGATGCCCAAGGACATAAACATGGCTATTAATTATTTACAATAGCATAGGACAGTAGCAGCTGTCAGAGAGTGGTGGCTTGGTTTTGGAGAACAGGTTTTGGTGGCATGGGTGACGTGGCAGCACAGCAGAGACTTGCTGGCACTGAAGAGGGATGTGGGTGGCACTGGGGTGTATGGTGGTGCAGCTGCTTCATGCAGCAGCATTGACGGAGTTGGTGGTGGGCTAGTGGCAGTTTCTTTACTTCCACGCCGTGGGAGGAAGGCTTTGGAAGATGTGTGTTTTCCAGGTGTGGGGTTTGGGATGGCCAGTGGTTTGGAGCTGGACATATCAGGAGGTCTCGGGGAGCCATCTCCATTCACACATTCCTCATGCAGCACTCTTTCACTGCGGAGCAGGAATTGCTTTGGGTGACGCGGAAGCCAGTTGTCTCTTGAGTGTGTGACAAATGCGCCACATGGACTTGGGCGAAGCCAGATGCAGTTTCCAAATATTACAGAAAGACACACGCAAAGACATGATACCCATTTCTCTTCCCTCCCTTACCTCCCCTAGGCACAGTTATGGTGTGGCATCTCTCTTTGGCAAAGCTTCAGAGTATTCACTTGGACCCTCCTGGTGTGCATGTGTTCAGTGCCTTTGGATAGGGTAGTGCTGTTGCTAGGGGTGCGCAGGCAGCATCCTAAAGATCCGGGGAGGGCAGGGTATGATTGCCTGCTCTGACCAGACTACAGTGGAGTATATTTTGCATTCCGTTTGCCTCCATGGCTTTTCAAGTGGAAGTACTAGGACAGTGGCGGGTGTTGGTGAGTTGAAAGGCATGCACATGTTGTTGTGGCAAATGGGGGGGAAATGGGGGAATCAGTGCAAGGCGAGCGCTCCGCCAGCCTCCTGCCGCACCATGGTGTCTTGCTGCCCATCCCAGGTCGGGCTTCTACGTCCTAAGTGGGAAAATGTCAAGCATTTCAGGAGGGATGTGTATGAGATGCTTCCGCTGCCACAGCATATTTAGTGTCTGTGTGCAAGGCGCTCTGACGTCTCACTGATGTGGTCCGCACTATGCAGGAACTAGGTATAGGTATTTGGTGTCATTAGAGGTACAATGTTGGGCTTTAATGCTACGGGTGGTTATTCTGAGTCACAACACGTGTTTTCACGTTTGGGAGGTGTTCACACTGTGAGAACTTAGCCTGGCCTATGATGTCCACTATTCTAGTGGGTACCTTGCACCAGTCTAATCGACCCTTATTGATGGTGGTTATAAAGTCAACCTTATAGACAAGCTATACTAGTGGTAGCATGGACCAGCAGTCTTAGGCTAAAATTTCAGAGAGCATGTGAAGCTAGTTGTTTTACCAATTATAATCCATTGAATACCAAATGAAAGGTCACCACACAAGGTATATATCAAATATATATGTATTTATTTCTAACACAACCCCTCTGCACTCTTTATGAGGTCAAAGGTAAAAGTACAACACAAGTTACTTAATTAGCATACGATAAGTTGCACAATATACAGTAATGCCCTAGGGGCCTCACTAACCATATACCAAAATAGTGGTATAAGAACCACTACAGAAATAGAAAGTAGGCCTAGGGCCTAGGGAATCGCTGGGGCTACACTAAACAACCAAAGGTTAGGAAGTAGGAGATCCACGGGAGACGCGTGCAGTGTCTAAACACAGTCGCGAGTTACCATTGACTTAAAATGGAGAACGTAAGAGTTACAAAGTTACTGTTTTAGGGCACTTCCGGATGGACTACGACAAAACCCCTTTAGACTAGGACACTTCGAGAGTCAAGACCCACGGGAGCACCGGAGAACTTGTGTTACCTCACGCAGGGAAGCCGGGTGCATAGGTGCCTGTTGGTGTCGGGTTTCGTCAATGTTTTCAATGGAGATCTGCAAAGAAGTGCTGCAGGCGGCCAGAGGAAGAGTGTCCGGGTCAATCCAAGGGTGGATCAAGGAACTGAAGAACCTGAAAGCAGAGGGGACAGAGTCTGGGTCACTAGCCAGTGACCAGGAAAGTACCAGGAAGGAACCAGGCGATGTCGCCATGATCTCAGGTGAAGCTTGTCTCTGCAGCCATGAGAGCCAGGAGGTGTCGACGAAGACCAGGAGCTGGATTCGAGCTGTCCCACGAAGGATCAAGTTGACTGTGGCATCGGTATCCGGATTGGACCCAACAAGCCTTGGCTAACGCAACCCACGCAGGAAGTGAAGATTCGCTTCGGTGCAGACCAGCAGGGTCTGTGGAGCTTCTTGTAGTGATGGCATGTTCCTTTAATTGGAATGTTATATATGTAATTGGAATGTTTGGATGCTGGGCAACAGTAACTGGTGGATCTAGTGCCATTCTTGATGTATCTTTACTGGAGCTACATGTGTAGTGACCTCTCCTTTGCAGGGAAGCTGGAGCAAGCCTGGAGTAACCAGGAAAGCGGTTTGGGTTCTTCAGAGGGTGAGCTAGATAACAGGCTAGCAACCGGGAAGACGCGTTGAGCTGAAATGCAAGAGCTGGCCCCATGCGGCACTCGTGGAGTGTGAAGGGCTGAGCTTCGGTGCAAATGGCGCTCTGGTCTGGGGCTTCTCGTACCCCAATGCACAACTGCGAGTTACCTCAAGAGCTGATGCAGTTAGCAAAATGCAGGATGTCCAAGGTGTCCTGTCCCAAGTCTCTCATGTCCGCCACGGGTCTCAGCTTTGCGGTGGATGTGGATCGGAGTCAGAGAAGTCTGGAAGTCCAGTTCCTGTGTCGCTGAGTCTTCGGGATCCGGCAGAAGCGTCGACAAATGAGACCGGCAAGTTACTGGTGATGCCTGTTTGCACAGGGTGGTCACTCCTTGACCACAAGGGAGATGTCTTCAATCTTCTTGTCAGAATAGAACGTCGAAGGTCCAAGAGTTCTGTATCAAAGTTTCGTTCCAGGATAATCTAAAGTCCTGGGAACACAGCTCCTATACTTATACTAAGAAAAGGGTCTGGATTACCTGCTAGGTCCCTCCTATGGGTGGACCTGGGAAGGGGGTGGTTACACCCCTTTCCCTTTGTCCAGTTTCGCGCCAGAGCAGGGCTGGAGTGCCCCAGCAACTGGTTCGAACCGAGCTATGCATGGAGCACCTTGTGTGCCCCAGGCAGGGTCTGGAAAAGCATCTGCTGATGCAGCCCTCCCTGCCCCAATACACAGCCTGTCTGGGGAGGGGCTGGCACCTCCCTGGACAGGAAACCTATTGTCCAGGCCTCCCCTGCCGGAGTTTCGTCCAGCAGCAGGAGGTCAGACTTTTGTCTGTGGCAGCAGCATCCATTTTGTGATGCTGGGGCTCTGTTTAACTTTAACCGGGTAAAGTAGTAACTACATGTCTTCTCCCTCTAGAAGGGTGGAATGCTACCCCCGCCGCCAGAATTGGGGGGGGGGGGTAGTATTCCAAAGTGTTTGACACCTTACACGACATGCTTTGATACAGCCAAACCAAAGTTACCATCAACCGCAAGGATTATAATGGACTTAGGAGTATACGGTATGGCTATATCATAGAACAGCTATAAGGAGATGATTCCGAAAGCTGCAGAGAGGCTCTGCTCATGCTAGGGCACCCTCTCACATAAAACCAAGCACTCTGCCTCCAGGATCGATAAGGCCTGCCATAGGAGTGACTTATAGGTTACTATGGGTCTATCTATAAGGTAGATATTTATATTCTATATCTAAGTAAGGAGTGATTACACCACCTTACCCAATCTGAGTGACCAGCCTGTGGTGTCAGTTTAGAGGGCCAGCCAGGGGTGGCATAATACATGCTGCAGCCCCTGGTAGGCCTTGGATGCACCTATGCCCTGGGTACCTATGGTACACTATACAGGGGTTCACAAAGGTGACCCAACATCCAATCTGGTATGTACCTAAAGTACATGGTATCAATTTAGAGAGAGACAGCTGGGCTGTGAGTCTGATTAGCAGGCCCACATCCATATTTAAGTCGAAAAACCAGAAAATCACAGCAAAAAGTGGGGGTGACCATAGGAAGCAGACCCTACTCTCCTACACACATAAGAGGAGGTGTTGTCTTTGAACAAAACAGAAAGAGGTCCAGCTTACAGACAAGCACCTCACGTGGGTCCAGGTGGTGGGTGCAGTGTAGTGTGGCAGGCTCTAAGGCGGTGCTTCAGATGGGCGGTTCCCACGTAGGCACAGCACACCACAGCAGTTCTGTGAACTGATCGATTTACAATGGCCATGGGATTGACGACAGTTGCATGTTGCTTTGATGTAATTGGAGAGCAGTTATAAAATACAAAAATAGAGGTATGTGGTAGATTAAGGGACAGGGAGTGGCTTAATGGTCAGGGAGGCAGAATTTGGAAACAGGGGAACAGGGTTTCCAGTTTTGGTGTTGGCTTAACGTACTGTGATTCTGGGCAAATAACGTAATATCCCTTTGCCTACAAAACGAATGTGTTCTTGCGTAACATAACAGGGGCTCTTACCGTTATCACGCCATTCGCAGGTTATCAGATGTTGGCTTAAGATGTGGCACCAGTATAGCGGGCTTGCCGTGAGGGCCCTTTTTTACTGTGCATGGGGGGGGTGCACTGGCCGTTTCACACAGGCACCTTTGGGATTTATATGGGTACCGTTCTAGCGCCAGTTCACTGCAACAGATAGGAATGGGCATTGAAGGCAGGCTGCAGGTGGAGGGAGCTAAGGTGGTTGGAGTGAGGTTTAGGTAGCACATGGGTGCACTTGCACACATGTACTTAGAAGGTAGATTATTAGTAGGTCTAGGTATGGACCTGCCACTGATAAAAAGGCCATCAACACAATATAAGGCCCATTAAAGGTCTAATAATGTATTTGCTTGGTAGAGTTAAAAGCAAAATGATAATCGTGAACATTACCTGCGCCATCTTGTCTGGTGGATATTTCTATGTGCACGTAAGCTGCAGTCAATTGTATCTATCACAGCCATTTTGTACTCTGTTGGTCGCCTTTGTTTCACCCTGCCCTCACTAGCATCCCTCTGGCCCTCTTACCGACCTGGTATGTGTGCTGGTGGCTACAAACTCTATTGCCACGACAAACTTCAGCGCCTTTTGCTGCCACAAATTTGTTTTTCTTCTCATCTCTGTTTACAGGCAAACCCACGGACAATCTGTTTCTCACTGCACCTAGTTACACAAACAGGTTCTAAATACCAAAAAGACTCTCGCAAACATGATTTATTGCAATGCAAACAGCAAGACTTGTTTTTGCCAACAATGGGACCTGTTTTTATCAACAGAACGGACTCTTAGATCTGGCCGGTCTCACATGTTTTAGACTCTGAAGCAAGGTCCAGCTGCAAGATAAGAATGTCTGTTTGACCTGGGTGGGAGGAGAATTACTATTGGGCTTCCTTGTGTGACAACCTGCCCGGGGCGGGGACTCCAAGCTTGTGTAACCATGTTGATGAAACAAATGCATTGTTCCAAACCTGTATAAAAAGAAGAGCCAAAGGTGTAATCAGCAGAACACCTCCCTTAGACATCCCGGTGTCTGCAGTTGGCGTGGTCTCCTCATGAGAAATAAACCTTTTTCTTGTCTTCCAGTTTCCAGCGTTTGCCTCGTTATTTTGATAGCGAACCCAAAGTGAATTAGAGGTGGTACCCTGCACCGAACAACATTGGGAGTCTTAGGAGACTCGCTGCCTTTCACAAATTGGCGCCAATCGTGAGGGTCCATCAGCGACACGTGGGTCCGGTAGAGAGGTCCTAACAACGGAGTGAACGACTAAACGATTGGGGTATCCCTGTGTGGGAGCGCAGGTTTGATATACAAGCGAGAAGGCTGTATTTAGGTGCGAACAGGTGATGGTTTATTTGCAACAGGTATAAAGTCAGGGGAAGCAAATGTCTGAGTGTCACACGGTTCTTCTTCTTGGATTCCTTCCTCTTCTTCGGGTCTTGTGGAGGGCGATGTTCCAGGCTCCTCGTCGTCGGAGTCCAAGGGTTTTCACCGGAGGCTCATAAAAGAGGGAAAAGAAGAGCCGTCAGATCAAAGGCTTCCTTGGGGAAGTATTAAGGGTAACCCGTCACCACTTTTAGTCAGAGTTATCGCAGGGTAAGTAGTTTTTGGAAATATACAGTGATTGGTGTCGATGGGAGGAATAGCGTGAGGGGGAAAAGGAAAGGACTAGGATGTAATAGCCTCAGTTGAAAGGAAGCACTTTAAGGCAGAAATGAATAAAGTACAAGATTTACGTTCAGCTAAGAGTGAGGCACTAAACAGTACTTCATACCCGGTATTAGGTTCACCAAATTCTAGGTGCTCAGGTTTTACCCCGTGCCCCTTTCTTACCCACCCCCTCCCTCCAAGTCCCGTGGCACACCTCACTCACCGGCTCTGCCGTAACTCTCCTGAGTTACGGCCGCCCTCCATCATCCTCCGGGGGACTCCACCAGTCCTCACACCACGGCTCGTCCTGCTCTTCGTCCACGAAGTCTCCGCCCCTGGATTCCTGCGAGCTGGTCCTTTCCCCAGGATACTTCTTATCCGCTTCTCCTTCTGGCGTCCTCTCCTCGTGTTCGGCACCATCCGAGTGACCGCCTTCCTTCTCACAGTCCGGTTCTTTCATTGGTTTCTCGTAACTGCCACCGGGGTTAATCCCCACCCTTCCGGGTTCTGGTTGCCGGCTCTCTGTAGAGACACGGAAAGACAGCATGGATGTTTGTGTTTGGATCGGGATTCCTTCCGTTGCCCCGACTCCCATGAATAGCAGGCTGACCACGGGGAACCTCTGCCCATGGGGATATACCGGTGAGTCCCTTCTCACACCCTGCCTGGAAAGTCCCTTGTCTGGCTGCGGATCGACTGTACTTCACCGGTTCCGAACAGACCTCTCTCGAATGACCTGCGGTCCTGACTTGAACCTTAGAGGAACGCCGCATTGATTGGACAAACCAGGCGCTGGAAGGGGAAGATGAAGAACTGTCCATACGATCCGGGTAAGGTCGTGAAAAAACAACTTGAATTAATTGATTGATTGAATAGTTTGATTGAAAATACTAGTATTCCTTTTTGACATTGAGTTGTTTGAGACATTCCCTGCTTGCAAACAACGAAGAATAGGAATATTCTCTCTCTTTGCAGACAGTGAAGGACAGGTAGTGCAGACTTTTTGTCTAAACTGATTGATTGAGATATTAATTTTGACCGATAAGTACGTCATGCCTGTTTTCTCTAGATTGTTTGGTTGTAATTGTTTTGGACCGGACCGTTAGAGGTCAGTCATCCGGCGCCGCCGGAAGGCACCCCTAACAAGGACATGTACGTAATATATGGATTAGCCACTGTAGCTTATAGCAAACTATGGCATAAATACACTAGGAAGGTGTGGCCACTGACGGGATCTTTCGATCCTGCTAAAATAGAAACGTTAGAATTAGCTCTCCACAAAAAGAAAGCTAGACCAGCCACGTTTGACAGCTTTGGTTTATGGCGAAAAGAGGCAGCTCAAAGAAAGAAAAGAGACGAAGCTAGACAAGATAAGCAAACGCGGAAATCAGCTTACCAAGCTTGTAAAAAGTTAAAAGGAGAACTAAAAGAAAAGGATATCGATAAAAAGGAACAGGAATCAAAAATATCAGATCAATGCCCTGTTAGAACGCCCTCGACTCTTTACCCTGAGTTACCAGCAAAACAAAGGGTAGATGATGATTTATTGTTAGGTCTCCCAATCATATACATGCCACCCCCTTATGCCCCTACTCATCCCGTAATACAACGCCAGACCACCAAAGTATAGCCGGAGATGGCACGATCGTCTCAGTCTCCACCACCTCTGCTCCCACCGAGTCACCCACACCAAATGCCTCTTCAAAAGACACAGTAGTAGAGGTAGGATCAAAAGACAAGCATTTACAATGCAATGGTTTCGCCTTTGGAAAAGTTAGAGCTATTGGCATTGTAAATGTCAAAATTTGTATTTATGTATTGGTTTTGACAACAGATAAATAAATGGCATTGTCATTTACATTGCCATTAGCTTAATCTCTCTCAAATGTTAGACCTATTGTACCCTAAGGAGGAGCTCAGCAGACAGCAATTACTACCACACACACACACCCAGAGCCACACACACACACACCCAGAGCCACACACACACACCCAGAGCCAGCCACACACACACACCTAGAGTCAGCCACACATACACACCCAGAGCCAGCAACACACACGTCAAGTATCCAAACTTTTGCTTCGAATGGGTTAGCCTATGTCTGAACTATCCCCTCCAGTAAGCCAATGACAAGTGGCTGTGTCCTTGATGGGCTCTCTATAAGATACAAATTTAGTCATTTGCGGAATATTAGGTTTGCGCGGTGGCCACGCTGTCATTTTATTGTGAATGTTTATCCCCCCACCCTTAATTGCCTGCAGGTGCTTCCATATTGCTTTGGGATGGAGACCCAAGCTTGAGTGGCAGAATGCAGGATTCTGCATCCTAGCAAGCTGTCCCTCCTGGTTGTGGTAGTGGATGTGGTGGTGGTGGATGTGGTGCAGTGCGAAAGTGGGCCCTCACTTAGTTAACACCGAAGCACAGCCAGGAAAGGACACAAACACAAACAATCGCACAAACCGCACCACCAGGTACCCACATTCATAAGTGCCTGCGACAGTGCCAAGCGCTAGACCATCAGCTCAACTTAAGTGCTGCAACAATCCCGGTGAGGCAAAGGAGGGCCTTTGTGTTTCTGATGGCTAAATGTGACCCAGCACGCAGCTCGCCCCATAGGAATAAGCATACGATAGTAGCGCAGCCCAACAACTCAAACATCAGCAACTACAATAGAGTATCAACAAAAATGAGCGGTACTGCATAAACATCTTAGACTCTTGTCATCTCAGAGACAAATGGCAACACGGGCTGAAGGATTCACACAGAATAAGGTTTGCTTCTCAACTCATAGACAGTCCGGTCTTCCCCGGAGGTGTTTTTCCTGCCCAATGCACAACTTCTACCGGGCACTCTGCTACCTTAAAAGCACCTGCTCAAATAAAGAACTGCCCCATATAGGCTTTAAATTGACCGAACTCCATGCATAACTGGAGCGTACAATGCGCCTTCACCAAAATTATTTCTCCCAACGCCATCGGGCCGACGCCTCCTGACAATATATTACCACTTTTCAGAAGTTAGTGAAACTAGCGCCACATTCGCTGAAGAGCCGGGGGGAGGGGGTAGCACAATGAACTCCATGCTTAAATTACACGTGCTCCCACACCAGTTGCCTGCAATGCACTCACCTCAACACTGCCTGAGTGTCCACCAAAACACACCTGCGCAAACCCCGAGCTCCAGTGCCTCAGCTTCTGTCTCTGGCCGGCATCCCGCTGATTGGAATTACAAGTGTAAGACAACAGAATATATCCTTGGCGACTCGCACTCCAGGCCAGTGTTGCTGCCAAGGACCTTCCTGCGCGCTCAGATAAGTGAGACTCCATAATCGACTAACACTGGCCCATTTAGTACCCCTCGGCAAAACCAGGGGGCTTGAGTTTGTTAACTCTTCTCTGCCACCACATCCATAATTTATTAACACTTGGCCTTTCCCTCAAGCAAGCCCGAATGAAATAATTAACAGTAACGCCCCCTCGCCTCTACTGATAATACAATGCCACACACAAAGACACAGACCCCCCCACACACACACCCACCCACAGAGCCCCCCCCACACACAGAGAGCCCCACCCACACACACAGAGCCCCACAGACACACACAGAGCCCCCCCACACACACAGAGCCCCCCACACACACAGCTACTACACTCCCACAGTAGAAGTTAATAACAAGCCAGAGCTCTGGCTCCATACTGGCTTGGTTCTCTATGAATTTGCCCATCTGCCCACCTCTACTTTTTGAAAGCTGCTGTTCATGGGTCTACTCCTTCCAATGCCGGCTCTGCATTGGCAGGCGGGACCGTCCAATCATTGTTTCCAAAAGCGCAATAGCTACATTCACACACTCATGAATATTAAGCAATGTTTCACGAAGAAACAAGTCAGAAACCTTCGATTTTTGAAAATTACAGCATTAATTCACATTGAAAAATGCAGAGGAATGAAAAGTCATGTACAGCAAAGGAGCATATAGAAAATAATTAATAGGGTGCTGAGCGATTATGAATTATTAATGGCATCAAAATGTGTTCATAATCTAGATTGAATTGTGTAACATGCATTATTAATAACACAAATGCAGCATAGTTCCACACTTAGGGGGGCATTAGGATCGCGGACGGACTTGCGTCCGTCCGCGACCCCAGAGCAGGAGGGAACCTCCGCATGGCATGCGGAGTTCCCTCCTGTGCAATTAGGATGTGACCGCAAGGGTTGCGGTCACATCCTCTATTTTTAACATTGCTGCGGGTGGAGCTTCAAGCTGCACCCGCAGCAATGTTAAAAACGCACGCATTGCATTTGTATGTAGAAAGTGGCAGGCACCGCGCAGTTCCTGCCGTTTACTGCATACAAATGCAGGGGGGTACCATAGGTACCCCCCATGTGCTCCCCCCACCCCCGTTCACCTAGGGAGCCCGCAACGGGCCCCGGCAGTGAAGTTACACATGCTTTTCCACGGCGGAAAAGACGCAGCGGAAAAGCATGTTTCCGTGCACATCCTAATCTGGCTGACGGTGTCTGAGAGACACGTCACCATATTAGTACTTTTCCGCCGCGTAAGCCAACCGCGGAGGAAAAGCTGCGGACGGAAACCAGGACCCACCAGCCATCCTAATGTGGCGGTGGGTCTTGGTAGGTCCGCAGAGGATTTTCCGCATCATCCAGGCCGGTGGTGGCTTCCGCCGGCCTGGAGGATGCGGAAAATCCTCCATCCTAATGACCCCCATATTATGCATTTCTGGCTGCTGCTTGGTGTGCCTTGTTACTTACTACGCTGCTGTTTCTGATCCGTCCCTGGTTACACGAGTTTAGAGCAGATTTAGCTTTTCTGGGAGTGGACCAAGTGAAGCGATGCCTCTGTCGCTAAACGTTATTGATTGGGACGTCTTCTTTCAGCCCCTCCACATCCTCACATTTGTCACAGCGGATGAGGTCAACAGAGGAGGGCGAGCTTGGAAAGTGGTGAGGGTTGCCAGGGGAGATGTGCCAATTTAAAGCTCTCTCTCTCTTGAGATCCTATCCTTCTAAATTAAGTCCCAGGGGATTGTACTGGCAATATCGACCTTGGCTCTTCCTGGCCATGACGCAAAGCATGCTGCGCGAGGAGACATGTTGAAAACTCCTGTCAGGGTTTATGGGCAGCGATAAAGTTCTGTGAGGCTGGACACTGCAACTGCCTTTAACTGCTAAGACAAACCAATTTTGTTACAGGCAATTGGAAGTGCAGGTGTACAGCGCGCGAGCTGAATGTGCCAACAGGGCAGCATGAAAAAATAAAAATGTTTGTGCAAATCTGTTTGTCCTCTATTTATTGCATGTTTTTGTGTTGTTTTCTGAGCCTGGCAGATCTCCGAATTGGCATTTTTAGATAAATGAACTCATCCCTCAGTATCCACATACATATTCCAGAAGTATGCCATATGTTATTGCTTTTAAGCAATATTTCTGTAGCGCTTCATAGCCACGGCGATGTGCGGAGGCACCTTTGCTGGACAGGCAGCACGTTGGGGCGCCTGAAGATTCCCCAGTTAAAAGTGCGGGAACAATGGCAACGGAGCCCCTCCCCAGCTGCACAAGGACAGTTTGGAAGAAAGCTTGAGTGGGTGGACTGCTAGGGCAGCGTGTGCAATGCCTGTGGCCCCAAGAAAGTGACTGTCAAAGGCCCTCCACACATTCACAGGGACCCCTTCCAAGAACAGTCCCCGTCTCAAACTCCGAAACGTGCACCCGCCCCAGCCCCTCCGATCTTGGAAGCACTTTATGTGCATTTTCAAGCCACACTCACACGGGACAGTATAGAAATGAGCCTGTAACAGTCCTGAGAGGAACAACAGAGTATACACTCGAAACACAAAGAGTTATCCACACTAAAATGTTGATAACCTTTGTAAGTTTCAAAACAAAGAATTTCAACATCTCTCCACAAAAAATCAGGCGTGTGCAACATTCTTTTTACATGAGTGAATATCTTGTGTAAACCCCAAATACTGAGTTACCTGTATGTCAGCTAATCTCTGTTAACTGTGAAATTAGATAACTTCATCGGCGGCATGCTCTGTAGTATCACGTGTCACCTCCTCCCATCTGCCTCACACCTCAATGACTCCATCATCCCCTGAGCTCCTCCTATCTGCCTCACACCTCAATGACCCCCATCAACACCCTGCCCCCCTCCCATCTGCCTCACACCTCAATAACCCCAGCAACCCCAGAGCTCCTCCTATCTGCCTCACACCTCCTACCGTCGCACCGCAAAAAACCCCTACCCGCTCCCACAATAATGAACACGTTATTTCGGCCCAGGGCAATGTTCTGGTCAGTCCGATGTGGGGCCGGCTCCGATTCGACCTGTGCCGCGTAGGCTCCACACACCTCTGCAGCAGGTACTTAACCACTGGGGCTACCTTCCTGGAACTCCTCACACACAGACCTCTGCAGGAGACACTGATTACCAGTCACCTTCTCCCTTTGAACTGCAGGTTACCCACAATGTCTGCCTTAAAATACAACGTTGAGTGTGTGTTCTCCGCCACGCACACCCACCGCTCCGGATGCAGCTCAAAAAGAGGTGCTCTGTGAAACGCAGCGCTATGGGTAATACTAGCCAAGGCGGCACCTGTGGCGCGTGGCCCAACACGTGTACCAGACTTTTAGGGGAAACGTCTGCGGCAGGGTGGCTCGGTGGGTCGTGCGCCTGCGGTATTGTGGCTCGGTGGATCGTGCGCCTGCGGCAGGGCGAGACGTGCACCTGCGGCAGGGTGGCTGGGTGGGTCGTGCGCCTTTGGCACAGCCCCACACCTCTGTGTAAATTGCCAGACCCCCGATATTAGCCTCACCAAAGGCCATGGTCCAGCTGCGCTATTTCTGAGTAGAGAGGGCAGCAGAAGCCGCTCATACCCCAGCAGGAAGAGCCTTGTGCGCGGCCCATCGTGCCGCCGGGGTGTGGGTACACGGGGGCAAACATGGAGTCCCGCACACAGCACGAGCGGGTGGGGCCGGGGCAGCTCTGGCCTCCGGACATCAAGGCAGGTGTCCCACCCCCATCGCCCAAAGCCTCCGAGAGTGGAGAGGACCTGGGGTGCCGCAAACTGCAGGGTGGAGCCGGCGCAAAGAATGTGTCACTGGCACTCTGTGCGCCCCGAGGGTGCACGATCCACAGACGCCTCCCTGGCAAGGGTTGGCGCTAGACTGGGGGGAGCAGAGGGTACAAGGGGGCGCATGGGCACCCAGAACCGGCAGAGGAGGGCACAAGCACCCCTGGGCAAAGGTTCCAGGCTGGCTCAGTGAGAGCCAAGGACACAAGGTTTATGATGGATGGACTGTGGCCGCAGAGGGGAGTCTGGACACGGGTTCCTGATAGTCACGGGGGCGTAAAGGAAACAGGGGGCTTTGAGAAGGTTCATGATGGATGGACTGAGGCATCAGGCAGTACTTGGGGGGAATCTGTTAGTGAAGGTTCAAAGTGATCACTGCCCCATGTCTTGTGCCCGCCAGGTCGTCCACCAGCCTCTGCAGTGTGCATGTTGACGTGCATACATCTAGGAGCCTATATGGCTGCCGGACTGTGCCGTCTCCTCAGCACGCCGGTGGTGATGCTCCATGGTTGGCCTTTTCTGCTCAGTAAACAGGCTCCATGGGAGGGGGCAGGGGAGGTGTGTGGCTCGCTACCGGAGTGTGCTTGTAATTGCCGAGCCTCCTGCCTGCCTGTCTGCCCTCCACCCCGGCGGCGCCTCGCCCTAAGCTTTGGGCCACGTTCAAGCCACGCTGGCAAAGTCTCAATGAAACAAGCACCACAACTCGCACACACACTCCCCACGCCCAGCATCTCACATACCAACACAGCTTTCTTCTCCCCCCGCCGCTGCTGTAGGATAAAACAAGCAGAGGCAGCATGACCGCTGGAGAGGGAGGGAGGGGAGCGGTGGGGGCCTGGGGGAGCGGCAGAGCGTGACGGAGGAGGGCAGAGAGAAGGGGGGGAGGCTAGCGGAGCCGAGCAGCTCCTGAAAGCAGCCACGCACAACATAACACGGAGACCACAGGCACAAAGACGACAGCCACGCATGAAAACCGGAGCATACATACCGGGCAAAGACGGAGACGACAGCCACGAGCCAAGCACGACATAACACTGAGACCACAGGCAACAGAAAAAGTGCAGCTCATCCGTGCAACAGACACCTTCCAAATGACAAAAACATGGCTTGAAGAAAAAAAAAAGCACCGCCCACCGCCGCATGACGTCGGCAAAAGCCTAAAATTCTCGGGAACGCCCACGAATCTGCTCCAGCATTGACGGACAGATCTCTGTTCCAATGGCTAGCCTCCATTTATGGAGCTAGCCAATGGAACAGAGGGGCGGGACATGAGCACACATACTCTAGACATAAGATTTCACCTGCGCCGAAAAGCTGCGCGGTGCGCAGCTTTCGACCAGGCGAAACCTAAAAAAGGAGCGACCAGGGTCCCGCAATTAAGTAAAGATGAGCGAGCAGGCATTGATAAAATAGCTAAGACCCTCATAGATAGGAAGGAGACAGAAGAGTATGTAACTGACATATGCAACTCCTATGTTGAAAACCGCAAACAATACTTTATTGTACGTCTCTGTTACCACATTCTTACTGCATATGAAGAGAAGTACCAAGATGTAGGGCCCGAGCGACTAGTGACTCTCTATAGGAAGGTAGACACCGGAGATGAAGGTGACAACGATGTTATAGAACTCTTTTCATCCACACTGGAAGTATTCCGTCACCTCGTGGAACAAGGACCGATAGATAAGGACAGGACATCTAAGATAGCAGGACCCCCGGTGGAAAAACCAGATAGCATGATGCCGATAAAAGATGCTGCCCCTTACTGGGTACCTCCTAGAGGACAAGGGACTTGTGAAGATATGAACCATCAAGACGCTAAAGGAAGCAGAGAAGGGATAGGTAGGGGTAATGCTGGAGAGTACAGCCGTTCAAGGCCCAGCAGTCTCCGCAGCCTGTTCCATGCCCAGCACGTGGTCGAAACAGTTTGAATGTAGTGGGGGTCACAAGGGAATCCCGTAGGTAGGATAGTGGAAAGGTGTCGAGGGTGCACCAGGTCTGCCTCCGGCTTCAAATATGGTATGCGTAGATCCGGATTAAACCAGACATGAACGTAACAACACTGTGCAATCAGGTAATATAAATAAAAGTTAGGGACCCTAAAGCCTCCCCTCTCCTGAGGAAGGGTCAAAGTCTGCCATTTGTCCTGAGGTGTTTTGTCCCCCCAAACAAGGCGCAATAAAAGTGTAAGCAGTTATGAATTTTTTTTTGGGGTAAGCGGGATGGGAATGTTATTAAAAAGATATAAGAACCGAGGTAGGACAACCAATTTGAATATGGCGACCCTCCCAGCCATTGATAATGGCAGCCGCAGCCATATTCCTGATTTGTGACTCAAGGGAGCTGACAGCTCTACCGTAGTTTAGCCTAATTATGTTAGTGGTGTCAAGATGAATATAAATTCCGAGGTATTTGACTGCGTCATGGCACCACTCAAGCGGGAAGTCGCAGTTCCAGGGAGTCGTACCGGCCGTGAGTGGAAAAATAATCGACTTATGCCAGTTGATATTTAGCCCAGAGAACTTACCGAATCAAATGATTTCCAAAATTAAGGGTTCAAGGTTGAGTTTGGGCATTCTAACATACTATACAGTGTCATCTGCATATAGCGAGATCAGAAGGTGGCCAGTACCAAATTGGAGGCCACGGTGAAGATGTTTTTCCTGGAAGTGGCGTACCAGAAGATCGATTGCCAGAATAAAAAGCAGTGGGAATAAGGGGCAGCCTTGTCACGTGCCACGTGACAGATTAAAAGGGTCGGAAAGAGTGCCGTTCAAGCGTAGTCTAGCAGTTGGCCGGGTGTAAAGCAGAGCCACCGTATAAACAAAGCATTCGGGCATTCCCATGCGGCACATGATGGACAGGAAAAAGGGCCACTCGAGGGAATCAAATGCCTTCTCTGCATCAAGGACAGCGGCAGGGGGTGTGGCGGGATCGATCCTATGTATAACAGTGAATAAGTTCCGCAGGTTGAGAGATGTGGACCTGTGAGGCACGAAGCCCGACTGTGCTGGCGAAATGATGGATTCTATTAATAAGGACAGTCGTATCACAATCACCTTGGCCAGTATCTTATAATCGATGTTTAATAAAGACAACGGCCTGTAGCAGCTGCATAGTTTAGGGTTTCTACCAGGCTTGGGGAGGAGAATAATGACCGCCTCCCTGAATGTTGGTGGAAGGATGCCCACCTCCAGCGCCTCAGCATACACCTCCAACAGTCTGGGAACTAAGATATCTTTATAGGCTTTATAAAAATCGGCAGAAAAGCTGTCAAGACCGGGAGCTGAGGCGCCTCGCAAAGCATCAATGGCCTCCAATATACTATCTTGAGTAATGGGGACGGACAAAAAATCCTGCATGTATCGCTCTAAGTAGACCATTGCAATCTCCGCCAGGTAATTCCCCTGATCCCCAGTGATTCTTGACGTATATAGTGTTTTGGAATACGAGAGGAAGTATTTGCATATATTTGGGGTAGAGTGCAGTATGGTGTCATTCGGGCAGACTATTTCCGTGATATAAGCTGAGTCACGTGAAGGGCGAAGTGGATGAGCCAACAATCTACCAGGTCGTTCGCCTTCCCCATATCGTCGCGCAACGTGCTGTTTATTAAGGAACAATAACTCCCGGTCCGCCGCCTCTCTAAATTCAGGTAGCAGTGCCAAATGGCGCGCCTCTCCTGCACTGGATGCAGTGACCATTAACTCTCGGTCTAGGGCAGAGAAGTCAGTCTCAATGCGGTTTAGAGTGGAGCGAAGATCTTGCAGGACTCCTGCTTGTTTAGCTTTGCATACGCCTCTAATATAGGCCTTAAACCCCTCCCAAAGAACTGCCCAGGTGTCCAGAGATCCAGAGTTGATTTCGGAATATTGTTCAATGGCCTGTCTAAATTCCCATTAAAAACCGGGTCTAATAACGCGTTGCCAGGGAAGCGCCATTGCCTTTCGTAGCCACCTGGCCTGGGAATATTGAGCTTAAGAACAACTGGAGAGTGGTCCGAGAGTGAACGGGGTAAAATAAATAGCCCCTCTAGCCAGCCAACAATTCCCGGGGAGACTAATCAATAACCTATCCTCGTCCCTGTGTTATGAAACCCTGAATAGTGTGTAAATTCCGGAAGTTGCAAATGCAGTTTGTTTTCAATATCTATCAGAGAGAAATTAGTGCATATGTCGTGCAAGGCTTATCGGGAACGGGGCTTAGTGCCAGGGGAAGTGGAAGTGCTATCTCTGGATGGGTTCATTAATAAATTGAAATCACCCCCTAGTATCAATAGTCCAGGGTCGAGTGAGAGGAGCCACACCTGCAGGCCGTGGAAGAAGGCTGGGAGTCAACATTTGGACCATAAATCCCGACAAAGGAAATCTTGTGTCTTGACAGGGAACCACTGACGATCAAAGTTCGACCCTCAGCATCAGTCAGGGCCCTGTGTAGCGAAAAGGGGACACGTTTATGTATGAATATAGAAACCCCCCTAGCATACCGACTGTAGTTAGAGAAAAATCTGTGGGGACCCCAACTTTTTGCAATGGGAGCATGATCTGAATCTGACAAATGCGTCTCCTGCAGAACACAATGTCGATGTTGTGCCTGACTACGTAGTTAAGGACTTGCCTTCGCTTTTTGGTATTATTTAGACCCTAACGTTCCATGACGTCAAGGAGTGCCCAGATGGACCGGGCATGTGGCCCAACCTAACCATTAAAAAACTGCAACCATATTCACTCCGCTATGCCTGCAAATCTCCTGCCGCAAACGAGTGACCCAAGCAATGACTGTAAAAAAAACAATGAATTAGCGTAAATACCCCATCCACCACCCAGCCTCCAGGAAAATGTTTCTTAAAAAACAATTCAGGTGTAATACTGATCTGCAAATTGGGTCCTTGGCCAAGAGGCTGGCGACCTCGCGTCTGTAAGACTTACCTTCTGAGCTGAGAAAATCAAGGGCCTGGTACGTACTACCTGCAGAGGGGAGCCCAGGAATTCTATGTGAAACCCCTTTGCAGTTCCCAGAACCCAAGGATCTGAGGTATTCTCCCTCCATTTGAGTACAAACCACCGGAGCCTCCCCTTTAGGTTTTGAGAGAAAGAACGGATAGTCCTTACTGGTGAAACCACCTTGGGCATTTGCTGCACCTCCGCTTGCCCTGTGGCATCTGCTAAAGCCTCTATTGGGGAAGAAAGTCTCTGACTGTCTCCCATCATGCCATCTATTGTTTTGTTTATTGAGTTCTCAAAAGACCTTCTTGATTTGCGATTGCGCCTTATCCAGAGGTGAGAAAGTTGCTATGAATTATCCTAGTTCTCTGTAGAGGTTCCCATCTGCAATGGCACTTTGCCTCTGAAGTGGCCAGTTCCTCGAGCTTGGGTTCAATTTTGATTAGGAGTGATTTGTGTCATTCTGCCATTTTCTTGTTCCAAGGGATATGGGTATCAACCCCTTCTTCTGATGAGACGTGAGACAACTGACCAGGACCTTGGGGAGAACAGAGACACTTTGGTGTACAGTGAGCGAACTGAAACTGCTAAGACTGGATGTACCTCTTGTTTTTGGCTAAAAGACACCAGGATTGAATTTCCTCTTTTTCTGTTAAACTATTAAACCATAAAAAATAGCCCACCTACCCGCGTGAGCGTCCTATCTGACTGAGTGACGACAGTCCCTTAGTACTGTTTTCTCAAATATTTATAGTTCTATGGGTATTTTCAAGGTTGGTGGATAAAAGCTTGAGGGCCTCTTTAGCCCAGAGAAGTTTCTCTCTTGGTAGTAGTGAGGTCTGAGAAGAAATCTTAAAAGCGCATGTTGTCAAAGTGCTGGAGAGCTTCCAGCCTTATTTGCATGAAGTCTGGTATTTATAGTTTTATAGTTTTAGGGGAATGTTCAAGGTCGGTGGAATAGAAGCTGGAGAACGCGAGGGGCCAATTAGTATACGCAACATTGATTCTCTTCACTTCAACCTTTGACCGACTTGACAGACCTCGTCTTTTGAAAAAAATAACTGCCTTTGGGAATCCCTTGGGTTTGTTAGAAATGAATATTGACTTACATATTTCCATGCTGTTGGTTGGGGATTGTGGCTTTTCCTCAAAAATTAACATAAGCCATGGCCTGAAGCAAGGGTGCCTGTTTGCTGTTTTATTCTCTTTATGCGTTCATGGTTTTCCATGTAAGTCAGAGTTCTTCAAACTGTGGGACACCATCCTTGGGGGGGCGCAAACTCCTCTCTAATTTCACCTTTGTTCTCTGTGGCAAGTCGAGGGAGGAGGGAGGGGAAATCGAAGAGGCACGAAGTGCCCATTCTTTTATTATGTTTATTATGTTTACCCTCCCAGGGTAAACCCCCCAGGGTAACCCCCTCCCAGGAGGGGGTTAATTAATTCAGCTTCAGCAAGGAGGCAGGAAGTCTCCTCTACTAAACCGAAAACTGCCTTTCGAGGACATTTAATTTAGGAAAAGAGGTCTGTGATGGTTTCTGATGATATTCACAGAAGCCATGGTGACGTGGGAGGCGCTGCTTTAGGTGACTGAGCCCAAATGCAAATTATGGTTCGTGAAAAAATGGGAACAGCGCCAATTGCAAACAGGAAGCATTTAAAGTTGGCACGGAGCCGAGCCCCCCTTTGAAATGAAGTGAATCCATACCAAGAGCACAAAATCGTAAAGAACAAAATCATCCAGAAATTGGGCAAAGTCACAACATTCAGACCATGAAACAGGACATATTGCATATTGTTGCAGCCTTATTTTGACACATTTATAGCAATTGATTTGTGGCGCTTGCCAATGGTCCCTTAACCCACATTCCTGATTGTCTGTCCCCAGAGGTGAAATACAGATGGCTCATTAACATACAAATGGTCTTTTAAAGACCTGTGAAGTGCTTGGGTGCGGGGGGTGCCCTGAAGCTGTATCAGCCCGGGCACAGACAGGCAGGATGAGATGAAGATGGTGATAGAGGGAGGTAGAGGGAGGGAGACAGAGGGAAGAAGGAACAAGCATTTGCAATGCAATAGGTCTCGCATTAGCAAAGTTTGAAGTTGTTGGTATTTTAAATGGCATTGTTTTTTATCTATTTGTTTATCTGGCCAACAGCTGAAAAAAGTGAGCTGGGGGGCTCAACCTACAAAAGTTTGAAGACCTCTGATATAAGTTATTCCACCCAGCAGTCGATGCCCCCAAATTGGGAGATCGGCCATTACATTCGGTTATTTGCAGATTATTTGGCAAATTTTGATGTAACCCCTAAAGGTCTTCAAAATTGTCTTGAGTGCTTCCAGAGATATGCCTCGCAACACTAATTTGCTAATCAACTCATCAAAAAGCAAAATATCAGTATTTAGGTAAAAGGAACACTGAAAACAAACTGATTTCGGTTTCTCACTAGGTTGTGAACAGCTTGAAGCTGTGAAAACTATTCCTGCCTTGGGATAACTTTGTCCCCCGATTTAAGTGATACATATAATAAAGGACATCTAGCGGTCACTGCCCTGTCCCATGCAAACGGGTTACAAGTGTTTAATATTGGTCATGGTCATAGGCATTTTAATCACCTGATTAACACCTATCGAACATAAATCTCTCCCAGCCTTTTCTATTCAATTGAAACTATTAATTTTAGCTCTTGACCTTTTGTGAACCTAAATAAAGGAAATATTCTGTGCACACCGTGTACTCTGAAGTGTTGAGCATTATCTCAAGCCATCTGAATTGCCCGTTGGTTCGGCCCCCCACTCCCCAAGGGGAGGGGGACAGTGGCTGGACCGGGGGTCTCAGTGGAGGCCACCCTCGGGAAGCAGAGCCCGAGCACCAAGAATTGGCAGGAGATAAGGGGAGCAAAGGCAGGGAAAGAGAAAGAGCGCGGGCCCACCAGGCAATTGGGCTGGGCCAGCTCAGCCATAAATCTAGGGTAGGAATGTGGTAGGGAGATAAGGGCTATTTAAGGGTGGTCACCGGGCACAAGGCCCTCTTTCTCCGGGGAATCTTGGCAGGAGAAGAGAGGCAGCATCGACAGAGTGCGAGGTGAGGGGGGGGGGCTGGGGGAGCTGCAGGGTAGTGGGTATAGCAGATAACGGGTGGGTGAGGGACACGGGGCAGCTCCCGTAGATGGTGCAATGCAAGCAGATGTAGGAGTGGGTGGGACAGCAAGGATCTATGGCGGAGGAAGGTATAGGAAAGTGTTCATCACCCCCCGCAATTTCAGCCGATCATGGACGGCACAAGGGGTGTCGGAGGATAGGGGGGGCAGCTGGGGTTCTTGGTGCTGACTTCACTGGCTTGGGACCGTGGGGGTCGGGCCTGGGCTAGCTCGTGGGTTGGTTATGGGCGGAGTAGGGGCAAGGGGTCTTGTGCCGCACGCAGACAAGGACATCGCGGGGTGGCAAGTAATTGTGAAAGTTATTGTATAAAGGGAAGGACGAGGCGGTGTCTTGCGGGCAGTGGCGCGCGTCGGAATGGGATTGTTGTCAACTGAGCATGGCGTATACACAAGAGTACAGAAGGATCATGCTTCCGATACAAAGAGAACAGAAGGGGGATATTACATGTGTAGCAACATCATATTGTTGGAGGTCACTCGTTGGTGAAGAGGCACGTATGGTATACTGCAGGGAGTAGGAATAAAATTGTGAGTACAGAGCTGGTTGGGGCTCCCAGCAGAGGCGACAAGTAAATGGAACTATTAAGGCATCGAATGTCATTAAGCGCGGTCCCAGTGAAATGTACGGGGGTTGGGCTCGGAGGATAGCAGGGTGCAAAGGAGAAACTGTGGTAGAAGGAAAGGGCGCCAAAGGGATTGGGGGGGATGGGGTACCAACGCAGGCAGCCACGGAAGACCCCGGAGTAAGGGGTAAGTGGCAGTGGAAAGGATTTGGTAGGACGAGGAGAACAGGGAGGGCGCATCAGCTGCGGGGTGCGAAGGTTAGGGGGCTCTGCTGGGAGGGAGGGGGGGCTCGGGAGCGACAAAGGGGTGGAGGGGGGCAAGACGGGCGGCAATACAGAAGGAATGGAGGAAAGAGAGGATATTACATGCAGAGCCCAGCATGTCGTGTGGATGGCACTAGACGGTGAATAATCACCGAAGGCATAGTGGAAATAAGGATGGAAGGTGGATTAATGAACGGGTTGGCTATGAAGGGCGCACAGCAGAGGGCCAGAGGGAAAAATCACGTTGCAGATACTAGAAGACAGTAATTGAGCCGGGATGCATAAAACGTCATTAGGCGCAGTCTCTGGGAAGTTGACTGGGGTTTAGGCTCTGGTGGGATGGCGGGATGCAGAAGCTAAGAAGGAGTGGTGGACAGAAATGGCACCAAAGGAAGTGGGGATGGGTCAATAACGCAGGCGGTTAAGTAAGACACGGCGGAAGGGGTGGGTCAAGGAAAAGGGGGGGTCATCAGAGGATAGGGAGTGGTAAGAGTAGGATGGGAGCAGGGAGGACCGCCGATGGTACGGGCGGGGAAGTGGGTTGGTGGGGGAGGGGGGCGGAGGCTGCTCCAACAGGCAGGGCAAGGAGTGGCAAATATGGCGGGGCAGTGGGGGATGCGAGGCGAAGTGAGGAGGGAATACGGAGAAGGAGGCATCACTCCCTCGCATTGGTCGCTAGTCCGTGGCTCTTCCCTTGGTACTACTGTTAGGTGTGGCTTCGGCTGACCACATCATTCCCGCTTTATTTGATGCAATGTTATATAGCGCGAAATTTTCCCGAAGGTGTCGGAGCGCTTTACATGAGGACCAGTTGCAAAGCAGAAGGATTTAGGATTGCATGAGTTATATAAAAGATACACAGAGAAGAGATTGGGGATTATCATTATTTCAATGTACATAGGGAAGGGACATGCCTTATCGCATTTCGCAGAGAGCCCCCATAATTTTGTGTTACGCCACTGGCCAAACTTCCGCTTTTGTCAAGACCTGACTAGACAGTACAGGTGTTGGTATTAGGCGGTGTAACGGTTCCCAAATACCAACTGCTAAAGGTCAGAAGGCCAATTTGGCAAAGGAGCGAAAAGTACAAGTAGAGATATAATAGGGCAATAAAAGGCAGACACACAGCAATAGCAAAGGTTCACATGGGGAGGTGGGGTCACAGGGGGGGTTAGGGGCGCAAAAAGGTGGTGCTCAAGGGGAGGCATTTAAAGGGGATTTTTCAAAGAATGCGGGAGGCGCACTGGAGGCATAGCACCCGCCAACAACAGAAATGCGCGATAGATTGCTCAGGGTCATGCGAAAGCTGCCGTTTAGTGGAACAGTGAAGAGAATGCTAAGGGGCCAAAAAAAAAATACAAGAGCGGAGCTTGCACCGTCAGTAACAGCTGAGCCCTTTTTAAAGGGTGCATTTTCGGGTGGGGGAAGAGTGAGAGAGAACACGCGAGACCAAGGGCCTGCCTAGGTGGTAGGTGCTGCGGGTGCGCCTGTCAGTGGAATGTTAGGGTGACTGGAGTGCTCCAGAAGCTCACTGCTGATGCACTTCCAAGGAAGGCGCTATCGCCACGATTGGGTCTTTGAAAATGCTGCCCTGCGCTCCTATTAAGAATAGTCATTAAGCGAGATTAAATAAATGGGATTTCCCGATTTCTCCGTTCTACGTTACATCCCCGTAGGGCACGTCAAGGGAATGTAGTGGCAAGTTCTTCATGATCCACTGTTTAAAATGAGGCATGTGTACCGTGAAAGCACCTGGAAGCCCTGTATGTATATGAAATGTACACCTCCATGTACTCGAGTGTTGTGAATTAAACTTGAACTTAAATGGGGAATTGCTGCAGAAAGTACCACGAGGCGCTAAGTGCTAAGTAGGCTACATTGACATAAAAGCCACATTGCCCTCTGCATTGTTCATCTCCCGGGTGTTTAAATACCAGCCACGGGACAGTTACGCTATACCGAATTTTGAGTAAACGTACTGAGTGCTTACAATGTTTACAAGTGAACACATGTAGCCTGTTCCGTTCACGATCTTGTTACATAACTATACAAGTTCCACAACTTGGAATGATATTTTCTCCCCTTCACCTGCAATTACGTTTTCAAATGTTACTCGAATAAACTTGAGTAATGTCGAAATTTACATAGTATGCACGCACATTTTGTACGATAATATGGAGTGATATTCTCGCTATGTTGACTGTTTGGGGATTTGTGGGGGGAAAAGTCTAATTGGACGCGAGATATAATAATAGCTCAGAAAAGTGGAAATGAATTCTATCTAGCAAAAAATAAGCGTTCTTGGATGCTACGTGAATGCAGCGGTAGCATTTCTCCGTAAAATTGCCCGTGGCGAGGCATTCTAGAGTTGTAAACTGCCATTTGACCTGGTTGCTGCATTAACACTGAGGTAGAGGACGCACCAGTAGTCCTTCAATTAAAGAACGCACAATGATTATGGCAAATAATTTGTGTGATATCATCAGAAAGGAGATAAGACCATCTTAAAGCAGCACGTCAAGAGTGTTTTCTGAAAACAAGCTAGAGCCTCAGCCCTCAAGAATAACATCTCTTATTTTCTGTTCGCCCTACCACACTGATACAGGCCGCGCCCACGGAGATGCGTGGCAACCCTCTACAGGAAAAATAGAAAGGCAGGGTACTAGCCATAAGAGGGTGTGGCGTAGCGAGAGGGGGGGGAGACTATGCTGGGAGGGGTGGGGGAGTAGGGGGATCTGATGAAATTTGAGCAAAAATTTTTTTTTTTAAATGTGCAGGTTGTGGCAATAAATGCATGACCTTCTGCAAGGAGCGCAAGGGGCCTAGAGAGGAGGGGGAGGGGGGCTCTGGGGAGAGCATGCAAGGCTCAGGCCGTGGGTTTGGGATGGGGGCGAGTTGGGAGAATGGTGAGCTCCCAGCGCCCTCTGCCCCCTTCCCCAGCGAGCCTCCACCGTGGCCGGCGGGGTTGGAGTTGCAGGTAATTTGGGCAAGAGGGTGACAAGGGGTAAGGGTGTGTCGTAGGCACGGACGGATAGGCGGCAGTAAGGTTGGGGGAGCCCAAAAAAAAATAAAAGATTTTTTTTTTTTTTTAATGACAGCTATATATACAGGTGGTCCAACGAACAGAACTAACGTGTGGTTTCTATTATAGAGTTGAGCACAGTTTGGAGACAGTGGCCGGTGAAGGGCAGAGTGAACGAACGGAAAAGTGCCGGTAGTGGCGGAGGTCACGAACTGGGCAAAGGGGCAGGAAAGAGCACAAGGGGTCGTGACGTGACGGAAGGTGAGTTCAAAAGACAGGGGGGCGATTCGGCAAAGACATGGAGCACCGCTGGGGGAGGATGAGGATAGCACAGCAAGGCCGGGGCACCCCTGGGGTTGGGGCGGTAACACTAGCGGGCTAAAGGAGTACCCACGCGAAAAAGGCGCTCACAACAGCTGCTTGCAAGGGTAACATTATTTTCAATTTTAGGTCAGCAGCGTGAAGCGTTATTGCTCCAGGCGCACCTGACAATGATGGGAAAGGAGGAACTGTTTCACGGCGGTGCATTGGAACTGGCAGCGAACGAGGAGGCTGGACCTAGCGGGGTGATCCCGGGAATGGAGTACCGCGGCGGCCAGGATGCACAACAGCTTTGGGCCACCTTTGCAGCAACAGCAAAGGCAAAGAACTGGGAAGGTTGGGAGCTGGCAATGGCTCAGATGCATGTACCGGCCCCAGAAGGCGTTGGACAATGCAAGGACGTGAAAGAGTGGCAAGGGGACGGTTGTCCTATTAATGGTCATACTTATTCAGCGACACATGGGGAAAAAATGGGTATGGAAAAGAAGGCCAGGGGGCGGGGTGGGGCTATCGCAGGAGCCAAAAGAGCAAGGATGCCTACAGAGGACGTAACAGCAAAGGCTCTAATGGGGGAAGATTCACAGGCAGCGGCAATTTTGCGGGCGTTCGTGCCAAGTAGGCAAATGGGAGAGGACAAAGACCAGTCAAATAAAGAAGGGGCATTAACAGCGGAAAGTGGTTCCTTAGGTGAGTTGTCAGAAATCATTAAAAAACTGGTAAATTATTGGCATAAGCCTATTGGAAAAAAGAATGGGGAGGCAGGGTTGGTGGATGAAGAGATAATAACAGGCGGGCCACGGGAGGGTTCCCCAATGCAAGTCTGGGAGGGAGGGAGTAGGGAAGAGGGGAGTGAAGGGGGGGCTGGAAGGAGAGTGGCAGCTCGGGCGGTAAAAAGTAACACCACGATACTGGTAAGAGATTCCGGGTCAAAGGCATCCCAAGATAGTGACAGAAATACAACACTGTCGAGGAAGGTAGGTTTAGGGGGGCTGAATGGGACACGATCAGAAGCATGGCATATACCTCTGGAGGTTAAAGAGAGAGTTTGGAGGAGGGAGTTCATTGATATTTTCACTCTACTGGAGCATGTGCGCAGGGGGGTAGACACGGTACGGGTATCGGAGCCCGGCAGAGAGAGCAAGGATAGGAAGAGGATCAGGCCGGAGGAGAATATTAACAACTGGTTAGACGCCTTTGCCCTACTTGCAGCCATAACGTTAGAGAAGTTCCCGGAGCAAGGTCCAGCGTTGAATAGATACAACCAAGCCATCCTGGACAAGTTCAGGCGACATGGAGGCATGGGGTGGCTCCAATATGACCTCAACTTCCGCCAACGCATGGAGGAGTCACCCGCAATGTCGTGGGATGAAAGAGAGGGGAATGAATGGATGGAACAGATGGGGTCCAAAGCAGGTTATGGGCTAGGTTTAGCAGGCGCAGGCAATGGGGTTCAGCAGTGGGGCGCACCAGCATCGGGACAGGGTTGGCAGGCTAACAATATACAGTCACATGCGTTGGCGAACGCGCAATACGGGTTGGGTCAGCAACTAGGGTCAAGATTTGCACAGCAGCAATTGGGACAGGTACAGTTTCAGCATGGTGTAACATACGCGGGGAATGGAGCAATGATGGGGTCCCAGCATCAAGGTGCAGTAGTTGGGCCCTGTCAGCAGTACCCTCTGGTGAGCGGGGCGCAGCAACATACATGGTCAGGTCCCGTGCAGCAACAGGCAAGTGGAGGACAAACGCTGCAACAGCAATTGGGATCAGTGGGACAACAGTTCACACAAGTGGGGCCTAACCAGCAGGTAGGCACCGGTTTTCCAACGTCCAACATGCTGGCGGGGGGGGCAGCTACAACAAGGCAGCAATGGGCTTGCGACTGGGCAATTCAACAGGGGCAGGAGCCATCAGCCCCTGACGGCGGTAGGATTACCAGCGGGCGTAGGGCAAACGACTGTAGGGCAGCTAGGGGAGCAGAGGCAAGTATGCATTGTGACTACACAAAATTCCGCGGGGTCAGGGACAGGCCAGGTACAGACCATGGGTAGCCACCAGCAGTCCCCCAGGAGCAACAGCAGGCATTTCGAGGCCCAAAGAGGGCAGACGACTTCAAGCAGCCGCTGCAATGTAAACAGAGGGACAACACGTGTCGGCTGTTCAACGCGGGCAATTGCACCTGGGGGGTACATTGCAGATTTCGGCATGAGTGCTCCCAGTGTAGCGGAGACCATCCCGCTGTGGCATGCAAAACACTCGTTAGAGTTGCAACGGGCACAACCTTCATGGGTCAACAATAGTCTGGGCCAGGTTACAAAAGGCCCATCCCCAATAAATGTTGAATTGCTAGCAACACTATTGAATGAATACCCAAAGATTGAGGAGAAGGAACTACTATTTTGGTGTTTCAAGGAAGGGTTCAAAATACCTTACACTGGTCCTTTAGCGGGCAGATCATCTAAGAACCTACGCTCAGCGGAGGAACTGTGGAAGTAGTTGCAGAAAAAATACAAAAGGAGCTGCAGCTACGAAAAATAGCAGGCCCTTTTGACACCGCCCCGTTAAGTAAATTCATTATTTCTCCGCTAGATATTGTTCCAAAAAATGAGGCAGGCAAATACAGAATGATTCACCACCTCTCCTATCCCAAAGGCAACTCAGTAAATGACTGGCTAAGCCAGGACATTTGCACGGTCTCCTATGCAACATTTGATTAAGCCATTGAGTTAGTCAGGCAGGCGGGGAAGGGGGCCCTTATGGCAAAGGCGGATATTGAGGCAGCTTTCAGGCTATTACCAGTACATCCCGACAGCTTTCATTTGCTGGGGTTCCAGTTCAGAGATAAGCTGTACTATGACAAGTGTATGCCCATGGGTTGTTCCGTTTCCTGCGCTTATTTTGAGGCATTCAGTTCCTTTTTAGAGTGGGCAACGAACAAAGTCCAGCCGGTGGGTGGCAAGCTCCACTATCTGGATGACTTCCTGTTTGTAGGTGAGGCCGACGCCCCCGAATGTGCACAGGCGTTGGAAGCCTTTACAGATGTGTTACAAGGCTTGGGAGTTCCATTAGCAGCAGAAAAAACAGAAGGCTCCACAACTACGTTAGCATTTTTGGGGATAGAGTTGGATTCAGAGGAAGGGGAGTCACGCCTCCCAGTGGAGAAAATTCAGGACTTTGCATCAGCTATCAAAAAAGTATTGCAAAAAGAGAAGGCAACTTTAAAAGACGTCCAGGAGTTAATGGGGAAGCTCAATTTTGCAGCCAAGGTCATTCCGGTTGAGAGAGTTTTTTCAAGAAGGCTGGCAGGGGCTACAGCAGGCATGACTCAAAAACATCATTTTGTCAGGTTGAAGAAGGGGCTAAAGCAGGACTTGCAGATGTGGCTGTCTTTTCTCCAAAGTTTTAATGGGGTTAGAATATGGCCGTCGCTATGGACAGCGGATGAGAGGGCGCAACTGTACACAGAGGCCTCCAGGCAAGGGGGTTTTGGGGCAATATTGGGCTCTGCGTGGTGTGCCAAAGAGTGGCCTACTGCCTGGCGACGATGTGGCCTCACCAGCAATATCACAGCGTTAGAACTTTTTCCCATTGTAGTGGCATTGTCAATATGGTCAGACACCTTGGCTAACAAGATTTTAGTCATCAGGTCAGACAACATGGTAGCAGTCCATGCAATAAATAATCAGGCGGCGTCATGTCACACAATATTAGGCTTGTTAAGGCATTTAGTGAGCAGGTGCCTCCGGTATAACCTACAGATAACAGCTAAGCATGTGCCAGGTGTTCAGAACAAGGCAGCTGATGCTCTTTCTCACTTGCAGTGGGAAAGATTTCGGGCAGAATGGCCAGAGGCGCAGCAGGGAATGACTCCCTTCAAAGAGGAATATTGGAGACTAATGCATCAGAAAATGAGCTACAGAGTATGGCGGAAGAGGCTTTGGCGGTGGGAACAAGACATTGGTATTGGCGCTGTGTGGACACCTTTCAGAACACGACGGCGGAGGCTTCCGCGCCTTCAGACAATGTGCAGCAACTGGGGATGCGGGTCAAACAGTTTGTGGTGTGGGCCAAGGGGGCCGGCAAATCTAGGTCATGGGTCGGGGAGCACCTATCAGCAATAGCATACCATTCAAAGATAAGGGGTTTGGAGGATCCGACGAAGGGTTTTGTGCTTAGGGCAGCCTTGAAAGGGTGGGCCAAAAAGGAAGGCAAAAAGCAGGATAACAGGTCCCCGATTGTTTTTAGCACACTAAAAATTCTAATGGACCACATCCCTGGGGTGTGCTACTCAGAATATGAGAGTAAGCTGTTTAGGTTAACATTTTCCCTGGCCTTTTTTGGGGCCTTTCGCATTAGCGAACTTGTAGCCAGGGCAAAAGGGGATAAAAGCAGCAGGTCCCTGTTGGTGAAGGACATAGCCAGAGGAACACACGAAGTATTCCTTCAGGTGCGACAATCTAAGACAGACCAGGTGGGAAGGGGACAATGCATTACACTGAACAGGATGGAGGGGCACAGCTCGTACTACCCAGTGACGCTTTTAGCAGGGTACATGCAGGAACGGGAAGGAGCGGACAGCAACAGCTACCTCCTCACTCACAAGGATGGGACCCCGTTAACACTTTATCAGTTTAAAAGGGTGTTAGCAGCAACGGTCCAAATAGCTTGGCTCCGAGGGTGTCACTACACTACACATTCATTTCGCATTGGGGCAGCCACCACAGCATTTCAGGAGGGTATGTCGGCGGAGGCAAAAAAACAGATAGGCAGATGGGAATCAGACAGGTTTAAGGTGTACATTCGCCCAATATCGGACAGATAAAAAATAGGGAACGACATGTGTTGCGGCGATTCAGTTGTGGGGATCTTGACTATATGTTGTACAGCACGCTAGATGTATATTAAAGACGGATTGGTGACGTTTACTCAACATTTCTGTGCTTCTGTTCTAATTCACAGAATACAAAACAGTGTGGGTCATCGGACACTCATACGTGTCCAGGGCGGCTAGCAGAGCTCACAGCCTTGGTTGGAATGCTACGTTCCCATTTCAACGGACAAGGGTGCAATGGTTTGGAAAGGCGGAGTTGCACTGGAGAGAATTGCAGAGTGTCATTGAAGAATCTCCGCACATGTTCAAATGACCCGAGTATTTTAGTAATTCACCTAGAGGAAAATGATCTTCCCGTGATGGGGCGGGGTGCTCTACTTCACATGTTAAAGAAGGATCCTAACAAGTTAGCCAGGTGCATGGGCACAACGGAAATTGTGTGGTCTGAGTTCATTCCAAGAAGGGTATGGTATGGTGCGCGCTCACAAAATGGCATGGAATTGTCAAGGAAGAGGCTAAATAGCTTAATGGCCAAATTTCTACGAGGGGCAGGCTTAGGGATCATCAGGCACACTCTGATTAACTTGCGGCAGCCGCACTATTACAGAGCAGACGGGGTGTACCTATCTGATACGGGGACGGATGTCCTGCTAGGAAACATGCTGGCAGCGTTGTATGCAAGGGGCTGTTGGTAGTTCACAAGAATGGGGCCGCAGTTAGGGCATGGGGGGGGCCTCGCTGGCAGTGATAGCTCCAAGCAAGGCATGGCCGTACTTACAAAGCGATCCAAAAAGATTACAAAAAGCAGGTGGCACAGCGGGCTCAGACTACAAACGGGGCAGGCAGGACCCAGGGGGTCACTGGCAAGCTCCCTGAGCTCCCTGTGTTCAGGTGAACCGTAAATAAATAATTAATTGCGCAACTCGGACGGGGGTGGGGACAAACGCCAACCCGGATGGGAATGTGTGGGCACCGGAAGTGAAAAGGTCACCCGGCCGGGTGGGAACCGGCTGGTTACCCGGGAGTGAGTGGGCACTGGACGCAAAAGGGCCATCCGGTTGGGTTAAAGCAGACGCTTACCCAAGGAGTGTGTGGCAACCGGAGGTAAAAAAGGTTACCGGGTCGGGCTGGAAGCAGAAGCTTGCCCGGAGAGAAAGGAAAGGTGGCGTCCCAGGGAGGGGGTTACCTTGGCAAGGATAGCTGCACAGAATGTAGGGCACAGTGCAGAGACAATGGGGTTACGGATGGTGATAGGTCACTTTGGTAAAGTTTGCCGCACTGAATGTAGGGCACAGTGCGAAGCGGATGGTGCAAGGACGCAGGCTCGCCAGATAAATAATGGTGTGTAAAGGATCGCTTGTAAGTGGTAATGCCCAATAAACTGCGGCCTCAATTCTTCCATAAAACAAACTGTGTGGTCTGAATTTATTGGGATTCGGGCGGTGCGACGCCTCTGCTGTGTTTTTGGCCTCAGTAGCACTTATGCAGCAGAACTAGCCCCAGTAATTTATCGGGGCGTTCGGCTGTTTCACTCCGCAGTCTTCTTTGGGGGAATTATTGCGTACGGAGATGTTTTCATCGAAAGGGGGCCTACAGATCTGTCCGCAAGAATTTCTCTTATGCCTCTTTAGGGTTTCCCAGACCTACTTACTAACCTTGACATTAGATCCTATACAATGAGGGAGTGCTAAAAGAGTCCAAAGAATTTCTTGTGAATATTATTAAAAGATTGCTATCGTAGTATTCTCTTTATCTCATGTACAAATACCCGGTCCTTCTTAGATGAACAAAAACGCAGGAGCCATGAACCTATGTGTTTCAATCCAAAGTATTCTTTTATTTATTCTTTCAATAATCATCCACAATCAACCCAACAACGCATTTTGTCCCCAGAAAGGGACTCTGTCAGGGTTTTATTGAATGTATCCAAGGATTCACCGCCCCAATGTACATCAAATACGGCCATGTGTCCTGATCCTCCACACGGAGCCTGCTCGAGAGTTCCAGCTGATCTTTTGTTTCGAGAGAAAAGTGACCCAGAGCAGCACCCGACGAAGAGGAACCGGGGGGAGGGGGGGCTGCGCGGGACACTCTGGAGCGAGAGCGCACCCACCCCCCGCGCCCCCCCCCAGCCCCGCGAGGCCGGGCCGGGGTCAGGCGCAGCGAGGGGGGGGGGGGCAGTGACCCCACCAGAGGAAGAAATGAAACCTCGGCCCCCGGGACACTGCTGGGACCAGCCACACGCTGCCCCGGAAGCAGTACCCTTGCCGCCGGAAGTGCGGCGTTTCACTTCCGGTGCGCAGCTGGCGCTAATTTTTGAAATGTTTGGTGTGTGTAGCGGGGGCTAAAGCTGGCTCTGTGCACGCCGGACCCCCCCGCAGTGCCAGGCCTCACCCCCCCGCAGTGCCAGGCCTCTCCCCCCCAGCCATTCTTACTGCCTCCCCCCCCCGTCCCCTTTACCAGCTCCTAGAAGCCACCGCCCCATGGACGCCGAGACCCAGGACCTCTGGGGCCGGATCTCCCGGCGGCTGGGCTGGGACCAGAGCACCGACCTGCGGCGGGAGGAGGCCCGGGTGAGCGGGGGCCGAGGGAGGGGCACCAGCAGGGGGGGGGCTCTGCAGGGGGGGGCGATGAGTGGCGGGGGGGGGGGGACTCTGCAGGGGCAGGGGGGGGTAGGTGATAGGTGAGAGGGGAGAGGTGGGGGGAGTCTGCATCGGCTCTTTGAAGCCCAGGGGTCGCGGTGATGTTTGGCCCTCTCTTCCTCTCGGCAGATTTGTTGCCCCCACCCCCCCACCCTGTGCATCTCCGGTGATCTCCGGTCATGCATCATTGCCAAGACAGGCTTTATGTATTTTCTTTTTGAAGTTGTACATAGCGCTAGCGATACCCGTACGTATCAGAGCTCTTCACATTCACACAGTAAACAGCAGAAGGACAATACATGACACAGCGACTGACACAAAGAAGCAAAACAAAGCAAGCCTACAGCATGGGAACACATGTGCAGCGGAGGGAGGGGGAGAGAGCAGTGACTGAAAAGGCGAGAGTGACACTTTCATACCGTGTTACACAGTAGAACATTACAAAGATAAACAGGAGAGTAAAAAGGAAGGGCTCACAAACACAACACAGCACGCAAGGGTGAGGAATGTACAGGATTATTTTTTAAACACATTTACAATGAAGAGCGAACTCCCTGGAGGGGCCTGAACGAGGGGATTAGTTCATTATTTAATTATGCAATTTTATATAGCGCGGACTTCACCCGAAGGTGTCAGAGCGCTTCACAGAAGGACCAATAATGATATACAGGAACAAAATGCAAAAGCAAAAAATAAGATACATGGATCAAAAGTGACACTAGTGAGCAACCAAAATACATGAGGTAGCAATCGGTGCATTATGGGAGAAAAAAATAAGGGTGCAGGTTACAAAAACGTATAAAATACAAGTAGAAGTATAATACTGCAATAGAAGGCAGACACTCCAGTACAATAACAAACGTTACGTAGGCAAAGGTGGCACTTGTGCAAGTCTCTAAAACAAACAAAATGTGCGAGGTAGCAAATAGTGTGTTACAAAACAAAAGTGACGTGTGCAAGTTCCAAAAGGGTACCATACACAGGTATTGGGAGATTACTAAACATTTAAACTACCAGAACACCCTGGGGAGGAAGTACCATAAACCTGGCCAATAGACTTTCCAGTAATGGGAGGTCTTCCTTCAGACGAAGGCAAGGGTGTGAGTTAGACTTGGAGGTGCCTTTGGAGGAGGAGAACTTTAAGGTCCCATTTGAAGGCCTGAGAGGAGGAGGTAGTCCGGAGCTGAGGCGGGAGTGAGTTCCAGATTCTCACTGCGTTGCCTGAAAAGGATTGGGCCATCGATCTTTCCTTCTTGAAAGTGGGGGGTTCCAGCAGAAGATTTTCCGCATTCCGAGATGGTCTAGAGAGCCTCCAGAGAGTTTCAGTTTATTCGACAGGTAGCGAGGAGTGCAAGGCTTTGGGGGTGATACAGGCAGTCTTGTAGATAGCTCTAGCCTCGATGGGAAGACCACGAAGGGAGGATAGCAGCGGTGTGATGTGGTCGCTTCTTTTAGCCCCATAGATGAAACAGGCTGCTGAGTGTAGGACCGAATTCAGGGGGGACAGGTGGGATTTGGGGAGGCCAGTAAGGAGAGAATTGCAGTAGTCCAGTCTAGAGAGGACCAGCGATTGCACCAGTGCTTTAAGGTCATGCTCAGGGAAAAAGCGACGGATTCCCCAAAGAAGTCGCAGTTGGTATTGTGCAGACTTTGCCATGGAATTGATTTGAGAGATTAGAGTGAGATTGTTGTCGAGTAAAACACCAAGGGATTTTGCGCTTTCAACAATGATATGCTTATTGTTAAGTAGATTCGTCTGATCCATCCAAGATTGAACCGGGGGAGGAGAAAGTGAGGAGAGGAGGAGGAATTCAGTTTTGGAGGGATTCAGAATCAGTTGATGAGTTGGCATTAAGTTTTGAATGGAGTCGAGAGTTGAGCTAAGGATAGCGAGATCGTGGGTGGAGGCAACCTTGAGGTAGATTTGAGTGTCATCTGAGTAGAGATGATAATGGATCCCAGATTTACTTAGGAGATTTCCCAGGGGTTCTAGGTAGAGGTTGAACAAAGTAGGTGCAAGTATAGAGCCTTGAGGAACACCTTGACCCACCGCCAGAGGAGATGAAAGGCTGATCACTATTTTAATCATTTGGGATCTATCTGAGAGGAAGGAAGCAAACCATTTAAGCACATTACCCTCCATGCCCATTCTCTGTTGCAGAGTATTGAGGAGAGTGTCGTGGTTGACAGTGTCAAAGGCTGCAGAGGTGTCAAGGAGAATAAGACAGGACCCCCCGAGTCGAGTATCCTCAGGGCGTCATCGATCACTTGCAGTAGGGCTGTTTCATTGCTGCAGTTTTGGATGAAGCTGGACTGACATTTGTCAATAAGATCATTGTCCTTGATGTAACGAGAGAGTTGTTTCGCTGCACATCTTTCTGTGATCTTCGCAAGAAAGGGAAGGTTAGTGATGGGGCGGTAGTTGTTGAGGTCATTCGCATCAGCAGAGGGTTTTTTAAGCAGAGGGTGACCTGCCCTGTTTTGAAGGAGACAGGATGGGAGCCTTAGCAGAAGGAGAGGTTGACCAGAGTGGTCCAATAGGACAGTGAATGGGAATAGAAGTCGATAGCAATGGCACTAGGGATGGGGTCAAGAGAATGGTTGGAGGGCTTTGTTTCGAGGATACATTTGAGGATGGCATCTTCAGAGATGAGGTCAAAGTCCTGCCAAATGGCTACGGATTTCGCTCGCCCTACCCCTCAGGAGGGGTAGGGTGAGCGACCTGAGCCACAAGGGATTTCACTTTTTTGTCAAAGAATAGAGCAAAGTCTGTTGCTTTCTTTGTAGAGTCCTCCAGCTTGGAGGTAGGGGGAGAGTGGTTAGGAATTTTGATGAGATCGAATAGTTTTTTGGGTCTACTTTTGGCAGAGTCAAGGAGGGTTCTGAAGTGCGACGCTTTCCCAAGGAAGATGTTCTTATGGTATTTGGATCTTGCAGAACGAAGCGTGGCTAAGTTATCGGTGGAGGGCGCTTGCCTCCATTGTTTCTCCAGGTATCTTAGCTGCTTCCTTTCTTCATAGAGGGATTTGTTGTACTAAGGTGCTGACGGAGTGGGCCTAACCTTTTTGCTTTGGAGAGGAGCGACCTTATTGATTTCGACTGCAAGGACTGTGAGGCATTGGGAGGTGAGTTCGTCAACATCTAGGTTCGGGTCTAGCTTTGGAAGTGATAACAAGGATGATTCACAGAAGGAACCAATATCAATATTTTTAACATCACGGAACCAGGAGGTAGGCCTCTTAGGTTGGCCAAGAGTAATAGTGTGAAAGGTGAAGAGAGAAAGGAATGAGGAGGTGGTCAGACCAGTCTACATGAATAGGGGTAGTGATAGAAAGTCTGTCTGCTTTGGAAATAACAAGGTCCAGGATTGAGCCCTTGGAGTGTGTTGCCTGTGTGCAGTGTTGTATAAGATCGTTTGTAGAGAGAAAGGTGGCAAGCGAGTTCGGAGAGGAGTCTTGCGGTGAGCCCCAATGGACATTGAAGTCCCCCACAAAGGTCTGATTGTCACTTTCCGAGTGTTGGTCACTGATGAAGTCAGTGAGTTCTTCTAAAAACGAAGGGTCGCTCCCCGGTGGACGGTAAATAACATGGAATCCGAGGGGTGAGCGATGGTGCAATTGGAGTTCAAGAGAAAGGCCTTCAAAAGTGCAGAAAGAGCTGAAAGGAAGAGCCTTCAATTGAAGGGAGTTTCTAAAGATGACTGCAACACTTCCCCCAACGCCGTCGCTTCTGTCTTTCTTGAGTATAGAATAGCCTGTGGGTAGTAGGAGATCAAAGATAGAGTGTGAGGTATAGTTGAACCAGGTCTCTGTGAGGAAGAGCATGTCAACCTTGTGTAGGGTGATGGTATCGGAGATTTGAAGTTTGTTTTACTGCTGATCTGCAATTGTGGAGCAGACAGCGTAGCTCTGTCAATACTGTTTTGGTGAGGGGGGTACTTGGGCTCTGCAGGGTGATTGGTATGTTGTACTTATACAGGGGTGCTCGGGAGGGTTTAGGTGGGTGCTTGGTTCTGACAGAGGAGATGGTCGGAATAGAGTAGACAATCGGGTAATCGGGAGGTGCAGGTTGAAGAAGGGTGGCGTTCGAAGGCTTGTGTGAGATAACCACGTTTGCCAATGAGGGGTTGGGCTTAGTTATACTGGGGCGAGGTGCATTTCGTGGGGTGGTGAGGGTTATCCACAGGAATAGGGGTGTATGGAAAGGAGGGAAACTTGGAGCTTCAAAGTGAGATGGCACTTACAAGCTGGGAAATCAAGGTGATCAGGGAGACTAGCTTATTTTCCAGGGAGATTAAGGTAAAGCACGTGTTGTTTGGTGGTTGTAGGGAGACAGGAGGGGGGTGGAATTGGAGGGGGAAGGCAGGGAGAGGTTGCGGTGGAGGAGGGGAGTTGGGGTGTGGGTTTCAAAAGTGGGGAAAAGTGGAGGTTGAGAGTAGGAGTAGGTGCGTTAGAGGCGGAGGGGGAGTTGTCTTTGTTGGAGTTGCAGGAAGGAAAGGAATTAAGGACACATTTAGGAGAAGATCGGTACGGATCCGGGCGGTATGGTAGAAGGAGAGGAGAGTATTGATTGGAGTTATGGGAATGTGGGAGGTAAGGGAGGAAAAGAGGGGAGGTGGTCAAATGGGTCCTGTCATCGATAGGGGGTTGCTGTTGGGAAACGGCCATCTGGCCGAGAGAGGGGGGTTGGGAGAAAGGGAAATTGAGGCAGGTCCTTGGAAGAGTGTCTTTGGGGTTGCAGTGCATGAGCGTGAACAAGACCCCACAGGACCTTTCCTTTACGGATTTTACAGAAAGTCCGAGCAATGAAAAAAGATGCTTTTAACTTTTGTTCTTCCCTTTCACATTTGGTGCATCAAAGACCAGTCATGTGTCTTCTCACAAATTTCTGCTAATAGGATTGCTATTTACTTTTCTTTCTTCTGCTGCAAAGTGGGTGAAGTTTTTAAGTGGATTTAGTGACAAACCTGCTCTAATGCAGCCAAGTGTGAAGTTTTTGTTTTTATTTTCAACACACAGAAAACTATAGACCCCTGTACACGAACTGTATTCATTAAGCAGTTAGGAAAATCAAAAACAACACTTTTTTTTGTAATTCTAAAGCATGCTGGAATCAGATTTTAATAGGAACAAAAGACACCAAGGCGCTTTATTATTTGGTGATGCACAAATGATAAATGTTCACGAAAACATGATTTCCACACTATCAAATGCGCTATATAGTGTTATCCGTAAAATTGTATGTCCATTTAAAGTTAATAGCCACTTCAACAGAAAATGTTCTGTCCGTAAATAGTGCGCTACCACACAATACTTTAGTTGCGTTCAAAAATCGCTCCTCATGTATATTAAAGTTAAGTGGGTCACAAAAGTATAGTACTGAGAAGTGGGTCGTGTTTCTAAAAAGCATGGGAACCATTAATCTAGATGTGTTTGTTACAATTAACTAAAATAAAGAGGGGATATAAAGCATTGAGGAGTTTGTCAAGCAAGTGAGATTTCAGAGAACATCCAAATACGTTGAAAGATTTGAACTGTCTGGATACAGATAGGAAGTTCTATATGTTGAGTACCTGCTCGAGAAAGCGCAGGCAGAGGGTGCATTTTTCCTAAAATATTTGTGAAAAATGTACAAAAAGTACGACACTGACCACAAGATGTAAAGTAAAGTGGAAATATATTTTACTTCAAACATAAAATACACAACCGTCGGCTAAAACCAACACATCTTACCCTTAAACATAAAGCAAAACTAAACCTACCCCCTCAGAACACAACGAGGGGATGCTAACCATACATGATGCGTAGTCTCGTAACCACACCGTTGGACTCTTCTCCCTAATGGTTCTTGTGCGTGGATGACTAATTTCCCTTGACATTTCGCCCTATTCATGGGAACACTTCCCACCTGGATGCTCTGGGGGCTTCTTAGCACTGACCACGAAGGACGTCTTTGCACTGACAACTTCTTTGCTCTACCATTTGCCGTCTTTCAGTTGACCACACCTTTTTACACATGCACTACTTTTTTGGATAAGAAAACCCTGACTGCCCTCTTGCCACTATGCCAGGCAATTTGACTCTGCCCAAACCACCCTCAATCGTCCTTTACTTGTGCAGCTTCATGCTTTTCCTAAACTAGTGGTTTTTTTTCCCCCTTCTGATACCTCAAAGCCAAACGTCCAAGATGCACCAATTGCCTCTGCTTCGACCACTTCTCACTCCCTATGCGCCGTCACGTAACCTAAGATCTTCTAACCAAAACCTTCTATGCGTCCCGCGCATAAAACTTTGCCGCATGGGCGGCCGCTCCTTCAGGTTTCTTGGAGCCAAACTTTGGAATGATCTACCGCAACACATTCGCTCCATAAAAAGCCTACCGGCGTTCCGGAAAGTAGTAAAAACGTATCTATTCCCTCTCCCGTAATGTCCCTTTTCATCCTTTTCCGCTCAGGCCAGGATCTTGGTTCTTAGCGCCGGGACGCCTCATCGCTGGGGCAGCTGTTTGCGCTCTACCAAAAAAAAAAAAAATGGTTGCAGGCAACCTACCCTTGAGTAATTCAACAGGTGACATCCCAGTGACTGCATTAGGAGTGGTGCATATTGTCCATACAAAATCCTCTGCTTCTATTCTCATCCAGACCGTTCACTAATGAAAGCGGCACATTGTCCTTTATCACTATTGCATCCCTCCACCAAACCATTACTCCTGGGATGGTACAGCGAAGTGGTCTCATGCTTCACACCCCAATGGTTCACAAATTTGCTAAAATCCTCTGACACAGCTGAACACCACTCTCAGTTATCAATTCGGTTTCAACCCCTTCCCTCAGAACAATGTATGCAAAAATGTTATCATTTCCAAAGTATTTGCTGTCTTCGCAAATTTCACCTCAGTTGATCGAGAATAGTAATCAACGAAGACAATGCCATATCTAGAGCTCTCCTTAAGCAAGTTCATGGACTCCATAATATCCATGCCCACTTATATTCATGCCCAGTTTCGATCAAGGTTTCTCTCGCACTGGAAAAGCTCCTCAGGACTTGGCAATGTTGCTTCTGACTTATCACTCAGGGCACACGCTACACCATTTCTTACCCAACGCTCCACTTGCCTATCCATTCCTGGCCACCCAAAAGTGTCTCTTGTCTTTCTTTTTAGCCCCCCTCATTCCCACATGGCCCTAATGCCAATTTCTACAACTTTACCCTTACTCCATGAGGCACGACTGACACATCTTTACATTTCGAAACGTCATTCGAGACCCTTAATTCTCCAAAAATGTTTGTATACTTTCAACAAATCCTCAATTTCTCCTTTGGGCCACCCTTTTATATATGCACACTATTAACTCTTGCAACACCAGTTAAATCTTACAGCTTAAATCCACTCTTCTTCACCGATGCAACCCATCTCATCAGCTGATGTACATGCTATAACACTAAAATCATCGTCCTTCTCTTCACTAGCATCTACCTCCAACGGTAACTGTGACAGACAGTCCACAAAGACATTTTTCACCCCTGGTATGTATTCCACTTTGAACTGAAACCCTCGCAACATGTAGTGCCACTTGGCTATTCTCGGAGTTGCTTTGCCAGCTCATTTGTTGTAAAATAAATAAGCCAGAGGATTGTGATCTATCCGCAAGGTGAACTCCAAACACCATATATATTTTCTAAAGTGGTTCACTCCCTACCACCACGCCAACGCTTCTCTTTCAATCACAGAATATGAACTCTCTGCTCCACGGAGAGCAAGCAAAGCAAAAACAAAAACAACTACCATGGTCTTACCATTCTACTGTTGCAGAGAGTTCATATTCTGTGATTGAGAGAGAAGTGTTGGCGTGTTGGTAGGAAGTGAACCATATCGACTAGCATCTGTTACAATGCTGCACAGATCAAGAGTGCCAAAAGACTTGAGAGAAATAGCCTCAGTTATCTCCTCTTTTATCAAACAAAACTTCATGTTCACCTCCTCAGTCTAACTCTTTTTTTAAAATAAAATTAATTGTTTTTGTCTTTATGCACATTTTGTTACAAAATACGCATAAAATTCAAGCATGCCAAAGAAAGACTGCAATTGATCTTCATTTTGGAGTGCAGGAAACTCTTTAATTGCCATCTCCAAACTCTCCTTTGGTTCCACCCCTCTGCCAGACAATTTGTTCTAAATACTCCTCACTGGTTACTGCAAATTGGCATTTACTTGGTTTTAAAGTGACCCCTTTTCACTTCAGAATGGACAACACTAATGCTAGGGTTTTGTCATGCTCCTTATCAGCTCCAAAAACTAGTATGTCATCTTGAAAGCACCTCACGTTTTTTTTATTTTTAAAATTTTTTTTAAAACCTTTATTTGAGGAAATGGATGCGTACAAATACGGGCCTACAACCCGGAGGCCGGCCACGGAACAAAACTGGAAAGCACCATCATCAATTAAAGGCACGGAGTGGTTAGATGATATTACCTAACGCTGTAAGTCAATGTTATTAACTAACTAGAACAACTCGACATAGGATTAAAGGAGTTTAATTTTTATATATTAAAGAATAAAGGATCGGTCGTATAGGTAGCAACCTGGAGTACGTGGGGGGGAAATATCCAACTGTTTCGTTGCAGTACAACAAAAAAGCAATAATCAGAAAGGTCCATAGCATGCAAAACATAGGTTCGCTTATAATTCCTCAATGGTAATATCCACGCCCGACCACATGTACCCAGAGACTAACTGAACAGCAATTCCGCAGTAATAAAAACCATCAGGGAAACAGATAAGTTGCAATCACTATACATCCCAACCCAAGAAATAAGAAAACAAGAATACTAAAGAGGAAAAGAAGTAGGGGGACTCCACGTTATTGTACCCGCCCCGCAGTGATAATGGCGAGCAATAATACAAATAGCGAACGTGCTTGGGGGCGGATCGATAAATTCAGGAGAAACAGTGCCATGAGTACCATGTTACATAAAATACCTATTCCTCCCCTCACAGTAACTCACCCCGCGGGGTTACGCACAGTCGTGGAGACCCAAGAAAAGGATACAAAAGAGCCATAGAAACAAAGAACTACCTAATAGACCCTACTCCACCCGTCCCACCCTGCACCCCTGCAGAAGGCTACGGCCTACCCACCCCCAGCAGCGTGCCTGTCGCCCTAATTATGAACCCGAAATATAGAAAAAGAGAATATAGAGAAACGGAAAAAGAAAGGGAGAAAAAAGAAAAGCCTGGGGTGAGGAACCATTAGCAAATGGTACGCCCCCCCGCCCACTTACGCCATGAGTGTGGCCCAAAACGAAACTGGCAAGTGTTTAGTAACACGTAAATACGAAGGAATCAACAAAGTATCACAATGTAGGGCAGTCCATAACTCCATTCACCGATCAGTAGTCCTCCGAAAAGAACCGGGTTCATCCTAGTCCTTTCTTAGCCAACGTCGCTATGTGCGTAGATCCAGTGGGCATAGGACATGGCGATGAAGAAAGGCCGTGGAAAAGTTGCTGGATTATCAATGGAAGCAGTCAATGGAACCCTCTCTCCCGAGGGTACTGCAGAAACTGTTCACAGCTGCCGTATATACCAGTGTCAATGAACACCAGCGGTTCCACCCGTTCATGAATCGGATCATCGCTACCCCAACCAGAAAGCGGGGAACAATCAACGACCTCACCAGCCCATCTGCGTCCTCAAAAGCTGGCCCGGGAGGAATGGCGGCCATTACATCCCCCTGCACACAGGAATCCCGGACCAAGGTTGACCTCCAGGTCTTCAAAGCTTGCAGGACTTTGCTAATCGTGGGTTCGAGCTCACCAGTACAGGCCCAAGCAGAGTGCAAGGGCAAGAAATCGGCATCCCGGGACCCTGCACGGGACATGGCAGCAGCCGCCATTTTGCTACAATTACGCCGTCTCTCCGGACTCATCTCCAGGGGTGAGCTCAACAGCAGAACCCCGGCGGGACCCCCATCAAGCGCACGAGCAGCACCCACAGCGCTGAAATAGTGATCACAAGGGAGGGGGACCCGCCGGTGACACCGCTCCGCCAAAATCCCTCTTCGCCACCAAGCGAAGGAGCCCGGTACGGCAGGACGGCAACAAAGGGGGAAGCCACCAGACACAGCGTCCCCAACCCACAACTTGCCGCACACCACCTCTGGAGCACCGGACGAGTGTCCCAGGCACGTTCATTTGCCTCCGGGCTCTTCGCACATCGGCATCTTCCGGCCGTTAACATCTATCATACACCAAGGCTTCTTGAAGACAGGACCACCCAATACTGCTACCTCTCCATTCTCAGACATGGTCTGGCCTTCTTCTTTTTGTTGCTCTTCTTCCACCATAAATACCACACTTCCTTCATCGGAACCGGATTGAAAAGACAGGGTTTGACCATCACCCAAACTGTTTACACTTTTCAAGGACTAAACCTCCTTACTACATTTAGCTTTACACACTTTCATGAAATGTCCGCTTTTCTTACATTTCCCACATATCTTATAAGTAGCAGGACAACTGGATGAATTTCCTAAATGGGTTTTACCACTACATCGTTAATACTCCAGCTGTATTTTCCTTTCCACGTTCATGGACCACTTCTTCTTTGTTTTGCCTTCACATTCCAGGGCATGCACATCGTTGGCTTTGGTCTCGGGCACACATGAGATCCGTTCTATACAACAAGTCTTTTAGTAGCTTGTTGTTGGATATCTTGAACCAGGCTCTCTGCATGAGAAACCCTGCCTGCAAGCTTTGTGATCTTCCCTCAGTAGGTTCACTTTAATGGTTAGTACAATCATCTTGTTTTCTAGCGAAGTCTTACAAATGTAATAGCTCTCTGAATAGAGTCTAATTTGTCTAGAGCTTCCGGTGACAGAGTTGAAATGTTAGGTGTTGTAGGAGGTACCCAATGAGGAGGAGGGCTGGGAGCTAGTGGTGGACCCGAAGTTTACCACTATGTCTGATGCGAGCAAGAGTCCATAATATTGGAAACAGTGGAGGCATGTAAGGATTCATTGAGTACCTGGGCCCACTGGCAGGGAGTTGTGCCTAGCGCACAGAGTCACAGTAAATGAGGGTTACGGGCAATTGACGATTCCGGTCCGTGTTCCTCTTTGGGGGTCTGGTCGGTAACTATGCACCTAGAGTTTACAGGGGTTAATTATGGGCTTTCAGTGTTGTGGAATGTGCATCCCTGTCTGTCCGTGTCTATCGATTGGAGGGTTGAAGGTGGTGCCCATGTAATTTCACAGTAGCATAGTGGTGTGAAACCCTGGTTGATGGTGTAATTGTATCAAATAGCCCTTACTTGTCCCGAAATGCATTGCATGATCCCCAATAGGGCAAGTGGGTGGTGGGCAGTCAGCGGTAAAGAATCTTGCCATAGCTGCCACCATGAACCCCCCCCCCCCCGCACCCACCCTCCCTGCAGACCAACATCTTCCTGGGTTGAGCGAAGCATATTAAATATGGTTACTGCCAAATTTGTCCCAGGTTGCTTGGAACGTGAAAGCGAGCATGGAACGCTGAATGTTGCAGTAAAGCCTGTTGTGCCTGCAGTAGGAGAAACTCATTAAAGAAAATAGTGCTTACAGACTAAATAAGACCTACTGTGTACCAACAGACGAAAAAGGGCCAGTCCTCATGGAGGTTACACATGAAGACAAGGCGGTACTAACGAGGGACTAACAAGCCTAGTAATGTATCAGAAGCCAGCATTTACGAAGGACAATGAGACTAGCCAATGAACAATCTGGAAGGAGAATGGGTGGAGCTTCAACTCCGTTCTCTAATACAGCATTGCCCTCAGAGCAGCACGTGGCCAGCTGCGGCTCGACCTAAAAAACGATTTACAGAAGTGGTTGAGTTGGAAGACTAGTAGTAATGTTTGTAAGGACGTGTGGTATGGAATATGATGTGCAGAGTTTGGCATTTTATTTACATGTTTTTTTAAGTTTCTTTCTGTTTTTTAAATATTCTTTCTTGCAGCTGAAGGAGAGCATTAAGAAAAGCAAGAAGCCTTTGTTCAGCCGCTCCCAGCCTGTCCTTAGCCTTGACCTGGAGGATGTGGAGAGTCCAGTCTTTGTGTCCTGCTCCCATCGGCTGGACCTGTCCGGCTCCGACTTGGACAGTGATGTCTCATTAAAAGAGAACAAATGCAGCCCCACCAAGCAGAGGCAAAAAGGCCTGACTGGATCCACAAGTGTCCCATCACAGCTCGGGAGGCTGGGCTGCCCCAAGGAAAGCCTGGAGACAAGCGACACAGGGCGTGCAGAGAAAGGTAGGTAACTGGAGGCAGAGCTGTGTGATATTTGTGGAGCGGATGTCTCTGAGTTCCGTGAACATATCTAGTGCACCCCAGATGTTAAGTGGGGAAAATGTAAAGTGAGCCGAGGTAGTGGAGGGAAGAAGCCGTCCCTGTCGGACCCCTTTCAAGGAACCGCCGGGCAAGTGGGCCACAACCATCCAGGGTTGTTTGCCTCTCGTCTGCTGGGATCTGCCCTACTATGGCTCTAAAAAGTGGGTGAGGTAAATCCATTCCTCGCTTGAGTCTTAGGGTAGCAAGGGCGAAAGTCAAAGGCTTGTCAGCGACTTAGTACAGGGTGGGCAGCGACTCCGAACTCAAACTCTCATATAGACATTAGGACTCACTCTCCAGCCCACTGCTTGACATAATTAAAGGAGAAGTACCGCAATATCACAGCAACATGAAATACTACACACATTAATAAGAATGGAGCTGCAGGGTTCTACAATCACATATATGGGGCTCTAGCCAAATATGGAGATCCTGACACCTTCTTCAGTGACCTAACGTAACTCATGTGGTATCCACAATGTTTAGCAGAGGTAAAAGGTCATACACGGAATCGGGTACAGACAGGCGCTTACTATCGGGCTCTGCAAGCACCTACCGTGTCGGATAACCAGTAAGTTCATTCAGATCTTGAGCAGAAGAGTTCACACTGGCAATCATCATTATCATCCCAATGGGCATCAGATACATTCTCTCAGACATTTTGCTTGGGCCCTGCACTACTGGTTCGCTGGAGCACAACTCTGCTTTCAGGTTGTCACGCTCTTGGCAGGTGACTGTCATTGGAAGGATCCCAGGCTGCTTGCCTCTGGAAGCCAACAGCACTGAATGGTTTGGCGGCTGTCGCATGCCTTTGGCAGGTGCAGCCTCTAAGCCACTGGGAAGATCCCATGTAACTGTAGTGGTGTTTATCTCTGCTGGTTGCAGCGTATTCAGGCTTCGTCAAAACATCAATGACTCGCATGAGCTGTGCATGCCCAAGGCACTGGGCACTACACCTCCCACCCCCAGACACACCACGTGCCTGGTTGCCATTGTTGTATTTTGCTGAGCTATTGTGCCTTTTTTGGGAGGTGGACATTGGTTTGGACTAGTGTGGTTGTTGTGTGGAGGCACACAGTTTGTAGCATCATTCAAACTTTTGAAGTCCTGCATGTTCCTCAGTCAATTAAAATGCTCCCATAAACTTATGTTTGAGAAGTAGTGACTGGAGCGAGTTGCTATTGATCCTCATTTAATGAGAAATTAGCTGCTGCGCCCACAAGAAGTGTTGGCTACCAAAGACCAAATGTTAGCGAGCAGCACTGAATAACTTTGCCCATAGACTTAGCATTATAGGAAAATCTAGTGTTTTAGCATTTCGCTCACATTTGTCTGATATTCATGTTTCATGTATTGTATTTGATGTTTTATGTATTGTGCTTTGCTGTGTTCGGAATGTTGAGCCCGCACCACCTCATTGGTAAGTCATGGGTTGCTCCAGCATGAAGGGGTCGATTGCCAAAGGGAGCTCTTTGTGTATGGGTCCCTGTTGGCTGAAGACGCCAGCAGTCTCAATTGGAGGCCAGTAATCCCTGATTGTGTTATATTGGTTTACTAGCAAACTGTTGAGCATTATGTCCTGCAGAGTATTGTGAAAGTAATTGCGTGTTCTATCTATCTATATATCTATATATCATATATATATATATATATATCCCCCCGCTTGGCCGGCCGAAGCGCGTCTTGATGTTGTAAGGAGAATAAAATAATGCTTGCACATAAGCTGGTCTGCGCCCGTGATTTCGCGCTGGAAAGAGAGTGAAAGGTTGCGAACTGCTGCTGATATATATTTTCACTGAAAAAACTATAGGTTTCACACCAGTTATAGTTAGGTGGAAATTTTACTCGCATAAAACCATTGAAATTCCCACGTTATAGTTAGTTGGACTCACTATAATTTCCACCTTTCTATAACTGGTGTGAAACCTATGGTTTTTTCAGTGAATTCAGCGGAAACAGGGAGGCTGCACTAAGAAGATTAGAAACGAGGTACATTCTCATGTTGGATAGTAAAGCTCCTAATGGGCTTAATGCTTCGGAAGACTTTTATACCGGTCTTTAGATCTTTTTCAATATACTGTATTGCCCTTTTGTTCCTCAATGACACCATTTATAGGTCAACTCAATATATGCACTATATGGTTTCTCATATGTAATTCCAGCTTGCCATGTGCTTTTGACTTTTTGACTGGTGTCAGTGTTTTTTTACAAAGTTCAGTCAAGCCTGCCATGGCGATAGACAGACTTGGTTCAGTCTGTTAATTATCTGATACAATTTTAACCACTATATTAGGTTTTTGTCTCTGTAGTTCTTACAACACCCAGCACTTTATTTCACAATTATTCATCATACAACGTAGAGATGTGTCTTCTCTAATATTAGCCAGAAAAACCAGAATTTTTTCATATCATACCGTTGAGTTTATTGCTTGTATATTAATGGGTATCCATTCTTTTAGAGCAATTTCTATAACATGAAATGTTTCGGTAGATATAGGGTTTTTTAAATGTGAATGGTTGTTGGTTATAGACATGCATATGTTTCTAAATGTATCATAATAGGTTCAATGTTATTTGACCAGACCATACATTCATTTGTATATACAAATTTATAGTCATATGTGGTTGAACAATCATGAGCTGTGTTGTTCACAAATGGTTTTATCCATCAATTATGTTTTTAACCATATCCATATTATCACATTTATACAGGCATTAGGCCAGTTCACTGGTTTTTGTTTAAAGTATTACTGGCTACATGTGACCTTCAGGGATTTATCCCAAAACGTTTGTTTGAAAAGTCACGATGCATTGTTATTTTTGACACCATGGTAACGCACAGTATGTTTACTATGTTTATTGCACTGTTGTACATACCTCTACGTTGATTGGCTAACGCCATATGCATGTGCACTTTAAATTTCTGCCATTCCCCTCTGGAATGCCATGTGACCAAGGCCTCTGGGAGGCCGAAACGTTATGCTGTCCGTGTGTTGCAGAATAAATTAATTACTCACAGAAAATTTTGGGTCTGCTGTTTTCTGGTCGCGCTGCGGTGATATCGAGACTACGGCGCTGCTTTGTGAGAACCTGTGTGTATGTATATATATATATATACTGAAAAAACCATAGGTTTCACACCAGTTCTAGTTAGCTGGAAGTTTTACTCGCATAAAACCATTGAAATTCCCACGTTATAGTTAGATGGACTCACTATAACTTGCGCGTGTAATGCACTGCTGATGACGTCACATATTACATCACTCATGACATGGTCAGTGACATCACTGATGACACCATCCAGTGAATGTGTGTCTTTCTGAAAAATAAATATGTTTTATATATGTATATGTAAAAGTTGATGGAAGAATAAATGTTTAAATAAGTGTCTAAATGGATGTTTTTTAAAAAAAATTGATTGGTTAACTGGCTTATTAAGTGTATCTTAGTGAATACATATATTAGTGAGTAATGTTTAAATATTTAAATATATGTATTAGTGTTTCACTTTGTTTATAAGTAGCTGCATGGGTTGGTGAGTAGCCACATGTGTAGGTATATGGGTTATTAGATGTTTTTTTAGTATCCGTATGAGTGTTTGTATGGTTTGGTGGGGGTATTACTTATAACATAGATGCATGATTGACTGACTGTCTCTTTGTATGTGTTTTGAAGACCGCATATGTGCAGGACTGTATGGGTGGATGAGTGTATATGTGTGTGTTACTGAGTGAATGACTCTCACTAGTGTCTTTATCAGTAACTACATATGTTTTAATCTAGTATATGTGAATATTGATGTATATAAGTGAGTATATGTGAGAGTAAGAAATTGTAAGAGTTCCTGTTTAAATAAGTATGTGTTTCTATAAGTGATTGTTTAAGAGAGTAAGTATGTGTAAGTTTTCTTAGAAGTAAGGTGGTAGTGTGTGTTTAGCTGTATATGCAAATAAATGGATGTTCAATAGTTTACTTGCATGTGTGAGTGTGTGAGAGTAACTTTTGGATGACTGTTGGTGTGTAACAGGATGTATAGGTGTATCACTACATATGATGAGTGAGTATATGTATGAGTGACTATATAGAACTGTTGGTGAATGAGTGGATGTGTATATAGATGGTGGAATTATTGAATTGGTTGTTGTAACTGGTATGTGTATCTCCATTTTTTTGAAAATGTTAATTTCTATTTTTGAATGTGTTTCATGGGTTACATTACACTGAAAGGAGGTCTGTCACAAGGATGATGTCCTCAGTGATGTCATGAGTGATGTCACTGACCATGTCATGAGTGATGTAATATGTGACGTCATCAGCAGTGCATTGCACGCACAAGTTATAATGAGTCCATCTAACTATAACGTGGGAATTTCAATGGTTTTATGCGAGTAAAACTTCCAGCTAACTATAACTGGTGTGAAACCTATGGTTTTTTCAGTGAATTTAATAGGTTTTTTAAATGGTAATTCCTAACTAGAACTGGTGTGAAACCTATGTTTTTTTTTCACTGAATTTCATAGGGTTTTTTAATGCTAATTCCTAACTATAAGTCTCACTTTATAAGTAAGACTGTTAGCGCTCTAGTTGTTCTTTAGAACACTCTGGTACATTCTGTCATTGGGCTACCGTTGGGCTACATCTAGCTGATATTTGGGCTACATTTGCTTTTTTTGTCTCTGGTGGCCATCTTTGGGCTACATTTGGGCTACATTTGCGCTCTAACATATATATAGCCCAATGTAGCACAATATATATTTTTTTCAAAGTTAATTTTCGTAAAAACCACTTGAGAATAGCAAAGGCACATTGGGCTACCAATCCCTACAATTTTTCCCAATTTATTTATTTTTGTATTTTTTATTTTTTTTTTGCTATGGAGCGCTCCCGGTGCGCGCCCCGGGGTGCGCCCCGAGAGCGTTCTTTCATAAAGCGCCCCAGGGCGCGCTCCGGGGAGCGTCCCGTAAGCGCCAAAATCACGAACGAAAACATGATCGTGACGTATCGCGTAGCCGCATCTGCGTGATACGCACGGCGTAAGCGCACCCGGAAGCACTCGAGCGAATACGATCGCGCAACGTAGGCGTCCGACACGCTTATGATACGCGCCCCGGGGCGCGTAGCGTAAGCGCGTCGGGTCATGTGACCAGAAAATAACACACTTCATTGGTTCATAACCGTTTTGGTTTCATAATGATGAAGCCCCTGGTCATGTGACCTGAAAATAACACTTTTCATTGGTTCAATAATTTTTTCCCCTAAATTTTGAGAAACCCACCCATTTCTCTCACTATTGATTTGCACTTGGAGAGAGCAAGAGGTGTTTTGTGAATTATCTACTCATTAATTTCCTGATCTACAGCAATGGCTGCAAGGGAGTCATCCAGCAGTGATTCAGATGGTTTTGTGCAAGAGGACCCTCCTCACCAGAAAACAAAGAACCACTTCATCTGGAAATTTTATGACATCCCTGAAGGACAAAAAAAAGTTAATGCAAGTAAAGTAACTTGTAAAATATGTGGCAGTATTTTATCCAGAGGCAATCCTCTAAAAAAATATAGCTTTGGAAATGCCAATTTAATTAGGCATGTCAAAAGAAGACACCCAAAAAATTATTCCAGGGAGAGTGTCAGGGAGCTGGCAGAGAATGCACGAAGAGATGGCGGCAGCACCTCCACTGGTGGAGCAACACCTTTTGGTTCAACACGTGCAAGAATGGTCCCTAACGTACAGCCGGTCTTTGCAGGCATAACATTTTAATGCGTGGACTGTGACGAACTACTCTGTTATGGGGAGCAGAGCGTTGAACTCATTGCAATAAAGAGACAGGAACACCAATGCTCTCCCCGTCCCTAAATTTTCTCATTTTTTTGCTCCTGTTGAGCAGTTTTTGAATCCCTGTTTTTGTTTTTCCCCTGTAAAAAATCCCCCCAAAAAATAAAATCGTTTTAAAAAGTATAAAAAAAATATAAAACAAAAACCAAAAAAAGTTATTTTCAGAACTACCTCCAATTTATAAAAAAAAATGCTATTTTTTTAAAAAAGTTTCATTCTTTTTTTCTCCATGGTACGCTCCCCGGTGCGCGTACCGGGCTCTCCCCCAGCGCAAATAAAAAAATAAAAAAAAAATTTTATCGCCCCGTGGGGCCCTTTTATGACCCCCACAACAAACCTAGGGGGTCAGGGGGGTATACCCTGCCCCCTTTTGCTCATTTCCCCCTTTGATTTTTACCACCTCAATCCTACCGAGGTACAAGATGGCGGCCGCTGCGGACTGTTTCGAATGTTTACAGACACCCCAGAGCCAATCGGCTTTCCGTACGCAAGTTGTGTGGCGCGCTTTGAGCGCTCCCCGGTGCGTGTACCGGGGCGCGGCTCTAGATATATATATTTTTTTGAACCTAAATTACTCAAAATCCACTGGAGCACATATCTTGAGACATAGCAAAGGCACATCGGGCTACTAGTCCCTACAATTTTGCCAAGTTTGGTGTAAATCCATTCAGCCGTTCGGGCTAAAAGTGAAATCGACCGCCCTATGGAAATTAACATGGGGAAAACGTGTTTTGGGACCCCCCTTTTATCTCGGCCCCCGCTTGACAAATTCCCCCCAGACTTTCAGGGAAGGACCGGAGCGCCGCGAGGCAAATTTGAGGAAATTTTCAGGCAGATTCGTCAACCGGCGCCAAAGTTATTCCAAATAGAATTTTGAGATTTAACATTGAAAAAAATCCTAACTATAACTACCTACTGGCGACCGCCAGTAGGAGATATACATATATATATATATATATATATATATATATATATATATCTATATATATCTATATATATATATATATATATATATATATATCAAAATGAAACCCCTCATTTTGTTCCTTTTCAAATTAAATGTATTAAGTGTTACCACTTTATTCCAATCAAGATGACTTCTGGTGTGCCATACTTTTGTCATAAGTAAGACTGTTAGCGTTCTAGTTGTTCTTTAGAACACTCTGGGACATTCTGTCATTGGGCTACAGGGCTCGACAAATCCACTCGCCCGCTCGCATTTGCGAGGGAGAATGGATGAGGGCGAGCTATTTTTAGGTCCTACTCGCCCTTTCTGGCGAGTAGGAAGACAAACTAACTTTTGTCCTCCGTCTTGGAAAACGAAGGAAAAGTGACAATATAACAAGATTTAAAGGCATTTTTATTGCTCACAAAGGGGCTAAGCAATAAAGATGCCTTTAAATCTTGTTAACTTGTCACTTTTGCTCCGATTTCACAGACAGAGGTCAAGTAGGTTGCACTTGGGTCGAGGGGATTTTCCAAGTAACTAGACCTGCAGGACTAGTACATTTTTTCAGATTTGTCGAGCCCTGGGCTATAGTTGGGCTACATCTGGCTGATATTTGGGCTACATTTGTTTTTTTTGTCTCTGGTGGCCATCTTAGGGCTACATTGGGCTACATTTGGGCTCTAACATATATATAGCCCAATGTAGCCCAATATATATTTTTTCAAAGTTAATTTTCGAAAACCACTGGAGCACATATCTTGAGACATAGCAAAGGCACATCGGGCTACCAGTCCCTACAATTTCGCCAAGTTTGGTGGAAATCCATTCAGCCTTTCGGGCTAAAAGTGAGGTTGACCGCCCTATGGAAATTAACATGGGGAAAACACGTTTTGGGACCCCCCTTTTATCTCGGCCCCCGCTTCACGAATCCCCCCGAAACTTTCAGGGAAGGACCGGAGCTCCGCGAGGCAAATTTTTGGGAACTTTTCAGGCAGATTCGTCAACCGGCACCAAAGTTATTCACAATAGAATTTTGAGATTTTGCATTGCAAAAAATCCTAACTATAACTACCTACTGGCGACCGAACTTAACTTTCACACAGAAAGATGAATGCGGACCCAAGAGTTCTTCGTGTCGGGTATTTCTTTATTTTAGATCACCCTGCATTGCCGCCATGGCGCGTTTCAGCCCCACCTGGGCCTTGGTGTGTGTGTGTGTGTGTGTGTATATATATATGTGTGTGTGTGTGTGTGTGTGTGTGTGTATTACACAGTGCCAGTTGCCACTGTTAAGTTATGGTTTCAGAGTTTCCATAGGGAAAATATCTTTTTTGTTTTGTTAAGAACTTTGACGATGCAAAAAAAAAATCCCTAAACAGTTCATCGATTTTAGCTCCTTCATGAAATGTTTTGCAGTGATCCATCAACGGGTGCCACGATAAAGGGTGGGCGTCCCAAAACAACAATGTCCCTTGTTACTTCCCATAGGAAACTTTGCTCTCTGATACAGAAGAAACAGCTGGGCGTTAAAAGGGGTGCTCGGGTTGGGCATGAAAAGGTTAAAAAGTTAGGTATTTCTGGACTGATGGTCTCACTGTAGCACTGAAAATAAAAACAAACACAAAATGGACCATCTTATTAGCTGACAGAGCTTTTTCCTCCTCATGCCATTTCAGCACTGTGGTACAGATTGATCTGATTGGTTGGCCATAATGTGGAGAACATTTTTTGCCCACATTACAGGACTCGTGAAGTTTATCACTGTGTCCTCAAACTTTTTTAGCTGGGCAGGTTAGGGACCTTCAGGCTGATGTGGGGGTTGGGTGTGCTCAAGTTTGAATCTGATATAAAAATAACCCATGAATCGATGTACGCGCATCACCCGTGGCCACTTTTCTATCACCAGTCACATGATGGCATTACGTGCGGACTCGGTATATCTATCAAGTTACCCACATTTGTTGGATGTTACTCTCGATTAACTGGTATTATCCCGCCTAAGAAACAAAATGCCTCCAAGGGCTTTAATGTAGCTGCCCCGCTCTTCAAACCTTGAATACCCCCTAAAAAGAGTTTCTGTACTATTCACCTCTGCCACACAATAAAAGGAATACTGTAGTTCACCTTGGAGTTCACAACCTTATATAGGAAGTCTGTCTTTGACCTCGCTCCTCTATATGGTCACAGAACTCCTCGTTGCTGGCAGTATCCTTCTAATGTATGGTGGGGGGGTCTTTATCTATGGTGTGTAGGCAATCTTTACTTGCCTTTATACATATGTATTACCGTCACATTCTGGTTGTTGATAGTTGTGTCCTCTACTCTGACATGTTTGGTTGAATTTCTGTTGCTTTATCCTACCTCTTATCAAGATAGCAAAGCGCACTGAGTTTGTTGTATGAAAAGCAGGGGCTTGCCATGCTGGAATTTAAGTCTCTTGACTTTCAGAATGTAGATGTCCATTTAAACCGGGTGTAGAACTCGCTGAGCTATCGTACCCTGGTGATCTGTTTTGTGAAGTCAACTGATATTTTGGATCAGAGCAAGCAAAGTGTTTGACACAAGAAGAAGCGGCGCCCACAATTTTCTTGTGCAGGCATTTCATACGACTGTGAACTCTACAGGGCTCAACAAGGCACCAGCTTTGCCTTTCCGGACCAAGTGATTTGCTTTTTTCTCTGCAGCACGCAAACAAAGTTATTGGGAGCTACAGCCTGCTTCAACTTTAAAAGGCTGCAAGTTAAAGAGCTCACCTGAGGCCGTATTATACAATAAGGCACATTTTCCTTGTTCGCACTGGGCTCACCTTCTAAAAGGTGCGTTTGGTGCTAACAAAGACAGTGTGCCAGGTTAGGCTGAATGCACATTCCCCCCACCCCCGGGTAGCTGCAAACTCGTGCTGTCCCCAGGGCTTTGCACTTAAGTGAAATACGGAGCAGCTTTTAAGCAGCCTCCATGTTTTACTGTGCAGGCGGCAACCCGTCCGCACTTTTAAGAGCGGGAGAGAGATCTCCTTGCAGGCGGGTGCAGAGAGTGACTGCGCCCGCCTAAGAGCGGAGGTCTAGGGAGTCTGAGACCCACTCCACAGGGCTGCCATCAGGTGGTTCACTGATAGTGCACCCCCTGGCTGCTTTTTTTCCCTTTGCGCCTGAGTCGCTACTACTGTGCGGGCGCAGAGTCCAACAGATTCCTTCATTTGCATGGGGCTACATACCCATGGAAATGAGAACGCACTCTGGTAGCGATGGTGCTAAATGTGTGCCAGTGCTTAATTTCTTTAAAAAAAAAAGAGCAAAAAAATGCTAGGGCTCTTGCCAGGAGGCCGCTGCAGCTTGCATCATTTGTTGCTTCTGCCATGCTATCAATGATAGTAACAGTCAGGGGTGAGGAATTTAATAAAATATCTACATGTCCATGGGACAGGCTGCTTCATAAATGCACTTGTCTGTAAAAAAACAAAATTAATCCACTTGTCCCTTTGGTGCCGCGTAGTGAGGCGATAAATTATGACCACAATCTTATTATGTAAGAGCTCTGATAATAGCCTCTCTTATTATGAATGGGCTCATATTATAGAGCAGTTTGACTACTAACCATCGCCTTATTTTGCCACCTTTCTGCAGATCTACATGCTGGTTGGAGATAGCGGTAAGAAATAGTTCCAGGGTTGATATGCCTTTTTGAGTGTGTGCAAACCTACTAACTTGTATGTTTTAGAGGTTTTCACCAGCTCTTCTCTAATATTTGTCCATTCTAAGAAAGTTAGAAATGTACTCCTGACAAGGGCAAATGTAAAACTTCTTCCAGAGTTAGGAAAAAAAGTGGTTGGAGGGAAGGTCAACTTGTAACTGCTCGACAGATTTTCACACGAGCAATTCCACTCGTGCATATGTGCTTGTGCTAAACAGCAGTTCTCAAATGTTTTCTAGGAGTACCATTTCCTGGCCTACGAATGGAAATCTGCATTAATTTTATTTGACAGAGTTTTATATAGTGCGAACTTGACCTGAATCTGGTATCGGAGCGCTTTACATAGCACCAGTTGCATTACATGAAGACACATTCATTTTTTGTTACGGGGAGATTAAGTGATTTGCCCAGAATCAAAGGATGTCCAGCGTCCTTGCCGAGACTCGAACAAAGTCCCCCAGATTCACGGTCGACTGCCCTAGCCGTATAAGGACATATACCATGGGTGCACTTTGCTACTTTCTTTAAGAATTGGGTCCCTAATTAGGTCGTCATTAACCAAGACCTTTGGTTTTATTAAACTTGTTTAATGAATGACTTTACAGTGAGTGCCGTTATTTTGCTCTTTCACAATAAGCATATATCCGCACGCAAAATAGTTTTGCTCAGTGCTAGGGACTTCTGTGGCAATGTGTGCCTTTTGAGACCAAAATGTATGTTCGGTTTTTGCTAATGTTTGTTATAATAGTGAAGACATGACAGCTACCACAACAATAACGTTTTTAAAAACCATGTGAAAACAAGACACACATTGAAAATAAACTAAAATGCTGACCCCCAATGACTACCGTTTAGCTTTGCCAATGCTTGTTTATTTTCTTATTTCTCATAGTCTTATTGAAACTAGTTACACTGATTCCATTAGGAATATTCCTGGGAATTCTAGCATGCATCAGCATTTTACTAAATGATGCTTTAAAGAAATGGTACTTAAAATTTCTGAGTTGCCTATTTTTGTAAACCTTTTATTTAGAAAGGAAAGAATCGTCAGTCTTACTTTCCGGCTTCTGCATATATTTGCATCAAATAGGAGAGCATTCCGGAAGCATTATTCTTAGCCTTATATTGTTAAACATTGCAAATGTGTGCATAGTTTTTTTTTTTTACTGGAACCTTTGTCAGTAGTGCGGTCCAAGCTCACAACATTTCCTTTGAGCGCTCAACCTAATAATAAAGGTGTAAGAAGTGTGCCTGGTTTATGCTGTCCACTAGTTCTAGTGGGCACCTTGCACCTGTCCAAACAGCCCCTTAGAGGTGATAGGTTAACCCCTTCGACGCTCATGACGAGCTCAGCTCGTCGTGAGTTACGCCTGTCGTACGCTCATGACGAGCTGAGCTCGTCATGTAACGCAGGTTTTTTTAAAACACAGCGCACAGCGGGAAAACTGCTCGCACGAATGAGGTTAAAGACAACCTTTATTGAAAGCTGTCTTAATAGTAGCTATAGAGAACAGCCTTCAGGCTAAGTATTGAGGGAATGTAAAGCAGTTTGTTTTACCAGTCTATAATCTCATGAATGACCAAATGAAAGGAGAACCTCACCAGGTGTGTGTGTGTGTGTGTGTGTGTATGTATATATATGTGTATATATGTGTATATATATGTATATATGTATATATATGTATATATATGTGTATATATATATATATATATATATATATATGTATATGTATATGTATTCATTCTAAACACACCTTTCTAGTCTCTTTATGAGGCTAGAGGTTAAAACACATAAGTTACACTTAATATCACACAGTAAATTAGCACAATATACGTTGAGCCCTAGGGGCGTACCAAACCATATAGTTAGACAGTAGTATAAGAACCACAACTTGACTAGACACAAGGCCTAGAGCCTGTAGAACCGCTGGGTCCACCAGACACCACCCAAGGTAGTGACACAGGGGACCTATAGGGGACGCGTGCAGTGTGAGAACACAACCGCGATTCACCGTTTGCTTGTATGGGGAAAGCCACTGTTGGAAATTTAAAGATTAAGGACAATGAGAGAGGACTTTGAGCAACCCCTTTAGACTTGAGGGGTTCTCGGGCCAACACCCACGGAAGCACCAGGGTACTAGTTACCTCACCCAGGGAAGCCTGGTGCATAGGTGTCTTTTGGTGTTGGAAATCGTCGTCGTTTTCAATGGCAGTCTGCTTCAAAGTGCTGCTGCAGTTGAAGTGGGAAGTGTCTGGGGTGATCCAAGCCTGGATCGAAGATGTGGAGAACCTGAAAGCAGAGGGGACCTAGTCGGGGTCACTTGCCAGGGGCACGATAGTCGAATGCCCACCAATGTTGGGTGATTTCAGGTTGAAGAGGTGAATCTTGACTCTGCATCCACGAGGATCAGGAGGCGTCTACGACGACCAGGAGCTGGATTCAAACTATCCCACGAAGTATGTCTAGTGCTGCAGCGTTGGTGACCGGAATGGACCCAACAAGCCTTGGCAACAGCAACCCACGCAGAAAGTGAAGAAATGCTTCGGTTCGGACAAGCAAGGACCGAGGGACGTCTGGAGCAACCTGGAAAACCCACTGAAAGTTAAAGTTGCCTTCTCAGGGACCCAGCAGTCGACGGACCAGAGATTGTGAAGGTACCTGAAATGCTGAGAGCGGGCTCACGGAACACTTGTGGAGTGTAGGCCCACAATCTTCGGTGCAAAAGGTGCTCGGTCTGGGCTACAAGCAACCCAATGTACAGCCTCGAGAGTCGTCGGGAAGCTGATGCACTTGCAAATGTGCGCGATGTCCAGGGGTTCCGATTCCACGGTACCCACGAGGGATATTGGTCTCTGCTTTGCTGGGGACTCTGTTCAGCCTCTGGGAAGTCTGGAAATCCACGTCTGGTGTTGCAAAGTCTTCAGCGTCCGGCAGGAGCTTCGGAGATACAGACCGGTCAGATGCTTCTTTGGTGCCTCCCAAGCAGGGGAGTAACTCCTTTACTCTAAGGGAGATTCTTCAGTCATCTGACGTTGAACAGATCATCGAAGTTCCAGGATTCAGTTGCAGAGTTTCGTCCAGGGATTTCTAAAGTCCTGTAGTCTGGGGTTCCTTTCTTATACCGATGGAAGGGGTTGAACATAGTCTGGGGACCCACCTATGGGAGGGTTTGGAAAGAGGGGTGGCTACACCCATTTCCTTTGTCCAGTTTCGCACCAGCGATGAGGCTGGTAGCCCCCGCAACCAGTCTGAACTGGGCTATGCATAGGGACACCAAATGTGCACCCAGTGCAGTTTTCAAAGCACTGAGTGCACCCACCCAGCCCCAATACACTAAAGCCTGTCTGGGAGGTGGTTACACCTCCCTGTTACAGGAAACCTATTGTCCAGGCCTCCCCAGCCGGAGTTTCGTCCAGTAGCAGGAGACCAGACTTGTGGCTGCAGCATTCATTTTGTGATGCCAGGGCTCTTTAAACTTGGTACCAGGTATACCGGTGTGTACATGTGTCTGGGTAGGATTCCAAAGTGTTTGACACCAAACACAACATGTTTCTGTGCAGCCATTCCAAAGTTAGCATGTACCGCGAGGGTATAATGCACTTAAGAGTATAGGGTCTGGCTGCATCACAGAACAGCCACAGAGAATAGGTCCCGAAGGCTGCAGAGGGGCTCTGCTCATGCATGGGCACCCTCTCACACAAAACCCAGCACCCTGCCTTCAGGATTGATAAGGCCTTCCATAGGGGTGACTGATAGGTTTATATGTGTAGTGATTTAAGGTAGATAAAGGTAACCTATATCTCAGTAAGGGGTGCATGCACCACCTTATCCAGGCTGCAGTAGCAGTCCTGTGGTGTCATTTAGGAAGGCTTCACAGGGGTGGCGCAATACATGCTGCAGCCCCTGGTAGGCCTCTGGGGTACATATGCCCTTAGTACCTGGTGTACCATATACAAGGGTAGCCCAGTAACCAAACTGGAGTGCACCTAAAGTACATGGAATCAATTTAGTGAGGAAGCAGCTGGGCTGGGGTCCTGGATAGCAGGGCCCCAGCCAGACTAAAGTCGAAAAACGGTGAAACCTCAGCAAAATTTTTGGGTGACTATAAGCAGATCCTACTCTCCTACCAAAGGGTTTGTATTCCTTTGTGTTAGGCCTGGAAATTGTGCTCTGGGCTTGGTGCTGCAACATGCAGCAGCATCTAATGCATGGAACAGAAAACAAAGGTAGTGTCAAGTATAGCTTTTTCTGACAGTATATGCAAACCAGTATAACTTGAGGTTATCTAAAGGCACTGTTAAGCTATCTGATGACACCATATTTGGAGTGCATCTAGGAGTAATAGAAGGTCAGATCCTGTAGCCCCTTGTAAAGTGACAAAGTAATGTTTTGAGTGCAAAGTATTGTGTAACCTAGCTTTGGTTAGCTGTGTTTCCATCATGTTTGTGGTTTTTCTGGGGATACCTATAGGAGGAAGATGTTAATACAACATAGAGAAGAAGGGCAGACCTCTGTGGCATTTTTTTTCTCCAAGAAGATATGTGCTCTTCTGACTGGAACCACCCTTCCGGCAACCACCTGCATCGCTGTTCTCATCCCTGAAGACACCAGTCAGTCCTCTTGCACTGGGAAGAACTGCACCTGAGTGAAACTGCCCTTGTGAATTACTTTGGAATAAGATCCGTTGTTGGACTGTTTTCACAGCGTGCTGGTGTAGACTACCAATTGATGTATAACGAAACAGACTGAGGGCTGAGGCAAACACAGAGACCGCACCTGTCCACAAAAGTCTTGGCAAGTAATATTGGTGCAGAAAAACCAGGGAGTGCGCCCCTCTCCACTCCCTATTTGGAAGACACAAAATTACAACAGCATAAAGAATAGGAATTCCGCACACAGAAATTATAAATATATCCAGAATCAGTTGAACAAAAAATGTTATTGATATGAGGACATTTTCAAGTCCATATAGTCCTGTTTTCTTTTTTGAAAATTATTCTTTATTGGAAAAGCTGAATACATCGGGTTGATAAAATCCAAGATTCACAATTCATTAGCCGGCGTGTTTCGTCCCAATAGGGACTTCTTCAAGGCTCTAATATCAGTTCACAATAAAAAATGTGTGTCTACAAATAGTTCTTGTGACATGTAGGTAACATATCTGTATAGTCACCAATAACGTGGCACGGTAGCCGGTAACTATCGTCTCAGCATCTGCTTCGTGTGACTGCGCCTTAATGAAACCCAATGCTATCTGAGAACGCAAAGCCAAACTCTACGTTGCCGAACGCCGAATGACCCCACTCTGTAACTTGTTTAGGTTGAAGGAAAGCACCGAAGTCGCTCTCTTGTCTGATCTTTGCCCATCATTAAGTTTTTGGGAAAGTCAAAGAAGAAACGTAAAAAACCTAAGTGGAACTCCACTCCTTCCTTCCACTCTTGAGCTCCAGAGAAGGCATTCGATGGTGTAATAGTGCTTCTCGGTCTCGCCTCTGAAGCCGATCCCCTTTGGAACTAGTTTCAACTATTGTTCCAAGCCAACCTGAATTTCCAAGTACATCAGGGATTCTGCAGCAAATCCAACAGTTTTGTGAAGCCATTCTGCTTCTGTTTGGCTCATGATCTGCTCTCTGGTGCGCCTCGGTGCCAGTTGGACCCACATGGGCTATACCATGGTGCTTATGCGGACTTGGATCCTGGAGCCACAACCCACACCAGATCATATAGAATCACAGCTGCTGGTGAATGACTCGCGCAGCCAATTGTGCTCTCCGACCAGGAGTTGGTGCTGCTTCAACCTTAACCTAGGCCGCACCCTGGCCTAACTGCCCGCATCCTTTTGGATTCACATACCCCGCACTTGCCTCCCGTAACAGCCTTACACACTAAATGCCTTATTTGGAATTGATTCTGATAGCTATCCCTATGATCTGTGAGATGAAATTGCCAACCTTTTACAGATAACTGATGTGAGGAACTCCAGGATCCCAGTAGGCTGGGCCATTGCAGCCAGAACTGCCGGCCCGATCCTCAGCCAAGTATAGCTTGATTCCAGTGACCCTATGCAGGGGATCCGTATCTGGGCATACTCATCCCACCAATAGCGGCACTAAATTTAGCAAAACAAGATCAATTGAATGCTTGAATTAATCTCAGCCACTAGTAACTACTCGGGCTGCATTCCAATCCTCATTATTTTGCCCACCGTGCCACCTCTGTTTAGGCGCAGACATCTCGCACTGTACGTGGTATACCACTAGGTGGTTCTACCAGGCCCAGAGTTCATTGGTACCCCAAAAGTGTACAGGGCTCAATGTATAACCCATAGTGCTCTATTTGTGGTAGTGTGGGCGAGCAGCCTTAGGTCTACACATAGTAGTGTAAGACATTTATTGCACAACCTTGATCAATAATGAACACAACACTCAAAAAGGAGATCTTGACCCATTTTTACAAAAATAAGCTTTGTTTGTATTTTATTTTAAGACCAAGATCTTCACAATAAGGTACGTATGTTTTTAACTAAAAATACTATTCCTTTTAAAAAGTAGACGCTAGACACTTTCTGAGTAGTCCAATGTTATCCTATTGGGAAAACAATAATGCGGTTTAACAGGTAAGTACAACACTTACAATTTCTGTCTTCGGGCCAAAAGTTCAACAAGGGGCAAGGGACAGGTGAGTACCAAAACTGCGGCACAGGGGTGGCTGGATGCAGAGCTCAAAATCTGAGTTTGGTCCAATGCTTTTCAATGGAGACTGGGGGTGCTTGGAGCCACACTGCTTGTAGGTAGATACACAAGTTGCAGGGGCCAAGCTTTGGGGGTAGGCACCAGCACGGGTGGGGGGGGACACAAAGCAGCACCAAACATACACCACCAGCAGAACCTGGACGTCCTGCTGCCTGGTGCAATTTCCGCGTGGGGAGTCCAATGCATTTTAATGAGGATTCTTCATTTTGGAAACAGACTGCAGGCCTCGCAACGTGGGTTACAAGAAGGAAGACCATCAACAGCAGAGGTAAGTAGAAATGTAGGGGCACCGTCGGTTCAGCTCAGCATGGACCAAGGGCTTCGGGTGCAGGAGGTGCCTTTTGGCACCTGAGTCTTCTTACCGGAGCTGGTCGCGGTCAGGGAGGCCTCTAGGTTCACACTGCATGCACCATTGTGGAGGCCAGGAGAGGTCAGCCAAATGGATCCCTAGTCTTTAGAAAGGGGCTTGGGACAACTGAACAGTGCCTCACTCCCCGCCTTATTGTGGCCAAATATAAATATGCCAATGCTGTTTCGACCCATTTGTCGTTTATGGATCTATTGAGCGCCTTTGATTGCGTATGCAGATCCAAGTTGTGGTCCATCTTAAAGGCTCTTGTATTACGACCGCATAGCATCTGTAGGAGTTGGCAATGCTGGTGAGTGCACCCAACCCTTTAAAGTTGAACGCGGGGTGCTTTCTGACCCAGGTCCTTTTTTGCATCAAGTGTTATTCCTTGTACTGTTACAATCATTGTTGTCCCATACCTTCACTGACTAAGCCTTACGCTAGAGCCCCCTGTGACTCTGGGTGAAGTTTGCTGCTTGCATTGTGACGCTCGTTTTTTTAATTTCAGGTGGAAGGCGAAGGGGGAAAGGCAAAAGTTGCTCAGAGAAGAAGCATGAGAGGTGAGTCTTCAGGGACGGTGGTCAATCTTTCTTTTCTTTCAACTCTGAGCTCTGCTAACCCTGACTGCATCCATTCCCTTCCACATAATGTACAGTTCTGTTCAGTGTGGAGGCTTCAGCCTTGGCCCTGTGGTGCTTTGTCTGATGCGGTTGTTAGTGTTATGGCCTTTTGGGAGCAGTGGATGTGTGGCCTGTTTAATTAGTCTTCTTTTCTTCCCTTCCTCAGGGCTCCTGTTGTCATCTCTGATTCAAGTGACGATGAGTTTGAAACGTGTAAGTAATCAAATTGCCAGAAAGTTCTGAAGTGCAGGTTGAAGCACACGTCACAATTTGTGATTTTGTTGGGAATGTGTTGTCTGTTTCTTGTCATTTTTGGTACTGTTCCTGTTTTTGTCTAGGATTTGTGATTGGTGGGGCTGTGTGGAGTGCTGTGGTTATGGGGCTTGGCCTTTTCCTTTTGGGATGACATCATCTGTGTATCTAACCTTTGGTTTGTCCAGGCAGATGTTCTCCAGGCATGCTGCGGTGGTTTGACTGGATGGAATGGTGGCCATTTCTCTAAATTATGATGACTCGAGTGGTTTGGCTGAACTTGTTCTTTCTCAAGTGATACAACGGGAGGTTTTTGGTGTCTGGAAACCTGTTTTCACTTTAGTGCGGGTGCTTTGTGATATGTTCTGGGTCTTAGGGGCTGCTTTTGAAACGCTTTGACGATGGATGGATGGATGTTAACCTGGGATATTGGGCATTCAGAGGCTGGCTTTGTATTCTCATATATGATGTTCCTTTGAGAGAGGTGTTGATGCTGAAGGGGCACTTGCTTTTGCACATCACTTGATTGAATGGATCTACTGTGGTGCAAATGTGATTGATGAGACCACCCATACTCTCTTTTCCGATTGTGGCATGCGTGCCGTGACTTTGGGAAACATGGTTGCCACACTGTGCCAGGCTTGTCTTGCGGGGCGGTGCTGTGCATTGTAATTATGGGATATCGAGACTTATGCAGACATTCTTATTTAATTTATTTATAGTTTTATGTAGCGCGGACGTGACCCTTGGGTATTGGAGCGCTTTACAGTTACCTGAGGTAGGATTGGGATACAGTTAGTATAGCATAACGTTTCACATGGACATGAGGTAGGTTTGAGATACATCTTGTATAGCAGCAAACTATCTTTACTCTTCAAGAAAGGTTAACAAAACAAGGGAAAAAGCAACAAGACTTTGTGAAAAGTCTGGTCCGACAGTAGGACGCAAGGGGAAATCCCTGTCCGTGGATCTGCCTGGCGTGTGTTTGCTGTGGGCTCTGATGGCATTATTGAGTCCCGCTTTCTCACCCTTGAGAGTGATGCCAGAGTCTGCTGGTTCCCAGTGTGGGGTCAGGGTGGGGGGGGGATGGCCTTCCCAGATACTGGGACCTTCATGCACTTGGTGTTCTAATCTCTGAGGTCCTGTGTTGCTCGTTAATGTCTCTTGGTTGTCTTTCAAGGTGTTTGGTCTGGGAGAGTCAGTCTGTGCCTCAATTGTCTTTCACTCCTCTACCTCTTCTTGTTTAACTTGAACCATGGGTTCCATCTAGTGCTCAGTGGTAGTTCAGGGCTGGGAATTCTGACCGCTCAGTATCTACTCTTTAAGATACTCCGGTTTGCTCGAAGCTAAACGCGGGAATAGCCACAGCGCAGTGAACTTTCCCAGCAGATTCAAGTTCCACCGTGTTTGGGTGCTTTCAATGAGTCTCTTTAGCATCACTATGCATTTTATGTAGGTCACACTGTGGCTTTGAGAGGCTCTGGACAGGTGGATGAGATGAAGGCGGTTTGAGACTCTTTTTACTAGAGCCAGACGGGGGAGTGGTGCGGCTAGAGGCAGGCGGGGGAGTGGTGCGGCTAGAGGCAGGCGGGGGAGTGGTGCGGCTAGAGGCAGGCGGGGGAGTGGTGCGGCTAGAGGCAGGCGGGGGAGTGGTGCGGCTAGAGGCAGGCGGGGGAGTGGTGCGGCTAGAGGCAGGCGGGGGAGTGGTGCGGCTAGAGGCAGGCGGGGGAGTGGTGCGGCTAGAGGCAGGCGGGGGAGTGGTGCGGCTAGAGGCAGGCGGGGGAGTGGTGCGGCTAGAGGCAGGCGGGGGAGTGGTGCGGCTAGAGGCAGGCGGGGGAGTGGTGCGGCTAGAGGCAGGCGGGGGAGTGGTGCGGCTAGAGGCAGGCGGGGGAGTGGTGCGGCTAGAGGCAGGCGGGGGAGTGGTGCGGCTAGAGGCAGGCGGGGGAGTGGTGCGGCTAGAGGCACGCGGGGGAGTGGTGCGGCTAGAGGCAGGCGGGGGAGTGGTGCGGCTAGAGGCAGGCGGGGGAGTGGTGCGGCTAGAGGCCGGCGGGGGAGTGGTGCGGCTAGAGGCCGGCGGGGGAGTGGTGCGGCTAGAGGCCGGCGGGGGAGGGGTGCGGCTAGGGGCCAGACGGGGGAGTGGTGCGACTAAAGGCTAGAGCCAGACTCTTGGGGGGGGGGGGGGGGCGCGACAGAGAGCCAGACCAGGGGGGTAAAACGAGAGCCAGATAGGGGAGTACGACGTGAGCCAGGCCAGATGGGGGAACGCGCTGAGAGCTAGATGAGGGAGTGCACCTCCGAAAGTAAATGCCATCAGAGTAGACTCTTCTTGCACATCCTGCTGTGCTACCCTGCCGGCTCCTAGTTATAGTCATGGTGTGTTCACTCCTGCAGCAGACCGCTCCACTCAACCTCTTTGTGAATGTCAACCTCTGTCTTGGATCCTAGGCGCGAGAGAACGTGGCTTGCTTCAGATTTAACGATTTTTACACCGTGAATGATTTCAGTTGCTTAAGATCTCAGAATCCTCTCTTTCCTTGCTCATCCCAGCCTCTTCAATGTTGTACGTGTCCAAGCTGTAGCTGCGTGTGCTTTATGCACCCTTGGTGGTCTCCAGGTCTCTTTGGGAAAATTTGTTGTAAATGGCTCGAGTTCAATTCTTTCCTTTTGCCTTCTGGCAAACCTCTACAATGGGCCTGTCTTCTCCAAAAGCATGTACTCGCCCAGTATTAGAACTCCTGACTTTAACGTTGCGCTGTCCGAAGAGGTATCTTTTCGAATACATTCCCCTAATCTCTTCACTCTCCTGGCCCGTGCCACAAGGCTGACCTCTCAGTTCAAGAAACCCCTGTAGGCGGATCTTTCAACCAATACATGGTCGAGCCGGGTCTGTATCTGTCTTTATATCCTGCAAGTCTGGCGCACGACCGCCCAATTCTCGCCGTCTGTCTTGCATAGGAAACGCTCTGTCACTTGTTGAGGTGATGGAAACACTGACCTATCCTTTGACTTTGCATCTGTCACCCGGCTGTTTCTACTTTGGTGCCATTCGAAGGGTTGCTAGACTTTAAGTGCAGTTGACACTGCCCTGATGTCTTGAAGGTGACAATTGCCTCCTGAGGCTATTCGGACATTGGACAGAATGGCTCTGTGCCGTCTGTCTGAGTCTTAAGCAAGCATTCAGACAGCCGCAGTGTTATAGGAGACCCTCACTTGAGCTTCACTACAATTGCACCGCTTTCTCATCCGCTCTCTGCTCCCTCCCTTTCTCACACTCAAACCCCATTTGTGTAGCAAGAATATACTTTATTATATAATATGAGGGCTTGAGTTGCTCACTCCTTTGGAATGTTTAGCGTTGAATTTTAATCTGAAAGGTCGTTTAATTCCCTGAGATAGTGTTCTACATTTTCTTGACATTAAACAGGTCCCTTGACTTGTGTTTTATTCACCTTGATTGTTTAAATACCGTTCATATAGTTGTACCGGAAGGACCCATTGTTCCCCATTTTAAAAGTTTACATTTTATTAGACATTTTTGTGATGCAGAAAATACAGCAATAAAAACCCAAATTAGAAAGCGCAAAATAGCACAGGCAAGAAGCAAAGGCAGTGCAGGGATTATCATGGAGTCCCATGAAAGAGACCATTTGTAAGCCCCATACCCGACGGAGTGAGGACAGCACATTGGGGCAGCGAGACCGGACGCCGACATGCGCGGTTGCTACAGCTGCCATATTGGCTAACCTGGTCAGAAGAGGTCTTCTTCTCATGGAAAGAGGAGAAGAGAGAGTGATGGTGACGTAGGAAGAGGGAGGGGATATCCAAAGTATCTAGTTGATGGACGGGGTGCAGTTAGCTGGCATTTCGGGTGTCGGTGCCCTTATCCGAGCGAGCAGAGCACTGTAAGCATCTAAGAGTAGCCAATGCAGTCTAGATTTATTGTGGTTGAAGCTTTGATTGAGGATGGTGTTGTCCGCCCTCCTGAGGAAGAAAACCCAGGTCCACCAAGAATGGGAAGAAATGGATTTGAAGCCCCCATTTTCTTAGAAATCTGGGACAATCCAGTGCAAAGAAGAAAACCCGTTCTCTTGACCCAGTCTGGCATCTCTAACAATCACCAAGAAAGGGTGTTCCCGAGTTTTCCTTTGCGCTGTGCTTGGGTTTTGAGTAATTGTGATCTCATTCACTGACGCGATCCTTTAGAGAGCGGGGAAGTACAGCTGACCCCACCTGGGTTTCCTGTGGGACACTTTATTTACAGTTACTACCAAAGTATTCCTTGGAAGTTATTAATTTACTACATCTGGCTGTTCCCAAAATCACGTCTCAAGTACTATGGAGACCACAGGACAGGCCAGTTGGTCTTCACAGCCACAAAACCATACCTCATGCTCAGTACACGTCCGCCTTTGCTCTATCGCTTCATCAAGTGTCGTGCTAGAGTCCAAACCTCACACATGACAGCAAAGCGCACAACTCATAGCTGACACTTCGGCTAGCCTCTTCCTGCAGCTGGTTACTCCAAAGGGGGTGGTTCTTTAATGAACCTAAGAGTGTTTTGGGGCCTTGCAAAGGGATGGGAAAGTAATCTTGAAAGGATCCAATACAGTTTAATTAAACAAAAATCATTTCTCTGAGGATCCTGTGTGGACTGGTATGTTGTGTAACTGCTGTAGCTGGAAGTCTCCTGCTGCGTAATGTGTTGAATGTACCCAGTGATGCGCTTGGCTTTATCCACACCGCTTATGGAGTTTCCTTTCTCTTGTAGTTTTGATGCAGTTGAAGACCCCGAAGTCCGGCTGTCCAGAGCCGAAGCATTTGATGGATGAGTGAGTACTCCAGCTCTTGTATCTGTACAGTGGTGCCTGGTAGAGGCATGGTGGGCTGGGGCAGGAAGCGTGCTGATCCGGGTGAGCTGGCGGTGGAACCATGTGGGCTGGAGACCTGAGCAGGAGTGACTCTAAAGAGTAGTGCCTTCTCCCAAAGTTGCTCCTCCTCAGAGGTGCACGTTTTAATTTAATACCTTGGGAAATGAAATGACCTTTGCCCCCCTCCTCTGACCTTCAAGAGTGCAGGAGCACAATGCAGCAGGAAGGGAGGACCTCTTTATAGAGTGTAATGTTAATACAAATGAAGCCAGTCCTAAAAAAGATGGGGGGGGGGGAGAGGGAGGAGTGGCTTTAACGACGTTACATATAGTGGTGTTGCGTCCCTTCAATATCCCTCCTGGGATAGGAAACTTACCTAGTTTACAGTCAAAGTGTTGCATTACTTGGCTTCTAGCCAAGACTACGGCCCTACTATGGTGACTCTGAAACATGTAGTGAGTGCACAATTGGTCAAAATACTAATTTTGCGAAGGAGGGCCCTCAGGCTGCAGCCCAGATACCACTATTTGATGTAAATGGGGTATTTTCCAGACAACCAACAATCCTGTAAAACTAATGGGAATAAATAGCAGGTTCCAAACCTCTTTTCACCCTCCATAGACACTTCAGGATATACTTTAGGAATACTGTAAATTACTCTATTTTAATATCAAACTTTCTAGTTCAAGGTGAATGTATAGTTTTAATTATTAAAACAAAATGTAGTAGCAGCAATTGTAATCAACAAACAGAATAACAAAAAGAAATGCAACATGATTGAGGGTTTTACTACTTAGCTAACCCCCCCTCCTTCGCCCTTCCTTGTCTTCGGCTAAACTATTTCTAGCACATAAACAAGCCTGTGAACTTTTCTTGCATTTGCCCTCCTATCGTAACAGAATAAACAGGGTATTTTCAGAAGCAATTGCAGATAATGGTTGAGGCAACACCAAGGCCTCATCAGACTAGATGTTCAACGTAAAAGGCATTCTCTAACATGCACTGTTCTAGAAAAGAACATGGATGTATACGCATGAAAGAAATAGAGTTTACATCGGGAACTTCCCACGGTCTTTGCTCTGTATTCGAATTCAAGGGAGCCTGTAGTTGAACTCACAGTAGTTTTATAGCTCACCTTTGAAAGATAATCCATGCATTTATCAACCTTAATCATTTTCTTATAATCACTCAAATATAATTCTTTAAAATACACGTATATTCAGCACCAATGAAGCTGGTATTATGTTAAAGGCAGTTATTTATGAATCATGATGCGTACACAGGTGGCATGAGTGAGCTTTGTGGTATGAGGTGGATGCCTCACGGCACGCGCTCTTCACAAAAACAACAAATGAATGCCGCCACACACATGTGGAAGGAACAATTCTAAAGTCATGTTTACTTACATTTTTTTAAAAAACACCTATTTCTTGGTAACTGCATTTTTTAAGTGGTTTTGCAGTGTAAATACAATGTGCTGGTTCTATTTGTAGAAACGGAGTTACATGGCCAACCCGGGGTCAGTTACTGAAAGTAGTACACAGTAGCTTTTATTTTTTATTTTATTTGTAGGTCTATACAAAAAGACGTCTAGCTTACATCGAGTACCCCAGGAGACCAAACATAAACAATACAAAAGGCAGAAAAAAAAGAGAAATTGCAAGTAAATAGTCATGGTGTAGAAAACCAGCAAGAATCAGACTTTAATCATGTACAAAGTAAATAAAGAATTGAAAAAATTCAGAAATTCAATGCTTAGAAATGTATTAGCAAATTCGATAACAATGGGTAGTTTTACCCAGAGCCTCACCTATTAAAGACGAATTCACCATATTAACACTTTGACTTGACACTCAGCGTACTCAATAGATTTATTTGATGTCTTTTTTTTGTTATAGACTTACAAATAACCTATAAATGACTTTTAATTCCTGTAAATTATCTCCTTGTTGGCCATTTATAAATTTATATTGACACCCGAGCTCATGGAGTTATTGGATTGCCCTTCCTCTCTTTACTATAAGGCTGTATTGGTAGATCAGTGGTCTGCAGGAGTGTAGGAAGCTGGCTTTCTATGTAATATACCCAAACGAGGCACACTATGCAGAAAGTCCAGGTGACCCATATTGGCTTACGGGGCTTGCTTTAACAATCCCATGGCGCTCTATTTGTGGTAGTGTGGTTGAACATTTTAGGTTTATCAGAGGGGAGCGTTGATCATTTTAACAAATTCAGTACCAAAGCTGACTGATTTTAGGAATGATTCTTGAACGTGTTAATGTTATCCTATGGAAGGAGAAGACTTACTGCATACAGGTATTTGCAAACCGTTGTAGAGGGTACCCTTTGGGACTTACAGTGCATGAGGGACAAGGTCCAAAGTATCGCCAGCAGTTTGGGTTTACCTGCCCTAGTGCGTCCGGGTGTAGAGGTGCTGATCGCAATGGTAGCCTCGCGGACGGTCAGCTGTCAAAAGTTTAATGAAATAAAAACAGAGTCTACAAAGGGGAACTTGGGCACAAGTCTGGCAGAACCCAAAGGTGGTGGCTTAGCTCGGGAGGACTCCTAGGCCACAGAGACACGGGCAGAAGACGTGCACTCTGGCTGCTGAACGCAAGTGCAGGTGTGCTGGCTGGTGGGCCACTTCAGCGTTGGTGGCTTTCACAGCTCTAGTTATACCTGCAGAGGAGGGAAAAGAAACGCAGTAGGGCCACTCTCTGTGTGAAGCTTGCCACTCTTGTAGTCACTCAATGTGCAGTGGTGATGGTGTCCGGGCTGGACACAAACAAGCCTTGGTGGGCGCAAGTGCCTCCGTAGTCACGGTATTGGTGCAGGGGGGCTCCTGGAGGGTCTAGCGTCTTGAAACCCGCCAGAGAGAAGAGGCTGATATCTTAGAGCCTCTGGGACCTCCTCATGTTGCACTGTTCCCTTGGCAGGCCGATGGTCAACAGCATGAGTTACTGGACAGATATGATCCTGTCCCTCACCTCACCACCCCTCCCCTTCCCTAACTCTCCCCTCGTTAGCACAGGCTTTCACCTGCATTGGATCAAAAACTTGTCTGTAGCGGCAGGCTGTACGATACCAGTTAGCCAGCACACTAGATACTGTAGGTTTTTTAGGGGGCACCTCTAAGGTGCCCTGTAGATGCATGTCATAATAAATCTGTGCTGTGGGAGGCTGTTGTGGTAATGTTTCTAAAACAGGGAAAAGACGCAACCCTATATTATTCTTCCGGACTTCTATCACTCCTTTGCAGTAATACTAGGCCTGGGCGGTGAACTCCGCTCCGTTAGAGTGTGCAGAGTTTTCTGCTCTCCGTGCACAAAACTCAGCTCCGTGTAGTGCCGCAGAGTTTTTTTCCATGCACGCGAGTGGTAAGTTTACGAGCGCTTGCTGCTGCTGCTCTGGTAGAATTTGTACCCGAGCAGCAGGAAGACCAGCACGAACGGCACTTCGCACTGCACTCTTTCCCACACGCGGAACTCTACAGAGTTTTTTTTGTCCACAAACTACACCCAGGCCTGGCTAATACCAAAATTCGAGCATAAGTGATTGCAGCCAGACTGCTCCCTTCTATGTCCGTATTGGTCCTTCCAAAGGTCTTTATCCATGTGTGTCTTTCCATTAATGCTCTACCTGTTTCTTGACCTAGAGGTTTTACTTTTTTGGTTGCAGAGAAAGCATTTGATTCATTCAAATGGTGAGATTTGTTCAGTTTTCTGAAGGTTGGACTTGGGTGAGGGCGTTACCTTCCGGATCTCAATCCTTTACACATCCTTGCGAGCCTATATTAGGATAAATGGGCTATTGTCCAATCCATATGTATCAAGACGGGCAGCCCTGAAGGCTGCCTGCTATTCCTGCTTCTATTGATCAAAACTCTGGCATGCTTAGTCGGGGAGCGTTACTCCAAAATCGGTATTCTGTTTGCCAGAAGGAAGACCCTGTTCTCTTTACATGCATAAAATCTTGTACTATGCAAGGGGCCCCAAATACAATTCGACTAAATTAAGCAGGGACTATTGTTTGATGGTCTGTCGGGCTGCACATTCACAGACTTGTTGGACTTGGCCCTTCTGGCAGATTCACCTCTTAACTTTTTGCTTTGGTATGTGACTTGGTGTTAGTTATTTTTGGCTTCTGCGCACTATAACACTGTGTCCCAGTGTAAAGTGTGTGTGCACTCTGAGTGCATGTTGTGAGATTAGCCTGCCCTCCCATAGGAATGCATGGGAAATGTGTGTGTCCATGGTAGTTACTGATGCGTGGGGAGTGCAGGGTTGAGTTTGGTATGTGCGAACTTGTAAGAGTAATTGCTGCTCGATGATATGTGCGGCATTAATGTGCATGGTGTGGAAGTTCCACTTCTAGAAGTTGGCATGTCTGTGCAATAAAGGTGAATTGACTGTCTGGCTTGTTTGGCTGGAGCTGGCTGGTGTGCCTGGCTCCAGGAGTCAGGATGGGTTGCCCCGGTGGTGAGTGGAGAGATCTGCATATTGATGGCAGGGAGGAGTTGCACCTGGGGCCTGAATAGGGCTGGGCCTTCCCTACACAATGCTGGCTCCGACCCCTGTGGTGTGTCTGATGTCCCTAGCCTGTCTAGTGAATGGGGAGAGGGGCTGAGCACAACAGAGTGCTCCAAAACCAGTTGCATCTGGCTTTTCCCTAACCCTGTGCTAAAAGACACAGGATTCATCTGTATAAAAAAGGGGCTGTGACCCCATGGAAAATGTTAACTCTGATCCTGATCTGAGGGGGGCCTGCTGCTGGGCGCCAGGAGGACCTCCACTGGGGACTGCCTCCCTGCCTGGAGGGGCCTGTGAGCTGGCCCCTGGGCCCAGCCTTTGCCCCCCCACCTCCTGCCAAGACTTTTTGTTGAGCTTTACCATGGGCTTGGGTCTTTGTTTCCAGCAGCGCCTGGGAAGCGCTTGCGTTCTCCTCCAGGTGAGGGCCGTTCTCCATTGCAGCGCGGAGCTGCAATCCCCTTTCTCGAGGGATTCCCCGGCGTGGGGATCCCGCTTTTTGCTGATTTGTGGCACGGGTGCCCACCCCGCACTGCCTGCCACTTAATTGCCCATTATTTGTTTAAATAGCCAGTCTGGTGCCCACCCCGCCAGGGACTTTATATTTAATTGTAACGGGTGCCCACCCCGTTTTATTTATTTCTCGGGTGTCTACCCCGTATTGCAGCCGACAAAGGAATTAACACTGTGGGCCGCCGCTCTGCCCATGGCGACCCAGAAGGGGAAATCCTCAAACAGGAAGCGGACGGGAGACCACCCGTGCTCCTGTAACAGAAAGGACGAAGGTGGCGTTTGCATGTGGAGCCCCCAAGAGCGAGGGAGAGCCCCGTGGTGCCCCGTGTGGCCTGAGAAGACCCAGGCGGGAGCCTACCCCGCGCTGGGCCGGACCGGGAAAGGAGAAACACCCTCAGTACCCAGGCGGGAGCCTACCCCGCGCTGGGACGAGCGTCCGAGGCAATCCCCGGTGCCCAGGAGGAGAGCTGAGTGAGGAAGCAGCCTACCCCGTGCTTCCGTGACCAGAGGACCGCCTGAGAACCGGGTGAGTGGGGCTAAAGAGCGGTTGATGGAGCGGGAAGCCTAGTGCACCAAAGGAAAGAGCCCGGTGAGCAGGGCTCCTAGGTTCTTGTTTGTAGAGGGGGCGTCTGGGCACTTTGCCGGTGCCCGCCCCCTCCCCTCCGACTGTACCTACTTCACTTGGCATTTTTAGGAGCCCCAGTGGGAGGTCCATAGGCACAGTGGTGCCTGAGATTACTGATCCTGGGGCATTTCTTGTGGTAGAGCGGCCCCGGATGGCAGCGGGCCGCTCCCACCGCGTGGCAGCATTATCATAATCAGAGCCCACGTGGCTCCCCCAAGTACTTGGGCGCATTTTGGTAATTCGAGCCCGGGAGGCTCCTGGGGGCATTGCTGCATTCAGAGCCAGAGAGGTTCCAATGTGGGGCATTGTTGCATACCGAGCCCCGTGGCTCCCACATTGTTCTGAGGGCACAGTTGTTTTAGAGCCTGCAAGGCTCCCCACGTGATTTCGGGGCACTATTGTTTCATTGAGCCCCACAGGAGAGACCGGGTGCACGCTGGAGCCAGGCTCAGTTCCACAGCTGCCCAGCACTTAGTGAAAACAAACGAGGGAACCCGATAATTGGCTAGGGACCACGGGTAACAATTCTATTAAGAGGAACAGTGGTCCTTAGCATACTGAAGAATGACGAACAAAAAATACAATATAGGCCACAATATACAAACTATATGAATCCACTGACCAGCCGGACGTGGAGTTTCATTCAACTATAATTAGGAATATAATCAGCAATTTCTGTAACACCAGTTTCTATGATGGGGCACACACCTGTCCCCTATATTGGGAAGGAAGTGTGGAAAAACAATACAAAACGTTCAAACATAAAAAGGTAACAAAATTCTGTCTCTACATTCTATCACACCCACCTATACCGCCACAATCACCTACACATATACCGCCATCCCAGCATGGAGCCCATCGGCAAGCACACATATAAAATCAACTACCCGTCCGCACTCACCAAAAAAGCTGCTAAACTCTTTAAACACAACTTCCTGAGGTCTCACCCTGAAATCCCCTTTGTCGACACCTACTTCTCACCAGTCAATGGATCCCTTAACATCGATATCATCTTCCACACCTCACGCAGAGCCCAATGGAGAGAAACGTTCCGCACCCTACTCACTATCTCCACCACCAGGAAATCCGCTCACTGCTTAACTCTCTCCATCACACCGTCTCAACTCTTCCTAGGCAGAACCACTATCACTATCTACAATAACGGGATTGTCCTAATTCAATCCACAGACAGGAACCTGGAACTACTAGACAACTTGTTCCCCACTTTCAAAGAGAACCTCTCCAACCATCGGACCTCCACTCACATCCCCGCCAATATTATCACCCCAGACCTCACAGCCCCCACCGACAACTCTTGTTACTTAGCTCAGCACCAGAAGGACATACACCTCACCTCCTCCCCCAACACACCAGTCACTCACCCACCTGCTACAACCACCCCACATCCCGCAATCAGACATAAATAACCTCCCATCACACACTAGCCAACCCCACACTCCCACCCCGGTGACCCCCTCTCATAATACTCCCACCCACCCTCTCCCCTCTGACACCATAGACCCCGCCCACAACCCCTCTAACCTAGTTCAGCACCTGATCGACACACATAGCGACAAATCCCACACCCTGTCCCCCCCCCTCTCTCAGCCCCCACTTCCACACGCTAACTAATCATGCAGAGCACACCACATCTACCATCTTAACTCCCCCGCCCCACGACAGGACCATCTCCAACCTCAACTCCCCCCCCACTCTCAGCCCGCACTTCCCTTCAGGCTCCCCTTTCACCACCATCATACACTCCACTTCCACCCCGCTCTCTCCGCCTGCCATGAACCCCCGCCTCCACGCCTCCAACCTCCTCCATACTCCATCCACTCCCATCGCCCCCGTACCCTCTCTCCCTAACACCAACCCGCACGACGACAACACTGAGCCCTGCATGAACACTAACCCTCCCCCTCACCCGCACGCTAAGTCCCTGGTCATCCACCCAACCATGACTTCCACCCTCAGCACTAACACTCATCCCACGCTAGACAGTATTATGTCCTTCCTCCTACAACTCAAAGAAGAAATTCACACCATCAAGGAAGACAAGCACACCATCAAAGAGTTGCTCACCTCACCCCCTAGATTCGCCTCACGCACCACCACCCCCCCTCTCGACCTGCTACCCTCCCGTCCCGACGACGCTCCTAAGCCACGTCCCTCACATCGGACCGCGATCCATGCCCACAATCGCAACAAGCATAACCGCCGCACTCACTGGACCGCGATCCCCGCCCACAATCGCAACAACCGCCCCCGTCGTACATGCAACCCTCTCTCGGACCTCGACACCCTCTCCCTCCTCCGCTCCTACGACCAGGCTCCCCTAAACCTCACAACTGCCTCGCACTTCCCCATCCCCACAATACACTCAAATCCCCGTAGATCCCCCACTCTCAACAACAGAATATCCGTCCCAAATAACCTTAGAAAAGTCCCCCTCTCTCTAGTACCCTCATCCTCTCCAGACACACCCCGTCTCAAATGGACTCTCCTAAACTGCAGATCGGCTTCTAAACACTCCTCCGACATCGCTGATCTCATCCGAAGACTGGACCTTGACCTTATCATCCTGACTGAAACATGGTTAACCGAATCCTCTACACCTATAATGGACATTCTGGTTCCCCCTAACTACCACATCATTAGGCTTGACAGGTCTGGCAAGATAGGTGGCGGAATCGCATGCATATACAGGAACAGCCTTTCTGTTCTGACAGTTTCCGTGCTGCCCCTAACCTCCCCAACTTCCTACGAATACATCTGCCTCGATATCATCAGTGATGGAAAACCAATATGCTCTCTCCATGGCATTTACCACCCTCCCAGAGACCACCTCATCTTCGCCCAACAATTGATGGACCTAATTTCAACCAACGCAGGAAGACAGCTCACCCAAATATACCTGGGTGACTTCAACCTCCACTGGAACGATCTTAACGATGCGGTGGTAAATAGTCTTAAAAGCTTCCTCAGCGCACTGGACCTCACACAATTGTGTAACAGCCCGACCCACAAGAAAGGCTCTAGCCTCGACCTTATCATCGCCAAAGAGGGCACTACTCAACTTGAGACTATTCAACCCTGTGACTGGTCAGACCATCATATTGTTACTTTTCATATCAATGAAAAAGTCAAACTCAACTCGGTTCAACCCACCAGAACTAAAGTCTGGAAAAGAGACCTGAAAAAACTCAACCCATCATCCTTACCCCCGAACAGTTGCGACCTCCTACTCCCCCCTACTGGAGTTACAGATGTCCAATCCCTGACTGACCACTATCTTAGCGCTGTGACCTCAATAATTAATGAGGCTGCTCCCATGCAGCTAAAAAGAGTCTCCGCTAAAATCTCCAACCCATGGTACGACGGGAGTCTCAATGAAGATAGACGAGCCATGAGATTGGCAGAGCGCACCTGGAGGACAGCTCCCTCTGCACTACACCTGAAAACCCTGAAGAAAAAGAGAAACGCCTACTTCAGGAAAATAAAGCGATCAAAAGCAAACTTCTTCAGCCTCCAGCTCGACCAAGCAAAAAATCGCCCTAGAAAACTCTTTGAGTTAATCAGAACACAAGCCAAGGAACAACCCCAACCTCTCAGGACCTTGCACGAAGCACCCTCCTGTGAAGACTTCGCCACTTTCTTTACCCAAAAAACTGACAACATAAAGAATGATCTCCGCGATGACGCAAGACTCCACAACACACTCAACTGCATAACACCCACCGAACCTAAAAACAATGCAACATGGTCAACTTTTGAAACCTACTCCGAAGAAGAAATAGGCAAATTGCTCAACACCCTGAAACCTTCCAATCACCTCACGGATCCCCTCCCTGCTAGCGCTGTCAAAGATTTCATCCCACTGCTCCTTCCTCTCTGGACTAAAATCAACAGCTTGCTCCAAGAAGGAACCATCCCTGACTCCCTCAAAGTTGGTCAAGTCACACCTTTGCTAAAGAAACCTACTGCCGACCCGTCTGACCTAAACAACTACCGTCCCATTACCAATATTCCCACTCTCGCCAAATTATTGGAAAAATGCGTTCAACTACAACTGACTAAACACATCGACCTGTTTGATCTCCTCAACCCGCATCAATCAGGCTTCCGGGCAGGACACAGCACTGAAACTGCTATGACTCACATAATTGACGCCGCCCTTCAAATCCTAGATCAAGGTGATACCTGCCTCCTCATCCTGCTTGATCTCTCCTCGGCATTCGACACTGTCAAACACGAGAAATTACTCGATCTTCTGAGCACAAGAATGGGTCTTTCTGGGACTGTTCTCAAGTGGTTCACCTCCTTTTTACACAACAGATCGCAGAAATTCAAGAGTAACAACCTGATGTCCTCTCCAATACCTGTGTCGTTAGGCGTTCCCCAAGGATCTTCTCTATCACCAACCCTGTTCAACCTAGTTATGGAACCTCTCACCACCTTGCTTCAAGCATCCAATGTACTTTTTCACATGTACGCAGATGACACCCAACTATATCTCAAATTACAATCCCCCAACGACATTTTACTACTGAACGCTACGATTAGAAGCACCCAAGCCTGGCTTGCTGATAATCATCTCAAACTCAATGCTCTGAAAACAGAATTCCTGCTGATCGCACCTCCCACGAAGATCCCCATCACACAAACCTGGCTTAAACAGTTAACGGCACTCAATGTCCAACCCATCATAGTGGACTCAGCGAAATCTTTAGGCATAACCCTCGACTCCAACCTTAGCATGCAGCAGCATATCAGCAAAGCCACTAAGGGAGCGAACTTCCAAATCAATACACTGAGGAAACTTAAACCCTTCCTACCAGCCAAAGACTTCCAAACTGCAGTACAAGCTTTAGTAATCCCACGAATTGAATACGGCAGCACTGCCCTCTGCGGTCTCCCGTTAACCAGCACTGCACCCCTAAGCGCCTCTCTAAACGCTGCAGCCAGACTCATCACTGGATCAAAAAAACACTCGCACATCACACCTGATCTGAAAATGCTGGACTGGCTGCCTTTTGAAGCCAGAATACATTTGAAAATCGCCTGCATGACACACAAGGCTCTACACCTGAGCTCCCCCAGATACCTCACTCGGAAGCTGTCAATCTCTGGTGGCTCTAGAAACACTAGAGGCACAGACAATCTTCTGCTAAAACCTCGAAGATTCCGGAAGGTAAAAACCTATAAACGCTCTTTCTCAGGAATGGCACCCAGGATCTGGAACTCACTCCCTCCTGAAACCAGGCTCATCTCCTCCTTCACACTCTTTAAGAAAGAAGTAAAAGCTATTTTTATGGCCAAATACACTTGACCTATTAGCTTGGATTTGGAAAGACCCTACTCTGACCTGTATTACTTTGTTCGATCTCTATGACTATGTATTGCACCTTGAGCCATTTGTGTTGGAGTAACTCCGCGATTATGTATTTCACCTGAATTATTGTCGCTACTAACTATCTACGCACACATTTAATTCGCTGTCCGAACTCTATGAATATGTATCTTACCTGTATGATTGATGCCACTGACTATCTATGCACACATTTAACTGTTATACTTGTACTATTGATTTGCTGTACTACTTATATGTAACCCCTCTCTCTTGCTGGCATTCCCAGCCGTGTAAAGCGCTCTGATATCTGCAAAGATCCTGTTCGCGCTATATAAAACTTTCTAAATAAATAAAATAAATAAATAAATAAAATTACAGGCAAAGACTTTGAGCTGAGGTAACTCGCATGTATCGTACTCTCTTGTGGTTCCTATTTTTGGGTAAACTCGCTACAATTGGACACAATGGAAAACTGTGGTGCTATTTACAAGTGTCGACGTTTCGATCCCATGCTCCTAAATAAACGGGATCATCATCAGGACTAAATTACAACATTTGTCTGGAAAAATTGGTAAAGGCCTATTGGAGTAAAAAACAGAGAGGGAAAAAGTACATTGGTCTGTGAGACAATTCACACATAAAGGTAATGCAACTAGGCAGCAAGAAAATTAGTGACTTGAGTGATTTTGACATGCCACGGGCACATATCGCTGAACATGCAGGTTTGTGGTGAAGTTAATGAAAATTATGGCAACCTGATAGTGTTTAGGTGTCTGGGTGTCACATACTGCCTTAAGGTGCCTCGGGTGGTTGAGTTACCGAGAGATGGTGGTCTAGACTAAAAAATATTTATGGCACCCTGGCACTTAGTGGGCAGATGCTACGTTTAGGCCTATTCCTCTTGCGCATTCTTCTTTGGCTGCCGGCACAGCCAGCCCAGACATTCTGGACATTGGGCCCGTGAGCCCCTGAGCGGCCAAGTTGGCCTGGGGTCAGTTATGTGATTTTTTTTTTTGTTGGCCCGAATATGATTACCTGCCTACTGTGATTTTATGCATAATATGCAATGCTGTTTTGCCTATACCTCTAAATGTGTGTTCATGCTTAGGAGGTTGTTTTACCTAGTATAGTTATGCTAGTGAGTTCATGGTGCCCTGCATGATATATGCCTATGGTGTTTAGGATTGCATAGGGTGTACTTACCTTTTACCAGTGGTTACTGGTTGTGTGCTTCATTTGCTATTTGGTACTACAATTATTCTATGTTATAAGTGCTATTTCTACAAGGTGCTATTTCTACAAAGTGCTAGTTCTACCAAGTGCTTATTCTTGACAGTGGTCCATGTGGCCTTGTCCTGTGTATATAATCCCCTGTAAATTCTGCCCGTGCCATTGGCACAGTGTAAATTGTGTGTTTATATATAAAAATAGCCTTTGTATTATACCAAACACATTAGAGGATGATCTTTTTTTTTTTTTAAGTATATTTTTATTGCAGCTTCCAAATTTGTACAAACATTCCGATAATCAATTCAGTTACTCATCTCCTAATTCCACAGGTATCAAAAAGAAGTTGTACACGGCCATTTAGCTCACACCCCGGAGGTTGAGCGGCATCAGACAGTGGAGCACTAATATCTGACAGGTGTAGAAATGTTACTATACGGCTGTACCGTAATCAGAACTCAAGATTGCTTTTCTTCCTTCTTGGTTCTCTTGTTCCTCGTCCGTTGAGCTGCTAACCAAACTATATACACATCACCCCCCTAAAAAAAAACCATCTCCAGTGCATTGGCAGTAATTTAGAGAGAGAACAGCAGGCTGTGGGTCTGATTAGCAGGCCCACAGCCACATTAAGTCATAAACCAGTGAAGCAAAAAGCAAAAATTTGGGGTGACCATAGGATAGCAGACCCTACTCTCCTACACCAACCTACCAAGGGGGTGAGCAGGGGTTATCTTTTGCGGGTGACTTCCTTGCTCTGACTAGAGTGGTGGTTTCTGCCTGGCTTTGGCGCAAGCCTCAGCCAACCGGAAATCGCCAATTCTAACCAGACTCAATCCAAGCATTTGAGGCTGCCAGGGCAAGTATTTAAAACTTCTTCCGGAGTCCCCTATGCAGTGGACACGTGACTGCTGTAAGATATTTGGGGCTAGATTCTGTGGATGTTACGGTCCTGAGGGGAAACTATGAAACAGTGATTCATAAGGCTACGGGTCTTGTAGACCATTGGATCTCCCTGCCCTTATTGCGATCATGAAGCACAGCACTCAATCGCATGATGATTTTACCCAAATGACTGTACGTAACGTTCCAATAACACAGTCTCATTTGCTCAGTTGTTCTTTCTGCAACTGCGTTCCTTATTTATAACTTAATCTTAACCTTTTAAAGTCTGATGTATTAGTTTTATCTAAAGCTGTCTTTTTTTTATATGTGTATTTTTTTTCTTTTTAACTATTGCTATATAGCAAAATGAAAAGAATTTTATCAAGCTGTGCTTTTATGATTTATCTGTAACTCGAATAAAGCTTGATTTGATATAACTTAAACTTGGCAAACAACAATCAGGAATGAACTGGGAAACGCTTACACAACCATATCATGGGTGCAAACCTCCCAAGCTTTATTTATTCACCTCCCAGGCACACTTTGCTCATCAATGGTATCACTCCAGTTCACCACAGCAGGAGGCGGAGAGGGAAACTTGGCGCTGTACCCCCTGAATACGATCCTTGTGCACCAACTTCCCAAGACTATACAATATATAAATGCTCTGCTTGCACAACTTGACCTGTAACCTCTTCGCCGGGCTCTCCCACAACTATACTCCTCGGAATGTGATATTCGACCAAACCCAAAGTACAATAGCAGCTGACAAAAGGAGGCCTTCCATTTGTAAGTGAGCCATACCCTGATGCAGGATTCTAAATGCCGTTGTTTGGACGGAAAACTCTACACGGTAATGGACGTTTACCCCTTCCCTGAGTGTCGAGCCGTACTGATCTCTCGATCCCTAATGCAGATTTTGTTGTCCTAAGCAAACATGCGTGTGTGCCATGATATAGGCCTCTCTCTCTCAGCTTGTGGTCTTGTTGGACCAGAGACCCAAAGCGCGACTCTCCTAATGGTGGAAGGTTACTTCCTTCACCAGGAGTTAAGCGGCACGAGCGCGATGAGACAAGCTTACCGTGTAGTGATCAGTAGGAGGGAATAGGCACCTCTGAGCCGGTCACTGTAGTGAGGCCTACAGGCTCATGTGCTTTTTAAAGGTTCCACTGCTGTGTTTAACTTGCCCTTGGCCTACATCCGGTTGATGTGAAGTGCTACTGAGAGCAGAAGCGGGGTACCTGCCCTGGGTGTATGTGTCTGGGGAGGGTGCCATGCACGTACAATTCAGTACTGAGTGCATGTGTTCGAGGTGCACATACCTATGGCTGGTACAATATCTGAAGGATGTAGTGCTCTGCAGTGTGTGCGGGATAAGTGCGTGTGCTGGTTGTATGTGTACCTGTGAGTGGTAGAATACTTGAAGGATGCAGCGTGTGCATATTAGTTGCGCATGCTTGGATGTATTTGTACCTGTGAGATGTGTAGTGCATGGAGGATATAGTATTGTGCAGTGCGTGTATGCTGTATGCATGCACAGGGGGTATGCATACCTGGGGACGGTACAATTCATGGACCCCTAGGCTCGATGGTGAAACATGGAGTGGAGGTATAGCGCTCCTTCCTCTACAGATTTGTAGGTTGCTGCATTCCTGTTAGCTGGGTGGGACACCCTGGGGAAGGGAGGACCAGGGGTAATAGTTGATTCTGGAGAGGTCACTTGGAAGGGTCCTGGGTACATCTCAGGAAGGAGATGAGGCTTACAAGCAAATCATAAAGAGTAGGGCTTAGATCCCTGGGGTATCCTTTGGATTCAGACATCACTATGGCTGACATCCAGGTATAAACTCTAGTCACTCCCCGGGCCTGCGTTGTGGGACTATTAACTTCAGCGACGCTCCTGTTTTGACAGGCTGCTTTTCAAGAGGAAGAGGGAGCAGAGAAGTGGATGCATCAAAAGAAGCAGAATCCCAACGTAAAACTTTAAAGACCGAATCCTAAATCTCACCTGGTGTCTGGAAATGGACTGTAAGAAAAGGAGGGTGAGACCCCAAACATTTGCCATCTGCCAAGAATTCAGATGGGCTGTGTGAGATGGGGAAGGTCTGCAAGACTTCTGTCTGTGACCAAGGCCTGCTGGTCTCTCTGCAGGGGGAGGGGACATCACCTGGGGAAATCAAGACCTCCTGGCCTGGAGCACCAGCGCCTGCTTGCATGCCAAGACCAGTGTGCCCTGTGAGGAAGAGGAGAGCATTGGAGGGAGCATGGTCCTGTGGGGAGCCCTCCCAAGTGAACCCCCTATGCGAGGAAATGGCTGCTGCACCGATTGGGCCGTTGCCTTTGTGCAGGACTGAGTCTGCTACCCCTGTGTGCCAGGAGAGGCCTGCCATGAAGATAGTGTTACATTTATGTTATTTATTTTATTTTCTCGTGCTTGCATGCACGAGCTCATGTGTTTCAAGTCTTGTTTCCTGGCACGATCAGTTTGTTCCATACTAGAACATCTGATCGACCTGGAATCAAGATTGACAGTTGTGCAGTGCCAGCCGGAGCCTCCAGTCTTGTAGCCGGTGGTGCTTCATTATTTTTTAAATAAACTTCATTAATCAACTTGTAAGTCCTCCATTTCATCATAACAATTTTGACGACGATATTTGAAGCATCACTCTGAATCTACGAACCTACGAATTGGATTAATTTTCTTGAAACGCTTTTATGAACATTCCGGGGGCCATTTCGTGTCATTTTGGCTATTGATATTCTACGTTTGAAATTAAGATCCACTCATCGGAGTTATTTGGAATATATTTCCAGGAAGTACAAGCTGATCTACATTTGAACTTTTATTCTCTTAACTGAGTCATCCAGTCTACATGACCTGCAGGTATGACTTTTCTTTAAATGCAGCTTGTTTATTGTCATCTTAACTTCTCAAAGATTAAGGGGTCGTTTTTACTGGTGGAAGTTTGGAAGAATGCGGAACCACGGATAAGCTGATTAAATCTGTGTGAAGCTTTTACCGTGTGGAGCATTTCAGAATTGTTATGGTTTGATTATAAACCAACGTTTCACTCACCAGAACCCCTTTTAGATTTTTCATTCCTCGGATTCCTGACAAGAACACTGTTCATTCTTCAGTGTTCTGCGAAGAAACATTCTTCAGAAGCGGCAAGACGGCTCTACGCAATAGGCTCTTTGTGTTATCACGTGACCTGAACCTTTCACGCTACGTTTCTGCGCATCACGTTCTACATTTCACGTGACCTGAACCTTTCATGCTACTTTTTTGCGCATCGCGTTCTACATTTCACATGACCTGAACTTTTCACGCTACGTTTCTGCGCATCACGTTCTACATTTCACGTGACCTGAACCTTTCACGCTACGTTTCTGCGCATCACGTTCTACATTTCACGTGACCTGAACCTTTCACGCTACTTTTTTGCGCATCGCGTTCTACATTTCACATGACCTGAACTTTTCACGCTACGTTTCTGCGCATCACGTTCTACATTTCACGTGAACTGAACCTTTCACGCTACGTTTCTGCGTATCATATTCTACATTTCACGTGACCTGAACCTTTCACGTTCCGTTCCTGCGCATCATGTTCTACATTTCACGTGACCTGAACCTTTCACGCTACGTTTCTGCGCATCACTTTCTACATTTCACATTACCTGAACCTTTCACGCTACGTTTCTGCGCATCACGTTCTACATTTCACATGACCTGAACCTTTCACGCTACGTTCCTGCGCATCATGTTCTACATTTCACATGACCTGAACCTTTCACGCTATATTTCTGCGCATCACGTTCTACATTGCGCAGCCATCATCTGTTCGCTTCAAGTTTCTTCAATTTAAAGAAGACGCTTATGCAGTCATCGTTTCTTTCGTTTTCAGAAATAGATTTATTTTCCTATTTATTTTTCATTTTGATCTCTGGAACAGAAACACAAGGTACTTTATTCATTAAGTAATTTTTACTTCGAAGACGAAACTCATTCACTAATTTTCAATCTTTTCTAGTTCTACAGCGCCATCTACTGGACTACGACTATTTTTAGGTCTCGCCTTTACCATTCCGAAGGAATGGGAAATGGGGAGAATTCAAGTCGGCTATTTTCTCTTCAAACCAAAGGGCTTTCAGCCCCGCGGTTTTCATGCAGTGCCCGTGTACATGCACGCGCATCGCATGCAAGCCCAGCCCAGTCCTCCCCTCATTCACGCCCACCCACCAGGCTCTCCCGCCCCCATCAGGCTTCTCTCCCAATCCGCATGCAAGCCCAGCCCAGTCCTCCCCTCATTCACGCCCACCCACCAGGCTCTCCCGCCCCCATCAGGCTTCTCTCCCAATCCGCATGCAAGCCCAGCCCAGTCCTCCCCTCATTCACGCCCACCCACCAGGCTCTCCCGCCCCCATCAGGCTTCTCTCCCAATCCGCCTGCCTCCCCTCGTGCATTCACGCCTCCCACCAGGCTTTCCCGCCCCCATCCGGCGTTCACGCCTCCCACCAGGCTTTCCCGAAACATTACTTTTTTCACTGCTGGCCGGCCCATCTAGTTTTTATTTTTATTTTTGTTTCTGGTGCACGTCGCGTTTCTCCTGTCCGAGTGCTCGTTTTGGCTTCCCAGGTCCCAGTTTATTGATCGCCTGTTTTTCCGTTTATCCTGCCCCCTTATCAGTTATTGTGCAGTGCAGCGTCCTGGGAGCTTGTTTGTCTGATCCCCGCTGCGTGATATGTGCCGTCCGGGACTCCTCTGGCCGAGTCTGTAATGTGAGCTTCCAGGGGTGATTTTGCCAGGGCCTCCTTCCGGTCTGTTAAGCCCTCTTCACCTGCACTTCCGCCCAGCCCGCTGTGTACTGGAAGCCGCTGCTCACTGTCGCGATGCAGGCCGCTGATCTCTTCCAATCGCGCTATGCGTTCCTGTCGTCGGTTCGTTCCTGGATATCTGATGTTCGATGCTGCCCCATCCTGGACCTCAGGGACTGCCCTCGGAGCCTTAAATTACAGCGGATTACTGTGCCGGATTAATGTAAGGGCCGCCTCACCCACGGAGCTTCTCAGCTATGCAGCCATCATGGTCGGCTGTAGATTATCAATTTTAAAACATCTTTTAGACATAAACCACTTAATGTTTATTAAATGTTCTTGCCTTGGTATTGAATTCAGGGCTGGATAAAATACTACGTGCTTCCAAAGTTCTTACGTTTTGTAAAGTATTAGGAATTGGAAACATCTTGATTTTCTGTAACAATCAGTAAACAAACATAACATTTGGAAAAGCAAAAGGGAAACAATTGCAGAATTTCTCCTTTCCTTTCAATCAGTTTTGATCGCAAGGTGTGGGGTCCCACATGGCTCTTTGTTGAGCCATACCATGTTCAGCATTTATGTGGCATAATTCGCTGCTCTGATCAGGTTATATAGGTTCTTATTCTGTGCTTATGCTGATAACAGACAGATCTTGATTCATCTTGGCTGGACTCAACCTCGTCAGCAGGGCGTCCCTTGCAAAAGGTTTTAAACTGTACAGTTTAATCGATAAACTTTCCATTTGGTGCATCAAGCAGGCATGCATTCCTGAATCAACACTGCATGACCCAGTTTGTGGTAATTGTACAGTTTTTCAATCCCTGGTTTAATTTCGTTCCTGTTTTTTTTTTCATTTCAAGTTGTCTCCTTAATTTAAGTGTAAGGCTTGCAAATTATTATAAACACAGATAAGAACGGAAAGACACACCCCTTTCACGTGCCCCTGGCTGTAAAAGGAAGTGACACATAGGTTGAAAGCCTACAGAGCGTGTTGTGCACATGAAAGTGACAAAGCAGCTGGCTGCTCTGGAGTCTGCAGAGATCTTATCGACTCTATAACCGTCTCCACCACAAATGGGCCCCAAACACTGTCGATCGCACAAACTGGCCGTATGTTAAAGTGATGCTGACACTCTAATGGATGTTTTCCACTTTGAATTCTCCCAGCTCTGCCCAGAAGAGAAACTTTTTCCTTTCAAACTGATTTGCCCAGTGCAGTTCTATTCACTTTAATCCTAAATGTGAATTCCTGCTTGCATACAATAATATTGTATTTGTGCACACAAACGAAATGGATGTGTTCCTAAAAAGCAGGGAATACATACATGAAATAAATGCACATTTGAATCGTTCATTAAGGATAAAAGCATATTTGGAAATTAATTTGCCAGAGTGCCTGTGTCAACCAGGGAGGCCTTGAGGACAAATAGCTGGGCTTTCAGAAACTTGATCCCAAACACGACTTGCTCATAATATGAATGTCTCTTTTTATGAGTGCCTAAGTTCATTGTGTTTTGTGGCTCACCCTCAACCCCCCACTCACCCTCACCCTCACTCACCCTCAACCCCTCCCCCTCATTCACCCTCAACCCCTCCCCCTCACCCTCAATCACCCTCACTCACTCACCCTCACTCACCCTCACTCACCCTCACTCACCCTCACTCACTCACCCTCACTCACTCACCCTCACTCACCCTCACTCACCCTCACTCACCCTCACTCACCCTCACTCACCCTCACTCACCCTCACTCACCCTCACTCACCCTCACTCACCCTCACTCACCCTCACTCACCCTCACTCACCCTCACTCACCCTCACTCACCCTCACTCATCCTCACTCATCCTCAACCCCTCACCCTCACCCACCCTCAACCCCTCACTCACCCTCACTCATCCTCACTCACCCTCAACGCCTCACCCTCACCCACCCTCAACACCTCACCCAAACTCACACTCACCCTCACTCACCCTCACGCTCACTCACCCTCACGCTCACTCACTCTCACTCACCTTCAACACCTCACTCACCCTCAACACCTCACTCACCCTCAACTCCACAGTCACCCTCACTCACCCTCACACGCACTCACCCTCAACTCCTCACACTCGCACCCCCTCACCCTCACACCCCATCTGCCTCACACCCCCTCACTCACACTCACTCACACTCAATGACAATAACTCACACTCAGACTCACACACCCTCACGCTCACACACCCTCACGCTCACACACCCTCACCCTCACACCCCATCACCCTCACACCCCCTCACTCACACTCACTCACACTCAATGACAATACCTCACACTCACCCTCACTCACCCTCAACGCCTCCACCTCAACTCCTCACCCGCACTCACCCTCAACACCTCAATCACCCTCAACACCTCACCCTCAACACCTCACCATCACTCACCCTCAACACCTCACTCACCCTCACCCTCAACACCTCACTCACCCTCAACACCTCACTCACCCTCAACTCCTCACTCACCCTCAACACCTCACTCACCCTCACTCTCACTCATCCTTACTCACCCTCAACACCTCACCCTCATCTACGCAACGCCACTCATCTACTAAAATACACTCAACTACGCAACGCCACTCAACTACGCAACGCCACTCAACTACGCAACGCCACTCAACTACGCAACGCCACTCACACATGCAACGCCACTCACACATGCAACACCACTCACACATGCAACGCCACTAAACAACGCAACACCACTCAACTACGCAACGCCACTCAACTACGCACACATGCAACGCCACTGCCACATGCAACGCCACTGCCACATGCAACGCCACTCACACTGCCAACAACACTCACACAGGCAACGCCACTCACACAGGCAACGCCACTCACACAGGCAACGCCACTCACACAGGCAACGCCACTCACACTGGCAACGCCACTCACACAGGCAACGCCACTCACACAGGCAACGCCTCTCACACACAGGCAACACCTCTCACACACAGGCAACACCTCTCACACACGCAACGCCACTCACACACGCAACGCCACTCACACACGCAACGCCACTCACACACGCAACGCCACTCACACACGCAACGCCACTCACACACGCAACGCCACTCACACACGCAACGCCACTCACACACGCAACGCCACTCACACACGCAACGCCACTCACACACGCAACGCCACTCACACACGCAACGCCACTCCCACACGCAACGCCACTCCCACACGCAACGCCACTCCCACACGCAACGCCACTCCCACACGCAACGCCACTCCCACACGCAACGCCACTCCCACACGCAACGCCACTCCCACACGCAACGCCACTCCCACACGCAACGCCACTCCCACACGCAACGCCACTCCCACACGCAACGCCACTCCCACACGCAACGCCACTCACACACGCAACGCCACTCACACACGCAACGCCACTCACACACGCAACGCCACTCACACACGCAACGCCACTCACACACGCAACGCCACTCACACACGCAACGCCACTCACACACGCAACGCCACTCACACACGAACAACACTCACGTTGCCAATAGATCGCGCAGTACGACAGGTGGAACTATTACAATGGCAAATAACAATGCCTTTCACTGTTGTTATCATTTAGAATACATAAAGGGCTTTGTCATTTACACAACCAATAGCTCAAACTTTCCTACTGCGAGACCTATTGGCAACGCCAGTGCTTGTTTAATATTATTTCTTTCCTCTTTCTTCTTTCAAGTGTGAGTGTGTTTTCTATATATCGATATGTGTGCTCAAGGATATACTCTTCCTCCTCCACAGCCTTTTCGGTCTGCTGGTAGTTCTCCTTGGATGCCATGGGTAGAATGGAAAGCTTATTTTATGAATTATATTGAGACACTTGATGCTAATGGTAAAATTAAACCACCAGAAAAAAAAGGTATTTTCTTACACTCTCTAGGTCCAGAAGGTCTCAAAGCATTCAACCAATTGCCTAGGGTTGAACGCAGTGGTGACAGTAATGCTTTTGAGAAAGCCATCTCCGATTTTGATCGTTATTGTTCACCTAAGGTTTGTATTGGCATATCTAGGTATACGTTTTTTCAAAGAAAGCAACTTAGCAATGAGACTGTTGATAGTTATGTTTCTGCTTTAAAGATTCTGTCTTTGGATTGTAAATTTGGGAACTTACAAGAAGACCTCTTCAGAGATCCGGTAGTAATGCATACTAACAATGAGACACTACAAGAAAGATTGTGGATTAATGGACATTCTGATTTAGAAAACATTCTAGCAATTGTGAGAAAATCCTAAATGTCATGTCGAAGCGCAAAACAGGTTAAAGGAGAAATTAGTAGTCGCAATAGTGACACTGTTGCTAAAGTGAATCTTAAGAAAAGTTCAAGGGAGGAAGATAAAAAAGAAAAAAATAAATCTAATTCTTTTTCTAAAGGGAAGACTGAGGATTCAAAAGAAAACATAAGGTGTTTTAGGTGCAACAGTAAATCTCACCTTGCTAACTATGAATCTTGTCCAGCTATTAAGCAAAGGTGTTCTAACTGTGGTGTTGTAGCCATTTTTCAAAGGCCTGCAACGAGAAGAGTTAGAATAACAAGGTCAAGTGCATTGATCAAAGTGAAGATAGTGGTTGCGATGATTCTAATACAGATTGTGGTGAGGGTAGTGCTTTTTTTCTTTACATTAAAGACACCGAATTTCCCATTCTTAAGATTGATTATACTGCTGTTAAAAAGAAATCTTTATGTGACATGGTTGTTGGTGGAGTTAACACAAGAATGTATGCAGATTCAGGGTCACCTTATTCCATTGTCAATGAAATGGTGTGGAATTCTCAATTTGTTGAGAAATTAGGTAAAGACTTAGAATCTCCTGATATTAGTCCTGAGGGTCATTCAGGAGAACGCATTGACATTATTGGTTTTAGATCTTATTTTTAGATTCAAGAACAGGAAATGTACTGCAAAACTTTGTTTCGAGAAAAGGACCTTCTGTTCTTGGATGGTTTGAGCAAGTGAAACTTAATATCATCCTGAATCCTAACAGTCCTAATCCCGTTATCGTTATTAATGAATCTGAGTTAGTAATTTACTATTACCGAAATTTCCGAAAGTTTTCAGAACTGAAATTGGGGAACTTAATAGTTTCAAGCATGAGATACGTTTAAAAAAAGGTTCTTGTCCTAAAGTTTATAAAGCACAGAATATTCCTTTTGCTGTGCGTGATGGAAGTGAAAGAAGAACTTTTCTCTCTTGTGAAAGAAGGCATAATAGAGAGAATTGAATCTTCAGAATGGGTTTCGCCCATTGTGGTAGCCAAACATGTCAATGGCAAGATTAGATTATGCGTAGACCTTCGCCACCTTGATAATATCATCATTGATCAATTCCCATTGCCACATGTCTCTGAAATGTTAGCTAGTATTGGTGGAGCAAAAATCTTCTCCACCATTGACTTATCTACAGCATATCACCAGATTGAGTTGCATGAGAACAGCAAGGATTTCACAGCGTTCATTACTCCTTTCGGATGTTTCAGATATAACCGAATGCCGTTCGGATTAGGATCTGCGGCAGCAATTTTTCAACGAGTCATGCAAGACATTTTGAAAAATAGCAATAATGCGATATTTCAGGATGACATCCTTGTTTATGGGAGTAATGCGGATGAACATTGTGCAGCACTAGAAAATGTTCTTACAGTGCTTTCCAATCATGGGTTGACAGTTAAACATTCAAAATGTAAATTTGGCGTGAAGTCAGTAACCTATTTGGGGGATGAGCTGTGTGAAGATGGGATTAAACCCAAAAGTGATCTAGTGGAGGCCATACGTTCAGCACCCCATCCTAAGTCAATGGATGATGTGAGCTCGGTTTTAGGGCTCACTGAATTTTATTCGAAGTATGTACCTCATTTTTCTTGTCGTGTGTTTTCATATCAGACAACTAATCAAGAATAAGAACAAATTTTACTGATCTACAGAATGTGAGAATGAGTTTGTGGACGTTAAGAATGCCATATGTTCTGCTACCCCTCTTTCGAGTTTTGACTCTTCGCTTCCATGTGGTGTTACCAGAGATGCCAGCTTGAAAGGCTTAGGGGCAGTCCTTGCTCAGAAATCGGATTCGGGTAAAGAATGTATCATAGCTCATGCATCAAGAGCGCTTACACCTGCTGAGGAAAAGTACTCTACCATAGAAAGGGAGACTTTGGCAGTAGTATGGGCTCTTGAACATTTTAGAGTTTTCGTTTGGGGTAAGAATTGTGTGGTCAAAAGTGATCAATAACCTCTAGCACGGTTGTTGACCACTGAAGGTATGTTGAAAGCATCAGCTCGTATAGCACGTATGTCCATGCGTTTGCAAGACTTTGTTTATTCAGTTGTTTATGGTCCTGGAAAGGAAAATGTAACTGCTGACTTCCTACCCAGAATGCTGTTACCCCTTCAGGAGAATGTTTACAACGATTGGGATAATTTTCATGTTGCTTTAGCTCATGATGAGGATTCTCCACCTATTGATCAGGAAGAATGGTGTGAAGAACTCAAGAAGGCTCCTTTACTGAGTGAAGTTAGAAAGTATATGTCTGGGGGGGGGGGGGAGGGCACAGAAGAAAAACATTGGTTCTGATCTCAGGTGCTTTTGGGAGATAAGAAACAAACTTTCATTAGTTAATAATCTACTCAAAAGAGGTGACAGCCATTCATCCAAGTAAACCGACATCAAATTATTTCTTATGCTCATGATGGATACGCTGGCATTGTTACAACAAAGCAAAAAGTTTAAAAAAAATTGTTGGTGGCCCCAGGTATGGATATCTACATTGAACGTTTTCTTAGGAACTGCATTACTTGTGCAAATGCTGACAACACTTTGGTTACTCTTAAGCCTAATTTAGGTGTGCATGTTATTCCTGATGATCCTTGACACACTATCGCCATGGATATCATGGGACCAGTTGGTCCAAATTTAAAATATATTTTGGCGGCTATTGATGTATTTTCTAAATGGCCTATAATCAAAATTGTTGATAAAATAGATACTGACAGTATTTTGGTCTTCCTGGATAAAAAATTTACTGAAGAAGGTTTACCAGTGCGGCTGATCACTGACAATGGAGTGCAGTTCTTGTCCAACAAAGCATATTTCAAGAGAGTTGGCATTGTCCATGCCACCACTTCTTTGTTTAACCCCAGTGGCAATGGTGTTATCGAGCGTTTCAATAGTTTTCAAGAGTGCAGTTCACATTGGAGGGGTTGACAATGACAAGTGGGAATTACAAATTTCAAAAACTGTTTGGATGTATAGGACCTCAACTAATGTTATGACTGGGTTTTCTTTCTTTGAGATTGAGAGGTTGGGTTCCCAGAACTAAATGTAATCCTGTGTGTTTAGCTCCTTCTACCTTATCTAATATTGATCTTGTGAAGGTCAAAGAAAATTTGATTCAGAATCATGCCATTAATAAAGAAAGATATGACGGGAGGAAAGGGTCTCCCCATGATCCTATTGTAAAAGTTGGCATGTTAGTCAAAGTTAAAAAACCTTGGAAAGTAAAGAAAGACGAAAGCCAAATCATGGTTCCATTTGAGATTATGGAAGTTCTTAAAAACTCTGTCAGACTGAATAATAAAGTATGGAATTTAAACAGGATTGCTGTTCTTAAAGGTGACAATGTTTATTTTAAGTGTGGAAAAGAGTCTAGACTTACTGATGGTCTAGATGACAATTATTCTGTTGCAAGTTCTGATCGCCCTGCTGAGTGTCCCATTCCCAGATCTGAACGTTCTGTTTCCAGACCTGATAATATAATTGTTCCTGAAAGTGTTAGTAACAATAATGAACTTGGTAAACATCTCAGGAAAAAACCTGATTGGATATCTGGTTTTGTTGCTTCCATCAGTAACACATTTGTTAATTAGTTCATCTTTTTATTGTTTGGTAAAGGAGGAAGATGTTACATTTATGTTGTTTATTTTATTTTCTCGTGCTTGCATGCACGAGCGCATGTTGTGTTTCAAGTCTTGTTTCCTGGCACGATCAGACTGTTCCATACTAGAACATCTGATCGTACCTGGAATCAACACTGACAGTTGTGCAGTGCCAGCCGGAGCCTCCAGTCTTGTAGCCGGTGGTGCTTCATTATTTTTGGAATAAACTTCATTAATCAACTTCTATGTCCTCGATTTCATCATAACAGATAGCCTTAGAAAAGAGTGCTGAGTGGAAAGGGCCAAAGCCTGTGCAGTACCATTGCGGCGACCCCGTTTGCCAGTAGGAGCCGCCGTGGTAAAGACTGCTGTGTGGTAATGGCCGAAGCCTATTGCGGCAGCTGTGCAGCAACCCCATATGAGGAGGGGCTGCAGTGAATACTTGTGCAATGTTGATCTCCTGGAGCAGTGAGAACTGCGACTGGTCCGACCCTGTTGTGCACGTGATGTTGCCGTTGGAGCATCATCACCCTAGTTTGGAATTGAGGAGCAGAGTGTTGGAATCGAACCTCCCCAACCCACCCCGCGGAGTCTGCGTACAGCAACTCACCTGAGCCTCTGCAAGTGCCCGCAGATGGGGCACGCTCCAGCACTATGCATGAGTCCATCCTACCAGAGCAAGTAAGGCTTGTTTTGGGCCTATCAGCCCCGGGGGAATTCACTGCTGAGAGCGCTGTGGTCCTAGGACAGTCTTGACTTTGAGTCGGAGTGGACTCTTGAAACACGGACTTCTAGCAGGGCATTCCCTGGAGGTTGCCAACAGTGAATGCGGAATAAGCAGCATTGCTAACGCAAAGAGGGAGTGACCAGGGAATTTCCATTGAAACACTAGAGCCATGACCTCAAGGGTAATTGTGTTCTTTTGTGAATGCCCTATTTTTCCTTTGTATAGGTTGCGGCAGAACTAAAATACATATTTTCATAAAAATTAGAATTTTGCTGGATATGGATTTATTGCTGCACACCTTGAGTTGTGAGCCTGTGTTCACCCTCCTGTGCCTACGTTGGGCATTATTCAGAGGTAGAGTTGTGAATGGAACCCCTGGGTAATAATAGGAATATCGAGAAATGTATACTTGAATTTAAAGTGTGTAACACACAAGCCATGTCAATTTTCATTAATCTATGCTGTGTTCTTGAACTATAACTTTAATTTGAACAATGTATGGAACTGCTGGTAAGAACATTTTAATGACTGCTTACATTTCAAAGTGCCTTTTTCCTGCCAATGCTCACCAATACCAGTTTATTATTGTCATTACATTATATTTGGAAGGTTGCATTTTTTCATATTTTGACACTTAAGATTCCATGTTTACTTCTTTTTCTCCTCTCTTGTAGTTTGAAAGACTTCATCATTGAGTCGGACGAAGAATTCGGTTTTGATTTGACAAGTAAGAGGAAGGGCTCCTCAATCAAGAAGGGTGAGTGATCTTGCCCCCTCTTAGGATTTGGGGACAACTGCCAGACGTCCATCTGTGATTGTTGCTCTTCTGCTGCTTGTGTTTTTAGCCTTGTTTTCTTGAGCTCCAGTGCGCTCCAGGGTCATCTTCAAAGTAGAAATGCATCGACACACAAAAATTACACGGAATAATTACTCCCAAGTATTCAAATATTAAAACTTCAGCTGAATTTTTCTGCTTAGCAAGTTGGGCGCTGTTACTCTGCCCAAGTTCATACTGAACCGTTTTATTCTGCAAGTATTCCTGTGACCCAGAGTGCTGGATCTTATCGAGAGGAATCTTCCACCTTGGTGTGGTGGTAGATGGTTGATGTAAAGCAGTTTTTCCTATTTAAACAATCTGTGTTTTGTTTGCTTGATTTAGAATTCCATCTGCTGGTTGTGGGTTTACTTATGGGAGTAGTTCATAGGAGGATTAGGTCTTTCAACCTCGGCCAGCAATTAAAAATAAAGCCACTGAATGAGCAGAGAAGTTATTGACCGTGTGCTTCTGACCTCTGATATTTACTTGAGTTCCGGAGGACGTTTGTGGTTACTGAGCAGCATTCCGTTCGGATACTTTTGTTCACTACTGCTGTCCCATGGCTGCAAATATTGTACACTCGAATTGGGTAGCACCTGGACACCTCCCCTGCCACTTGCCCGTGGTCTCTAGTTGCTGCTTGTCCAATGACACTGCTGCTTCCCCAGGTTTTTCTGCTCACTGTTCTTCCTGTGAACAGAAGCCTCGCCCACTCCAGGATCTACTTCATGCAGGCCGCAGTGCGACCGCATGAGTGGGGCCCTTCCTACCTAGCCTCCCTCTGGCCTCAGGTTTCTGCTTGTCCTAGCCTGATCCAGTGACACCGCTTCTGCCCTGGTTTTCCCGCTCACGGTTCTTTCTGCCAACACAAGCCCTGCCCACTCCAGAACCTACTTAATGCAGGCCACAGCGCAATCGCGCAGCGGACACGTGCTGCTGTTGCGCCAAAGACACGCCGGTCTGTGGCTGTCCGCGCCTGGACCGCAACCAGCTCCATGACCTCTGGCCCTCCCTCTTCCAAAGATACACCATCGTCCAGCTCTACACCCCGTCCCTGGACGCCGCAGCAAACACTGTCACCCCGACGACCCACACGCCACGAACTTTCACGAGCACCCACTGCCACTTCACCTGCCACATTGATTACCAAGGGGTCGGCCCATGTCTGTTCAGTAAGGTTAGGCCACTGTAAATTGAACCTTAAAAAAATAACCTTTACTGACATCAGTTAGCAGCACGTTTAGTTCATTGTGGTCACAAAATTCAATTATCGTTATCACACTTATTCCAACTTATATTTTGTTTTCATCAAATTATCAAACCATTTTTTTCCAACATGTCATATGCTTTGGAGCATTCGACCAATTGTGAAGGTTAAACAAACTTTTTGAAGCCACCACAACTTTGAAGGTGCATAGATCACCATATTGTACACCTCGAATGATTTGAAGTTAAGACAAAAGCTTACAAAAAAATATTTAGAGGAATTTTTTAAACAAAAATACAATCTATACATTTATAACAAAAGTTGGTGTCCCAGTTTTTCAATTAAAAAAGTGGAGGAGTAAGATTCGATTGTTTCATTTGTCCATACCAAACCTAGCGGTTAGCGTGCTGCTTTTAGAAAGGCCTACTATAGAAAGCAAAATTTCCACACAGGCTCTCTGTGTCCCAGAGTCACTCAGTCAACTCTCTTGGTATAAAAATTGTTGATGCTTTTCAAACCCCACAATTCGGCGTTCTCCTTGTGACCAAGAACCAGATGACAAATCCCCCTCACAGGAACTCTGCGACAACCCTGCAAACTTCTTCCACGACCAGAGCGCTACCATCTACAAAAACTTCAAACCACAGCCGAAGGTCACCAACTTCATGAAGCAACACAACGACCCCACTACCACCACAGACACTTGACTAGTCAAATGAAGCCAGCTCACCCCACAGGATACCGCCTGAATCATGAACACTGTCCAGTCAGGGCGGGTCAACTGACCCATGCGCCCACTACAACTTCAACCAATCTGCATAGCCATTTTGAGAATTTATTTTGGGCTTATTAGTGATTCTAGTCCTCCGTGACATGAAGTGTAAAGAACTCTCCTGTTCCTATATATTTTTAATATGGGCATAGTCCTGTTGGTGCCCCATGTTGCTGTCTATACTTTACCCGTTACTATATATTCTGTAGAATGGAGCAGTCAAAGTGGAGGTGGTGTATAAGTTGTGACGTTGGCTGTACTGTCTGTAGGTAGTGGGGTTGCTCTCATACGGGACAATGGATGTTTGTTTATGGCACTTATTTTTGTACCTTCATGAGGATATTCCTACCCATGATCTTACTAGCGTTAAGAGTAGGAAAGCGGGTGAAGGAGGTCTCTGGAGTTATCGTAGTTTTAGTACCGGGTGCCTTTGGATCTTGTCTTCTAATCCTGTCTTGTTGATGGACATGCAATTGCAGGAAGCTGGCTCTGTATATGCTATACCAAAGTGAGGTATGTTGTGCCCAGTCTCCAGTGGAACCCCAAAGGTAGGCAGAGGTAAAAGTAGAGAGCACCTTATTCTCGGTTTATGGAAGTGTGGGTGAGCAGTAATGCTTTATAAGAGGACCGTGTTAAGCATTTATAGTACACACTCGAAGCCTGAACTCAAACCAATTGTTTGTATAAACAATATTGCTTTAGTCGCAATTTTATTTTTAGAACCAAGCAGGACTTTGTACAGGCAAGTAGAATTGTACTTTTAAAAACTGGTTGTTCAAAAAAAGCAAGCTGGATGAAATTATCTTGGTTACACGTTTGTAAAATATTTCAAGACAATAGGTATTTTTAATTACTTTGTGATTACTTTTCAGAATACTCTTGAGTACTTTTTTAGATTACTTATTCTACTCATTGTGATATGCCAAGATATCACGCTGGGACATTTTTTAGATAAAGGTAAGTAAAACAGTTTTGCCTCACAGTTGCTTAGGTTTCCATACAAAACATAACTCAAGACTTTTTAGAGGAAAACAGTCAATGCAATCCTAGTTAGAAAAATAAGATTATCGGTTTGGAGGTAAGCAATCCGTCTTGGAGGTTGAGTTTCTGGGGTTAGAACAAGGCTCCCCCCAGGGTCAAGGATGAACTCCAAAAGCACCCTCGGCAGCATCGGGGCGACCGAGTGCAGAGGCCCAATGCTAGCCTATGGGCCTGGGGCCCGTCGGCTGGTGGCTGCTCTAGTGCAGGCCACTGGATTAAGGGAGCAAAGCTCCTAGGGTTGAGCTGAGGGCAAAGAGGATCAGAGTTAGCACACCGGGTGCACCCACAGCGGCACAGGGGGTGCAGGGTGCTAATTTGGCATTGGGTGCCCTGTTCATTTCAATGGGACATCTCCGGTCGGAAGAAACACTGCTGGCTCGGGTAGGGAGGGTTCCCGGAGGCAACCACAGGTTGGAGAGGTAAGTTGGGATGCAGGGGGTTGCCAGGACACCGTCGGTTGGCCTAACCAAGGTCTTGGGGAGTCTGGTGCAGGGATGTCTTTAGGCGATGGGTTTACTTACCATCTCCTGTCGCAGTCTGGGGGGGGGCCTCCAGATAGAGCCTGCAGGCATTGTTGGGAGGCTTGATGTAGGTCAGATCACCAGATCCCAAGTCAGGATTGCTGGGGAGACCTCCACGTGGTGTTGGGCTACTCTAACTTGGGCCGTGGGCGTCCGGTGCAGAGTGGTGAAGACTAGTGGATTCGGCCGGAGTGTAGTTCTTGATGAAGTCCGGTGCTTGCAGGAGACAAAGCCGCTGTAGGGAAGGCAGGGCAGGTTCTCTGGGTTTTGGAACCTGCTGGCTGCGGGATATGCTGGGATTCCACTGGAGGAGGTCGAGGTCTGAACAAGCCGCTAGGGCTGAGGCCAAGGCAGTTTGTGTCCTCCTTCCTTCAGCACAGCTCTTAGGTTCTTCTCAATCTTGCTGGTCTCCTGAAGCCAGGTTTTGGGTTGCCGCTAAACATAAAATGATGGACCCGGCCTCGTGGCGTGGTCACCCCTGAACCAGATAGCTCCCCAAGACCCTGAACCACCCGACCCTTCCCGCCATGATACGCATCCCCGACCCTGGGCTTCCCGTCCTCGTCCCCGATTTTCCTGACATCCAAGACAGAGGCCCATGTCCCAGCACCTAAGATGGCTGCCCCGGCCCCAGCCCGACCTCGGCCGACGGCGCCATCCCCAGCCAGGGGTTAGGGCGCTCCCTGTGAGCGAGAGAGGGAGGAGTAGCTTGGTCACACCTTCCACCTCCCCTCGAGAGATGAGTTTCAATCACCCATCCGGCCTCCCCGAGGGCTGGCTCCAGGCCTGATGAGTGTCTGGGATCCCTCCAGACCCAACTTGAAAGGATGAAAGGAGCTGCCGAGGCGGAACCCCCAACAACCAGCCCTCGGGTGCTAAGACCTCCGCCTGCGAGGACTCCAGACATCAAAGGAAGGAAGTCCTATATCCAGGGCGGCCCTGGAATGATCAGGCAGTTGTATCCTGAACTACGAGAGCCCTGCTGACCTGGTCGCGGCTTCCCTACTATCCGGAGAAACTCTTGAGCCCTGCTGATTCGTTCGCGGCTCCTTTGCAACCGAGAAGATCACCGAGCCCCGCTGACGCTGTCGCGGCTCCATCACTACCTTGAGAACTCTTGAGCCCTGCTGAGTCGATCGCGGCTCGAGAGACTACTCTGGTCCGGCTGGACACAAGATCACCCCATATCCCCCAGCTCGAGGATTGAGAGCTGTGCGCCGGATACCTTTAACTTTGAGACTGACCCGCTACCCTATCCCTACCAAGACTCTTTGAGCCCCGGCTCCCCTGTACTTAATAATCTGCGGATCATAAAGATCCCTTTTTATTCGAAGAGATAAAGAATACTTTCTCTTAAAATCTCCAGTGTGGTGTCCCTCTGTGAAGTGGTGCTAGCGAGATCCTCAACCTGAGGGTCTCTCGCCAGTGCTCGGCTGTATTCCTAAAAGAGGTGGGTTCCAGGGTGGTCGGGTACGAAATCTGTCCCGTCCTGAGATCGGGCCTCTTAACATTGGTGGCAAGCGACTGGATCCGAGTCCGTAAATCTAGATATCGTACAGTAAGCGGCTGACGCACTACCAAACAGAGATGGCAGAGAAGAATACCAAGGGTGCCACTGAGAGTGATGCAAGCACCGCGTTCCTTCCGGAACGATTAGAAGATTACACGCACAGAGAATTGAAGGAATTTTGCAAGGAACGAGGAATCGCTACCACTGGCCTGAATACGAAAAAAGATATGCAAAAAGCTCTACAAACTTGGGTTGAGTCCGAAGACAACCTTCCCCCGTCAGGAGGAGGAACAGAACGACCGACCGAACCCAACCCAAGAGGAGGCAGCAGCACTCCGGTACGGAGCAACATCCCGGACGGGGGCCTCTCCCCCGGAGAACTAGCGGACAGAGAAAGGACCCGCAATCATGAACTTGAATTAGCTAAACTCAAAATTGAGTGTGAACTGAAGCTAGCAGAAAATAGGCTAGCAGTAGAGCAACTAAGAGTACAAGGAGAGTTGGAGGAAAAGAAGCTCCAACGGGAACATGAAGACAAGAGACTCAAGCTGGATTACGAGCGCGGCCTGAAGGAGATTGAGCTCAATGCCCGGAGCGAAGAAAACCGAACCTTGGGGAACCGAGAAGCGGTTCCCCCGCCAGAACCAAAGGTCCACATCCCCAAGGATGTGGTGAGAGAATACTATAAGAACGATGATATCCAGCAGTGGTTTAAGGCCTACGAAGTCGCCATGTCCTCCCACCGAGTTCCGCAGAAAGATTGGGGAGCCGGGCTGTGGGGCCGATTCCTGAGCGAGGGGAGAGACACCTTGCTCGACCTACCATCACCAATGCAGACTTCCTACAGCCACATGAAGGAGGCCCTCTTGACAAGATACGGCCTCACTCCAGAAATGTACCGCCAGCGGTTCCGGGACTGCAAGAAGATTCCTGGTACTACCTGGGTGGAGTACGTCAACTTTTTCAGCAGAGCATTCGACGGGTGGGTCAAGGGCAGCAAAGTGACCACCATGGAAGAGCTAACTGACCTTATGCTATGGGAACATATGTCCATGAACTGTTTTGTGGAACTCCGCCAGCATCTGCTCGACAGCAAGCTTGCCGACCCAAGGAAGCTGGCCGTGTAGGTTGATCGCTGGGTGAATACCCGGGTCCCCCGTGGTCCCGTAGTAGACTCCCCCAAAAACAGTCAGGGATCTCCCCGCCAGAGGGGTGGGGGGATCCAAGGTAGACGGAGGGATTCCCAGTCAGGACCCCAGCGTAGTCACCCCCCCCCCCCCCCCCCCCCCCCCCCCCCAGAAGCCAAACCTAGACCATACCAGCAACCGCACCAGCCACTTCCGCTCCCCCGGGCAACCGTGGGCACCGGGTCACGATTTCCTGTTACCGATGCCAACAAACCGGGCATTACGCCAGTGACCCCCTGTGTCCCATGGCCACGTGACCCTCTGCAACAGCTCCCGCAGCCAGACAGCAAATGTAGCTCTAGGGGAGGAGATGGAGGACACCGAAGAGTGGGAACCCGCCGCCATTGCCCTAGTCTCCCTAGGAGACCGAGAGATGATCCCTGGGGACCCCTTACCCGATAATACCAGGAAGTACCGACAACTATGACGGTGAACGGCCACCGGGTGGAGGCTCTTCGTGACACCGGGGCAAGTATCACAGGTATCCTCAGCCACCTAGTCAGGGAGGACCAGATCATTCCGAATGTCCTATGCCCCGTATTGTCCGCTGACAACACTGAGAGTCTTTGTAAGATGGCCCTAGTACCGTTCGAATGGCGGGGGAGTGACAGGAGAGTTACGAGTTGCTGTCGGGGCCTCCCAACCCGTAGACTGTCTCCTGGGCAACGAACTGGAAAGTTCCCCATGAAGACAAGTAGAACGTAAGACACACCTGGGCATGATGGGCCTACCCGAATGGGTATGCGCATCCACCCGCTCCATGTCCGCCTGACTACCCCCCCCCCCATCGGGGCGGTCGACGCCGAGCCTCCCAACCACCTCCCTGTAGAAGAAGATAGGGAAGATCGAGCTGAGCCCCCCTGCCTCTCCCCAGGAGGAGAGCCCGTCCCCGACAACGAGGCCTTGCATCCCGAGGCCGCCCAGCTCCCTGAGATAGATGATCTGCCAGAGTTGGCGCAGTGGCGTCACGAGGGGGGCCCCTCCCGAGAGGAGTTCTGCCGGGAGCAAGCCACTTGCCCGTCCCTGGTCGGACTCCGACGACAAGCCGCGGCCCAAGCTGCGGGCGACCAGACTGGGACTCACTCCTTATACTGGGAGAATAGCCTCCTGTATAGTGAACAGAAGTCTGCGGAGTTAGGGTCGGGTACTCGTGGTCCCCCTACGCTTCCGAGACTGGGTCTGGCCCATGATGTACCCCTGGAGGAACACTTGGGCCAAGATAAGACCTACGATCGCCTAGTCACTCACTTCTATTGGCCCAAAATGCGTACGAATGTGGAAACCCACTGTAAGTCCTGCCCCACGTGCCAGGCTAGTGGTAAGAGTGGAGGCGTGCGCAAGGCTCCCCTCCAACCCTTCCCGGTCGTCAGCACCCCCTTTGAGCGGGCCGGGATCGACATAGTAGGACCCCAGAACCTCCCAAGGTCACCGATTTGTCCTGGTGGACCACGCCACCAGGTACCCCGAAGCCATTCCCCTCCGCACCGTGACGGCCCGTGGTGGGCCGGGCGCTGATGGGGATTTTCTCCTGAGTAGGCTTCCCCCGCGAGGTCGTGAGTGATCGCGGCACAAACTGCATCTCAAAGTACATGATGTCCCTGTGGCAACAATGTGGAGTGTCCTACAAATTCACCACCCCGTATCATCCCCAGGGCAATGGCCTAGTGGAACGGTTTAACCGGACATTGAAGGGGATGATCATGGGCCTAGAAGAACCCCTCCGGCGCAAATGGGATGTCCTCCTTCCCTGTCTCCTGTTCGCGTACAGAGAGGTCCCCCAGAAGTCCCTGAGGTTTAGCCCATTTGAGCTGCTGTACGGGCACCCCTTAGCCTGGTCTAGGAGGGATGGGAAGCAGACCCCCGGGAACCTCCCCCTGATGTGTTCCGCTACATTCTCACCCTCCGAAACCAGACACGGAAATTCCGAGCGCTGGCTGAAGCCAACCTCGAAGCAAGTCAGGAGGAAATGAAGCGCTGGTACGACCATAATGCCACTCTGGTCGAGTTTCAACCGGGCCAGCAGGTCTGGGTGATGTCCCCGGTGAAACACTGCGCCCTCCAAGACAAATGGACAGGCCCCTTTAAGATTGTGGAGAGGAAGAGCCAAGTGACCTACTTTGTGGGCGTCCAGTCCCCTCGGAACCCCCTCTGGGTCCTCCACGTGAATCGCCTCCAGCCTCACTTCGTGCGGACGGAGTTGAGCTTGCTCTTGGCCACCAACGGAGCGGAAGAGGAAACGGAGCCTCTCCCTGACCTCCTGTGTGCCAAAGAAAAAGATGTCTCTGTAGATGGAGTGAACCTCTCTTCCTCCCTCACCCCTCAGCAGCGTGAGGACTGCCGCCAGCTCTTGGGGCAGTTCTCAGATTTGTTCTCCCTAGTCCCCAGAATCACCAACTGGTGTGTCCACGACATGGACACCGGAGACAGCCCGCCGGTGCGACACCGAGCCTACCGAGTGCCTGATCGAGTCCGGACCTGCATCCAGGCCGAAGTCTCAAAAATGCTCGGCCTAGGAGTGGTCAAGCCCTCCGACAGCCCCTGGGCCAGTTCCGTGGTGCTGGTCCCGAATGCCGCGGCCCCTGGAGCTGTCCCCGAACTTCGGTTCTGCGTGGACTACCGGGGGCTTAACGCAGTCACCCGAGCAGACTCCCACCCCATTCCCCGTGCGGACGAACGCATTGACTGCCTGGGGTCTGCTCGCTACCGGAGTACCTTTGACCTGACCTGCGGCTACTGGCAAATTGCGCTCACAGAGGGAGCCAAGGAGCGGTCTGCCTTCTCCACCCTGGGCGGGCACTATCGCTTCCGAGTGATGCCCTTCGGGATGAAAAACGCCCCGGCCACCTTTTCAGAGACTGGTGAACCGAGTCCTGGCCGGACTGAAAGAGTTCAGCGCCGCATATCTGGACGATATTGCGGTGTTCAGTTCCCAATGGAGTGACAACCTCCGGAGGGAGTTGCTAGCCCTGCGCCAGGCGGGCTTGACGGTGAAAGCCAGCAAGTGCCAGATTGGGCAGGGGTCAGTGACCTACCTAGGCCACCAGGTCGGAAGCGGGCAGGTCGCCCCGCTCCAACCGAAGATCGACGCCATTTTGGCCTGGGAACCACCCACCACCCAAACCGAGGTCCGAGCCTTCCTGGGCCTCACAGGCTACTACCGGAGGTTCATAAAGAACTACGGCAGCATAGTGGGTCCCCTCACAGAATTGACATCCAAAAGGCAGCCCAAGCGCGTGCACTGGACCCCCTCCTGCCAAAAGGCGTTCGAAGCCTTGAAGACCGCAATGTGTACTGCCCCATACTCCGAGCCCCGGACCACTCCAAAGAGTTTGTGGTTCAGACTGACGCCTCCGAACATGGCATTGGGGCCGTACTATCCCAGCTCAATGAGAAAGGCATAGATCAGCCCATAGCATTCATCAGCAGAAGGCTACTGCCCCGAGAACAGAGATGGAGTACCATCGAATGAGAAGCGTTCGCAGTAGTCTAAGCCCTCAAACTCCGACCCTACCTATTCGGAACCCACTTCCGAGTGCAGACAGATCATCGACCCTTACTGTGGCTCATGCAGATGAGAGGGGAGAACCCCAAACTGCTGCGATGGTCGATCTCCCTCCAGGGGATGGACTTCACAGAAGAACACTGCCCTGGTACCAACCACGCCAACGCTGACGGCCTCTCCAGGTTCTTCCGCCTCAGCAAGGAGAATCCCCAAGAGGATGGGTAGTTCTCCCCGACCTTCAGCTGGGGGGGGCGCGTGTTGGACCCGGCCTCGTGGCGTGGTCACCCCAAAACCAGATAGCTCCCTAAGACCCTAAACCACCCGACCATTCCCGCCATGACATACATCCCGACACTAGGCTTCCCGTCCTCGTCCCCCATTTTCCTGACATCTGAGGCCCATGTCCCTGCACCTAAGATGGCCGCCCCGGCCCCAGCCTGACCTCGGCCGACGGCGCCATCCCTAGCCAGGGGGTAGAGCGCTCCCTGTGAGTGAGAGAGGGAGGTGTAGCTTGGTCACACCTTCCACCTCCCCTCGAGAGATGAGTTTCGATCACCCATCCGGCCTCCCCGAGGGCTGGCTCCAGGCCTGATGAGTGTCTGGGATCCCTCCAGACCCAACTTGCAAGGATGAAAGGAGCCGCCGAGGCGGAACCCCCAACAACCAGCCCCCAGGTGCTAAGGCCTGCGAGGACTCCGGACATCAAAGGAAGGAAGTCCTATATAATAAGGGCGGCCCTGGAATGATCAGGCAGTTGTATCCTGGACTACGAGAGCCCTGCTGACCTGGTCGCGGCTTCCCTACTATCCGGAGAAACTCTTGAGCCCTGCTGATTCGTTTGCGGCTCCTTTGCAACCGAGAAGATCACCGAGCCCTGCTGACGCTGTCGCGGCTCCATCGCTACCTTAAGAACTCTTGAGCCCTGCTGATTCGTTCGCGGTTCCTTCGCAACCAAGAAGATCACCGTAAGCCCTGCTGATTCGATCGCGGCTTGAGAGACTACTCTGGTCCGGCTGGACCCAAGATCACCCCGTATCCCCCAGCTCGAGGATTGAGAGCTGTGCGCCAGATACCTTAAACTTTGAGACTGACCCGCTACCCTATCCCTACCAAGACTCTTTGAGCCCCGGCTCCCCTGTACTTAATAATCTGCGGATCATAAAGATCCATTTTTATTCGAAGAGATAAAGAATACGTTCTCTTAATCTCCAGTGTGGTGTCCCTCTGTGAAGTGGTGCTAGCACAGCGCGTACGATTCGAGATCCTCAACCTGAGGGTCTCTCGCCAGTGCTCGGCTGTATTCCTAAAAGAGGTGGGTCCCAGGGTGGTCAGCTGCGAAATCTGTCCCTTCCTGAGATCGGGCCTCTAACACTAAATTTAGGGGCCTTTCAGGTAGGTACAGGTTGGTACAAATAGTTTCCTTCCTTGGGGTGAGTACATCCCTATTATGTCACCCTCCAGGGGGGCATAAGCCTTTCTCTGGTTGGCTGGATCCCCCCATCTTCAAGATGCCAGGGACTGAGAGTTGTGCCTCGTCGTCTTCTCCATAGGGGTGATGTTGGCAAAGGTGGGCACACCTCCCCTCCTATCTTGGTTTGCCATGTTCTTCAAAATGCCCTTCCCGCATGAGTTTGGAAAATGATATGGGACATTGTAAGACTGTGACTGGGAAGGGGCACAGATGTGCTACTTGGGAAAGGGGGGGGGAGAGAGAGACTCTTGGTGGGTTTTGGGTTTAGACTTTTGCTGTCAAAGTTCCCTTTTGGGGTATACTCTTCTAGGGTCTGATTGCAAATAATTTGTGGGGTTGCACAGTTTAGTCTCTTATCATAAGAGGGAAGAGGAAATAACGTCCATTCAGTTTCCATGAATAGGTGCCTCAATAATCACAAAAGAGAATGGACACTTGTATCTACAATAACCAATGGTTATTTCTTGACAACCCTCATAGACGCTGTGATTTTGTTGTTGCGGTGTATCTTTTATCCGCCCCTTCTCTAGCGTCATGGCATAGTCATCGAGTTGCCAAGTAACGTGCTATATGCCTGCCTCACCCGAGGCAACCTCTGGCAAGTGTAGAAGTGTCCAGAGATAGTTAGGACTGTTCCAGAGGAATTGACATGCAGTGCCAATAAGTGGGTATAAAAGCAGTGTTGCATCAAAAACCAAAATTTATTATAAGAAAATGCACACTGTAAATTAAAAGAGAAATAGTGGTATATTCGGTAATCGAGTTACAAGATTACCATATAACTCTATCAGTAGGTCAACATGTTTCAGCTCTATATGGCCCGCAGGGGTCTGTAGAGCTTTCGTCAGGACAAAAAACAAAAAACTTGATACTCACACAATTAGTGTAGTTTTCAATAAGGGGTATGAGATTCTCATACTGAGATTCCTTGGTTGCCGGTAAACCTCTCTACATCAGGAGGCCAAAAGAGTCGCGTTTCACGTGGCGTTTGCCTCGTGTTGCTACGCAATTGCTGCTAGTGCTGACTCTACCCCAGGGGCAGAGTCAGCAACACGAGGCAAACGCCACGTGAAACGCAACTCTTTTGGCCTCCTGATGTAGAGAGTTTAACCGGCAACCAAGGAATCTCAGTCTGCCGCGCCGAAGACTAAAGTGAAGGTGGTTGAGCCAAGCGCTTCGGCGCCGAAGACGGTTGACGCCGGCAAAGGCCTCAGCGACCCAAAGAAGGCTATCAGCGACCTGAAGAAAGCTCTCGGTGACCCGAAGAAACGGCTGGATGACCCGAAGGTTTCGCGACTCCGCGTCAGCAGGACAAGGCCAAGGACACCGCACCCCGAGAGTCGACTCCAGGTGAGGCCTCGAGGGATTCCATTGAACCGGCGCGCCCATCCGCCGCGTTCACCAAGAAGGTGACGGACTCCCTGCAGCGCATCAGGGACGGGCCCGCGTTGGTCGGTCCGAAGGATCCTCCGCCTACAAAACCGGTGGAGAAACCACTTCAGGCGTCCACGCCCATCCATTTCACGTTGCCGCCAAAGACGACGCCAAAGGCTTTCGCTCTTAAGGCGGTCGCCAGCGTGCCCGAGAAGGTCGCCTCGGCGCCGAAGTAGTCAGCGGTGGTCCCCGGCCCACAACCTCGACTACCTTCAGTGGACGAGCATCAGGAACACTTCATCGATGCCGAAACGGGCAGGCTTTCCCTCCACAAGCGGAAAATCGCCCCAGAACGCCCAATGGAGTCCTACAAGATCCCTCTCAAGAAAAAGGACTCTGCTTTCACTCAAGCCTTGGTGGAACCACTTTCCCCACAGACTCATGTTTTGCCCACTTACTCTGATGTGGACGCTGGAGAGAGGGATGATGAGGATGAGTACAGTTATCCTGTCTATACAGACCCTGAGGACACCAACGAACCCTGGGCCGCTGGTGGTGACCCTGGTGATCCTCAATCAGGACAAGACCCTCAACTATTTTCTGCAAAAACGTCCCCTGCAGTAGACTGCAGCTTTCAATGCCCTCATTGAGCGGGCAGCTAACAATCACAACGTCCAGCTCCATGCTGACCCTGTGGATGTCGACTTCCTTTTTGATACCTTCTCAGTCTCAGAAAAAACTGTTAAGACTCTGCCTATGCTGAAAGGTGTTTTAAAACATGCTGCCGAGATATTTAAAGAACCTACCAGGGCGAGGGTGATAAACCCGAGGATTGAGAAAAAATACAAGTCAGCGCCTACTGATCCTACCTACATCAAACGACAGTTGCCTCTGGACTCCCTTGTCGTCTCGAATGCCCGGAAGAGGACTAATTCTCAGACTACGGGTGATGCTCCTCCCCCCCCAGACAAAGAATCCAAGGTCTTTGAGGCATCGGGGAAGAGGGTAGCAGCACAGGCAGCCAACATCTGGCGCATTTCTAACACACAAGCGCTTCTGGCGAGGTATGACGGGGCGCACTACGACACACTGGAGACCCTGTTGCAGCACCTTCCTGATGAATACAAGGAGGCGGCTGAGATGCTGATTCAGGAAGGGAAGCTGATCTCTAACGCTTCAATTAAGTGCGCTCTGGACGCGGCTGATACCGCTGCCAGGGCTATAAACACTAGTGTTATGCTACGGCGACATGCCTGGCTGAGAATCTCTGGATTTAAGCCAGAAATCCAAACCACCATCCTTAACCGAACAGTCAACCCAGATCACCTGTTTGGCCCGGAGGTTAACACCACCCTAGAAAAAATTAAAAAGGACACGGAGACTGCGAAATCCATGGGTGCCTTACAGTCCCAGCAGTTTCTGGGTGGGTCTTTTCGTCGCTCAAGCACTAGAGGCATTTCCAGAGGTCAGCTCTCCCAGTCCACGCAGTACTACAAGGGCAACACTCAGTCCACATACACCAACAAGAGTCGAGGTGGATATCGTGGTAACAGCGCCAAGGGCAGAGGTCGTGGAAACAGCTCCAGATCCTCTGCCACCAGCAAACAGTGACGTCTTGTCACTGCCCCCCGACCACACAACACCGGTCGGGGGGAGACTCCAGCAGTTCTGCCGGTCGAAGTCCATCACCACAGACAGGTGGGTCAGGAAACTTGTTCAATACGGTTATTGTCTGGAGTTAACGTCCACTCCACCCAACATGCCCCCAAGAAACCGTCCTATGTCGGCCGAGCATTTGCACTTATTGCAGCAGGAAGTCACCGTTATGCTGCAAAAAGGAGCAATAGAGCTCGTGCCTATGCGAGAAAGAGGCACAGGGGTCTACTCCCTGTACTTCTTGATACCAAAAAAGGACGGGTCCCTCAGGCCCATCCTGGACCTCAGGCCACTCAACCATTACATCCTGTCGGAGCACTTCCATATGCTGACCCTGCAGCAAGTGCTCCCGTTGCTCAGTAAGGGGCATTTTCTCGCAACTTTAGACCTAAAGGATGCGTACTTTCACATTCCACTGCTCCCTTCACACAGGAAGTACCTCCGGTTCACCATACAAAACCAGCACTACCAGTTCACGGTTTTGCCTTTCGGTGTCACCACGGCACCCAGGGTGTTCACAAAGTGCCTGGCGACAGTGGTGGCGCACCTCAGGAGACGGAACATCCACGTCTACCCTTATTTGGACGACTGGCTCATCCAGGCAAAGTTAGCCCAACAGTGTGCCGCCCACATGTCCCACACCATTCACCTCCTGCACGATCTGGGATTCTCACTGAATTACCCAAAATCCCACCTCCAGCCCGCCCACATATGGCAGTATCTGGGTGCGACTATAAACACTCTGGCAGCCACAGCACAGCCGAATTCAGTGAGTCAGCAGCATTCAATCGCTGATACAAAAATTCAGACCTCAACACTCGCTTCCAGCAAGAGTGTTCATGCAGTTGATAGGCATGATGGCCTCCTGCATCTCCATAGTCCCGCACACGAGACTACATATGCGCCCGCTTCAGGATTGCTTAGCACGTCAGTGGACTCAGGCTCACGGGCAGTTGAAAGACCTAGTGTTGGTGAGCGGTCGGGCATACAACTCTCTGCATTGGTGGAATCCATGAAACCTTTGCAAGGGCCGACCGTTCCAAGAGCCTGTGCCACAGATCATCCTGACAACGGACGCCTCTTTCCAGGGATGGGGAGCTCATGTGCTCCATTACACAGTGCAGGGACTATGGACTCAACAGCAACGGAAGATGCACATCAATGTTCTCGAACTGATGGCGATCTTCATGGCACTCAAAGCCTTCAAAGTACATCTGTGCAACAAGGTCGTGTTGATCCGGACGGACAACATGACAGCCATGTACTACATTCAAAAGCAGGGAGGAACACACTCTCCGCAGCTGTCTCATCTGGCTCAGAGCATGTGGAAGTGGGCCATTCAAAGGAACATCTTCCTCATGGCAGAACATCTCCCAGGCAAAGACAATCAGATGGCGGACCTGCTCAGCAGGCACAGCCACCAAATGCACGAGTGGAAGATACATCCATCAGTCCTCCACCCGTACTTCCAAAGGTGGGGTCATCCAGAGATAGACCTGTTCGCCACAAGGGAGAACGCAAAATGCCACAGCTTCGCCGCCAGGTTCCCACACCCACAGTCGCAGGGCAATGCGATATGGATGTACTGGTCAGGCAAATTTGCGTACGCTTTTCCCCCAGCACCTCTGATACCGCTGGTGGCACGCAAGCTCAGGCAGCACTCGACTCTCATCCTGGTTGCTCCAACGTGGGCTCACCAACCATGGTACATCACGTTTCTAGAACTGTCCGTGGTACCGCATCAGAGGCTGCGCCTCATACCCAGGCTTTTGACGCAGAGCCATGGCGACATTCAGCACCCAGATCTGCAACAGCTCAACCTGGCGATCTGGCTCCTGAAGTCTTAGAGTTTGGCTACCTGCACTTGCCTTCTGACTGTATGGACATCATTCAGGGGGCAAGGAAGCCCACCACCAGAGCATGCTATGCTGCAAAATGGAAGCGGTTTGTCATTTATTGTGCAGACCACAACATTAACCCGCTAGATGCATCTATTCAAAATATCATTTGCTACCTTTTCCATCTGTACAAATGTAATCTGGCCTATGCTTTCATTCGCATACATCTATCTGCAATGGCCGCTTATCTCCAGACCAGGCAGCACCTCTCACTTTTCAGGGTGCCTGCCATTAAGGCCTTTCTAGAAGGACTCAAACAAGTCATTCCTCCGCGGATTCCACCAGCTCTGGAGTGGAACCTCAATGTGGTCCTCACCCGGCTGATGGGTCCTCCCTTTGAATCACTGCATTCCTGCAAGATTCAATTCTTGACGTGGAAAGTGACTTTCCTCATAGCGATTACATCGCTGCGGCGAGTTAGTGAACTACAAGCACTAACTATCCAAGAGCCATTTATTCAAATTCATCCCAACAGGGTAGTGCTTCGCACTAACGCTAAATTCCTTCCTAAATTTGTCTCAATTCCATATTAACCAAACTATTGAATTGCCTGTTTTCTTCCAAAATCCTGAGTCATTGGCGGAGAGAAGCTCCACACCCTTGACGTCAAGAGGGCCCTGATGTATTACATCGATAGGACCAAGGATTTTAGGAAAACTAAACAACTCTTTGTTGCCTTTGCACCACACCACAAAGGTAACCCCATTTCCAAGGCTGGTATAGCTAGGTGGATCGTTAAATGTATCCAGATCTGCTATCTGAAAGCCAAGCGTACTCTCACCATTCCACCAAGGGGCCACTCCACCAGAAAGTTGGGGGCCTCCATGGCATTCCTTGGAAATATTCCTTTGGAAGACATATGTAGAGCAGCCACATGGTCTAAACACACACATTTACAAAGCATTATTGTGTTGATGTGCACTCCAAACAGCAGGCAGCTGTAGGGCAGGCTGTTCTAAAAACACTTTTCTAAACTGCTGCAGCTGGCACGTGCGGCCGCCGTTAATGGAGGGACTGCTATGTATTCTATGCACAGATATGAATTCAGCAGCCCACATGCCTCGAACCGAATATGCTACTTACCAGTATGCATCTGTTCTTGGCATGTAGGGCTGCTGACATTCATATCGCCCGCCCTCCTCCCCGGCGCCTGTAGCAGCTGCAGAATTCACACATACTTCTAGCATGGTCATCATTCACTTAGTTTCACTCCATCTTGGCCACAATGGCTAAAAACAATCTGAGGATGGAGTCGATGCCCATGCGCACTGTAGTCCAGGGGAGGCGCCACCTATCTCGTGATACTTCGAAGACTCTTCCAGGACAAATATGTGCAATCATCCGGACCCAACACTAGGCGGCGATCTATGCACAGATATGAATTCAGCAGCACACATGCCAAGAACAGATGCATACTGGTAAGTAGCATATTCGTTACGTAAAGTTTTGTGAAGGAACATTGTCATACCAACCTCAACTAACCTGCTGGGAAGGCACGCTGAACGAGAACCAACATTTGTTACCTTGAGACGGTCCGTCACTTGCATATGTGTGGATAGAAAAGGGCCAGCCAGATTACTCCAATTGTCTAATCCTAGTGAGCACTGATCTGTGCTTTGCAGCAAAAAGGGGGGGGGGGGACAAGGGGTACCACAAAAGGTTAGACTTACCAGGATTATAGTTAGTGTTTTGGTCTTGCCTGATCTCAGCGTGGCTTCCTTGATTTAGGCCTGCAGTAACAGGCGAGGGTCTCTGACACTGAATGATCACTGGATATAAGGGGGAGGGGGGTTCACTGTCACATCTGTACTGTTTTAATGCTGGATTTTGTTTATAGAATGAACAGATTTAAAATCAATGAATTAACCCTTTAAACACGGGGCTAATTCCCACGGGGTGGGGGGGGGTGGTGGTGGGAGGGGGGGTGGCGCCTCTTAGACTAGTTCAGCTCGTCATGAGGCATAGTGGCGCTGTGCTCATGACGAACTGAGCTCGTCACCACTTCACCCACTCAATGAAACGCCCCGCACAGGAGGGGAATTATCCCCGTGTGGGCGTTCCGCGGCTGTTATCACGCCACTGTGCCTCATGACGTCCAACGGGAAAAATTACTTGTGGTATCTGAGAGGATCCACAGCTATGTGGGTTTGGAAAGTCATCTGGCGGGAGGGGGGGGGGGCTGCTGATTGCTGCATTATTCTCTTTAAAGCCCAAATCATTGGCGCTAAAAATACCTGCCTGATTCCTACTTTACAATTTGTGTAGCTTAGCCTTCGTTCCTACTTAACGTTATAGCACTATCTCCAAGACTGCTGTACTCAATCTTATGGCTAAAATATATTACGTACAAATAGCCTCTGGGGAGTGGTTTTTGACCTGAGTAGGTTTGGTCTTTTGTTCGTGTTCCAAGAGGATTTAGACAACATCATTATATGGTTACTGAGGCTTTCTGCATGCACTATGTACACAGCTTTAGCCTTTTAAAGGCCACTGCTGGTGGGAATTCGGAAGAAAATAGATGTATCTTAAAGGTAGAGTAGTTACCATTCCGTTTCCAGACAGACTGTGAGGTACACATCAGGTGTTTGGGAACCTCCTGGCTCCAATGAGGCTCACTTAAGGGAATCCCTCCCAACATGGGTACAAAAATGCCACATGTGGGCAAGACCAGTAGTGGCTGATGTGTGCGTTAGGAAGGAGTCCTTATAGACCACCTTGAAGAAAAATTCAATATCTTATCTGTGTAGATTTATTTGAAAATTAGGTGGCCTGTTATTGCGATCTGCTTTGAAGGAAGCCGGTCAAAGACCATTGTTTTGGATGCTGATGTGGTTGTGTAGTGAACTGGGGGTTTGTTGCAGTACTTGTGTAGGAAGCTGGCTTTGTATGTGATGTTGCCACTAGGTGGTTAAACCATGCACAGAGTCCAGAGATTTCCCAAAAGTGTACAGGGCTCAATGCAAAACCCGAAGTGCTCTATTGGTAGCGTGGTTGAGCAGCCTTAGGCCTAACAGAGAGGAGTGTGAGACATTTATTGCACAACCGTGATCAATAAGGAACACAGAACTCAAGAAGGAGATGCAGACCAAATTTAGAAAAATATACTTTACATTTTATTTACAGACCACTTTCAAAAACAGAGATTTAGAAACTTATCAGCGCAGTCCAGTGTTATCCTATGGGGAAAACAATATTGCGAATAAACATGTAAGTATTGCACTTACAATCCCAGTCGGAGCCAAAGGTCATGGCTAAGGTGAGTACCAAAACTGCACCACCAGCGGCCGGGTGCAGAGGTCAAAATTGGAGTTTGGTCCAATCTTTTCAATGAAGACGGGGGGTGCCTGGGACCACCCTGCTTGCTAGGTAGATCAGTTGCAGGGACCAGGCTTTGGGTATTAGCACCAGCACGGGGGCTCAAAGCCGCACTAAACATACACCACAGCGATACAGGGGCGGCTGGGCGCAGGGTGCAATTTCAACGTCGGGCGCCCAATGCTTTCCAATGGGGTTTCTTCTTACGGCAGAGAGGCTGCAAACGTGTCACCGGAGGTGGCAGGAGGAAAACCAAAGACAGCAGGGGTGAGTTGAGATGTAGGGCGTTGTCTGGGCATCGTTGCTTCAGCTCAACAAGGCCCAGGGGGTAGGAGTCTTTTTCGAATGCAGCAGTCCACCCAGGGTTTTTAGAGGTCGCTGGCTATAAAACAGGTCACAGGTTCGCAGAAGCTGGAGACAGGCCTATAGGGCTGGGGCCAAGGCAGTTGTCTACTTCAGTCTTCTCTGCAGGGTCATCTTCTTTCTTCTTAGGTCATGGCAGATATAATTTCCAGGTCGGGAGAAACGCCGGAATACTAGATTTATGGAGGTTTTATGGGGGTAGCGGGTAGGGCCAATAGGCACTTTTCCTTGGGTGACTACACCCTCTATTATGCCACCCTCCTGTGGGAGGGGGCATAGACTTGGCCCTGATTGGAGGGGTCTCCCCATCTTCAAGATGTTTCGGACTGAAAGATGTGCTACTCCTCGCCTCACACACCTTAGAAGAAAACGAGGTGTGCCCACCTCTGCAAACCCCATCCCTAAGTTTTACAGCAGGTTTTCCCACCCAAGTGGGGGTATAAACCAGGCGGTGCCATCTGCTGCTAGCAGAAGAGTCTGTTTGTCACATTACCAAGGCTGAAGGCCTTTCAAGCTTCCCTCTTCGAGCACTTGCCCATCCTGGGAGAAGAGGTCCAACACCTCTGCCCAGGATGTGCATTATTTCTGGTCCTAGAGAGCAGTCGTTCTCGACCCAAGAGTCCAGAAACATGTCTGGTGGTGGCTGGCTGCCCACAGCTGGTCAGAGAACACACCAGGTTGGTAGGTTTTCAGGGGGCACCTCTGCGGTCCCCTCCCGGTACATGGAACAATAAATCCCACACTGGCATCCGTGGGGATTTATTGAAAGTAGTTTGGTACCAAACACTTCTGGGTTAAAGTCATCATGGTGCTGTGTTACTAGAGTTGTCAAGTTCCCAGCCCATCTACTCTCCATGGCTTCACTGTCCCTTACAATATTAAGGAATGGACCTCCATATTGTAGAGGCATATTTGCTCCTGCAGATCTATATCCACACCTCTGGTATAGTGAACACTGCCTTAGGGCTGTGTTGCCTGCTAGAGGGGTGACTTACCTTTGCCTTCAGACAGTGCTGGTTGGCATGGCACCCAGGCACGGTGCCATGTTGCCTTGGTCCTTTTCTCGCTCACAGGTGCATGCAGGCTGCAAGGGCCGTGGAATGGTCCTAGTGAGTGGGGTCTCAGGGTATCCTCTTGGCCTCCCAGGTACTCGGAGCACCCACCATTTACTAGGGACTTGCAGAGGGCAGAAGCAATTGTGCCACCTTTAGACACCCCTCAACAAACACACACACACACACACTGCCATTGTAGACTGTGTGTTTTGGTGCAGACAAAAACCTAAGAGTCCTCATGCCCACATCCCTGTGTGCAACCACTGCCTGTGGCATAGGTAAGTCACCCCTCTAGTAGGCCTGAAAGCCCTAAGGCAGTGTGCACTATACCACAGGTGAGGGCATAGCTGAATGAGCAATATGCCCTTACAGTGTCTATTCTCAGACATTGTAAGTGCAGTGAAGCTATATTGAGGACATGGGCTGGGAGTTGTCCTTACGAACTCCACGGCACTATGATGACTATACTGAATGCGTAGGAGTCTGTTATCAAACTTCTCAGTACAATAAACCCACACTGATGCCAGTGCTGGATCTATTGTAAAACGAACTGGGGACATCTTTAAGAACGTGCCCTCTTTCTGCATGATTGCTCCCACATTTTGCTGAACCGCTGATGTGCTTTGACTGAGTGTGCCCCAGGTTCCTGCCAATCTGGTACCCAGGGCCTATATCCTTTCCCTAAAACTGCATTGAAAACAAAACCCAATTAGCACTCTTTGGACACAGGAACCAAGGGCACTGTGGCAAGGGAAGGCCTCTAAGGGCTGCAGCACTTATTGTGCCACCCTTAGAGACCCTGTACCTTTACACACACACACATTGCCATTGCAGGCTGCTTGTTTTGGTGCAGAACAAAGTGAAGAGTCGACATGGCACACATCCCTGTGTGCCATACATACAACCCACTGCCCTGGTGTAGGTCAGCCACCCCTCTAGTTGGGTGCAGTATACCAATGGTGAGGGATGAAACAATGCACATACTGGGACAAGGTGCCAAGCCTCATCCCCCGGGATGGGCAGGGTCCACGAAGGGGAAGCTTCAAAGGTTTGCCGCCTTTGTGAGCTTCCCCAGGCCCTTTGCTGCTTCCGGCAACTGGCCCCCACTGGTTCGGACCCCCACTTTGGGCTGCAGAATCGGCGATTAAAACCAAGTGAGGAAGGGAGGTGTGCCCACTTTGCCAACCCCATCCCTCAGGTGGCGTGGGCGAGGTGCAGCACAACTCAGTTCCCACCATCTTGCAGATGGGGGGCGGGCCTAGCCAACCAGAGAGGCATATGCCCCCCTCCACTGGAGGGTGTCATAATAGGGGGTGTACTCACCCCAAGGAAGAGAACCATTGGTCCCAACCTTTACTTACCTGTATTGCCCCTAAATCTAGTATATAGGGGCCACCCCGAACCTTTCATCTTCAGACAAGAAACGACTAAGAAGGGCCGAACAGCCGTGCTGAAGCTAAGAGGATGCCCACTGACTTGGCCCCAGCCCTACCAACCTGTCCCCACCTCAAACCTGCAGAAGTGAAACTCCGGTGTGTCCTGCAGCCAGCAACCCCTCAACATTCCCATGGATCTGCCCTTCCTTCCACAGAAAAGACTTTGTCTCTCGTCGGCGCAAGATTTGTTCACCCACAGACTCTGGCTCTGGCCAAATCTGCGAGTCTGCACCACTCTCCACCTGTCGCCATGGCCCGAGTTAGTGTGGCCCAACACCACGCGGAGGTCTCCCCGGAGATCCTGACCTGAGATCTGGTGATCTCTGACCTGCCTCGAATCTCCAAGCGAAGCCTGCAGCCTCTTTCTGAAGTATCCCCCTTACAGTGGCCGGAGCTGGTATGAAAACACTACACCTAAAGACACCCCTGCGCCGAAGCCCCACGGCCGTGGGTGGCCCAACTGACGGTGTCCCAGCATCCCCATGCATTCCAACTTACCTCTGCAACTGGTGGTCGCCTCCAGAAGATCTTCGTCCCCAAGCCTGCAGTCTTTGTTGAAACCAGAGAATCCCCATTGAAATCAACAGGGCACCTGACTCCAAAACAGCACCCTGCACCCACCCGCCCTGTGCCGCTGCGGGTGTACTGTGGGAGCTGACACGATCCCCCTTTACCCTGAGCTAAACCCCAGGAGCTTTGCTCTCACAACCCAGTGGCCTGCTCGTCTGCAGCCACCAACCGGAGGCCCCATCCCCGTTTGGATAACATTTGGCATCAGCACTCGGCCGCTCTGGTGCCGCTGAGGGTGCTTTGAGAATGCATCCTTGTCCCTGGGGGCACCCTTGTCCTAACCCCAGAATACCAACTCTCACTAAAACTTACTTACCTGTTAACCAATAACTTAATTTCTCTCCATAGGAATACATTGACTGTTATTCCTTGAAAGTGTGTAGTTGGTTTTGTATTGAATTTTGAATAACTGCAAAGAACTAAAAAATGCTTACTTATCTTTTTCTATTATATGTCCCAGTGTGAAATCTAGGTGTATCACAACGATGACACCAACTCCACCATCCTGATCGACAACCTCAACAACCTCTGACTCTGACAACTCGTCACAACACCCACCCACTCCGCCGGCCAAACGCTTGACCCCATCTTCTCCGCAAGCTCCCATGTCTCCTTCAACCACACCACCGAACTCCACTTGACTGACCACGCTGCATCCACTTCACCTTTCGGAAACCCACTACGCACCACCGCACCCAACAGATCCCCCGCCGCTGCTGGAGCAAAGTCACCGAAGACCTGCTAACCACCCCCCTCTCCCAGAGCCCACCCGCGGACCCAGACACCGCCGCCCGCAACCTCAGACAGTGGATCGACGACTGTGCCAAAACCGTCGCCCCGATCAAAAAAACCTCCAACAGTCACACCAGCAAGAAAGCCAGCTGGTTCACTGAAGTCCTCCAGGCCTCCAAGGAAACCTGCCAAAAGCTAGACCAGTAATGGCACCGTGAACAAACACCGGACAGCCACGCAGCCCACAAGAATGCCACCAGCAGACACCATCACCTCATCAGAGCCTCAAAAAGGGCCTCCTTCAAGGACCGCCTAGACAACAACGCACACAGCAGCAAAGAGCTCTTCAACAATGTGAAGGAACTCTCCAACCTCAGCTCCAACACCAACATCCCACCCATGCAAGACCTGTGCGACTTCCTAGCTACCTTCTTCCATCGCAAGATCGCAGACATCCACGACCACTTCAACGTCACGATCACCCCGACAACAACTGAGACCTCCGCCCCCATGACCACCATCTGCACCGACCCCCCCCCGCTCTCCTGGACCAACATAAACGACGACGGCACCATCAAAATCATGAACACCATCCACTCTGGATCTCCTTCTGACCCGTGCCCACACCACATCTTCAACAAAGCCAGCACCACCATCGGACCCCATCTCCGGAAAGCCATTACATCTCATTTGAGACTGCGACCTTCCCAGAGAGCTGGAAGCACACAGATCAACGCCTTACTCAAAAAACCCAAGGCGGACCTCAAGAACTTCCGGCCCATCGCCCATCTCCCTGCTCCCGGCGAAGGTAATCAAAAAGACCGTCAACAAACAACTGACCCGCTACCTCGAACGGCATACTGGACCTGTCCCAGTCCGGGTTCCGCAGCAACCACAGCACCGAGACTGCCCTCCTCGCTGCCACCAATGACATCAGGGCCCTACTAGACAACAGAGAAACTGAAACACTCATTCTCCTGGACCTGTCAGCCGCATTCGCCATGGTCTGCCACCGCACCATACGCACATGCCTCCACGACGTGTGATCCAAGAGAAGGCCCTGGACTGGACCAAATCCTTCATCTCCTGCAGAACCCAGAGCGCCCGACTCCCCACTTTCCGCTCCGAAGCCACCGAGATCTGCGTCATACCCCAAGGCTCATCCCAACACTGTTTAACATCTACATGGCACCGCTCGCCCACGTTGCTCGACTGCATGACCTCAACATAATCTCCTACGCAGACGACACCCGCTGATCCTCTCCCTCACCAATGACCCCCACACCGCCAAAGCCAACCTCCACAAAGGAATAAAAGCAGTCGCCGAGTGGATGAAGAACAGCCGACTGAAGCTAAACTCGGACAAGATCGAAGTCCTCATCCTCGGATCCACCCCCTAGGCCTGGGATGACTTATGGTGGCCAACCGCACTGGTAACAGCTCCAACACCCACCGACCACGCACGCAACCTAGGGTTCATCCTCCACTCCACTCACTCCATGACAAAGCAGGTCAATGCTGTCTCTTCCTCCTGCTTCAACACCCTCTGCATGCCCGCAAGATCTACAGGTGGATCCCCACTGAAACGAGAAGATCAGTCACCCATGCCCTCTTCATCAGCAGGTTGGACTACGGAAACGCCCTCTATGCAGGAGCCTCGGCCAAACTCTTGAAATGAGTCCAACATATTCAAGAAAGCCTCTGCACGCCTGATCCTCGACATCCCTCGCCGCAGCCACATCACACCCCACCTGAGAGACCTGCATTGGCTCCCCGTCAACAAGAGTATCGCCTTCAAGCTCCTCACCCACGCACACAAGGCACTCCACAACACCAAACCAGCATACCTCAACAGACGACTCAGCTTCTACACCCCCAACCGCCAGCTTAGCTCCCCTCGCTACAGTCCCTCGCATCCAAAGAGCGACCTCCGGCGGCAGATCGTTCTCCCACCTCGCTGCTAAGACCTGGAACACCCTCCCCATCCCCCTTCGGCAGACCCAAGACCTACTGACCTTCAGAAGACTCCTCAAGACCTGTTTTTTTGAGCAGTAGCAGCCCCCCCCCCCCCCCCCACCCCCCAGCTCATTGAGACCCTTACGGGTAAGTAGTGCGCTTTACAAATGCTTTGATTACTTTTTCTAATCAATCAGGGAAATTAATCTGCAAAGTAATTCAAAGTAATCTAACAGTAATTTTCACTGTATCGAAAGCATTTACAAACCTGTAACAGTCATTTTTATTCAGCTTGCTTGTATTGTTCAACCTACCTAGAAAATTATCAAATACACTTACCTGTGCCAGACTTGCTTGGTTCTAGGAAATGAATACAACTAAATAATAATTTTATACAAACAATTGGCCCAGAGTTCAGTTCTTGAGTGTGTGAATCCATTTGCTGATTGAGTGAGTACAACAAATACTTAACACTGTCCTGTGATACTGCCTTACTGCTCGACCACTCTACCACGAATGAGAGTAAGGTGCGATCTAACGTTTACCTCTGCCCACCTTTGGGGTTCCACTGGACTCTGTGCACACTATACCTCACTTTGTTATAGTATATACAGAGCCAGCTTCCTACAGGTTGGCCCTGCACATGGCTTCTATGCTCACCTGTTCATCCAGGCGCTTTCATCCATGTTTTTGGTCAGATCTCTGTGCTGCCTGCACTATTGTCATTTTTGTGTTTTGCTTTTATCTTTTTAGGAGTGAAGAATGGCCAGACCCATGGACTGGTCCCACCTGCAGTAAAAAAGCCTCCATCCCCAGAGGAATGGGCGTCACCAGTGTTTGTGAATGATAGTTCGGACGACAGTTCCATTGTGGTGAAAAGCACTTTGCGGGATCGGAGAAATGCCAAAGCAAGAAATGCTAAAACGAAAAGTCCAAAGGACGATCGGCCAACCCGTTTTGACTTCCCTGCATGCGCCATTCCTGCCAGGCTGCTTCCAAACAAAGTTCTGGACCCAAAGGACAGGTTGACTGCAACAAAGCCTGCCATGCACAGAGCAGCGAGTTGGGAGCCACGGTCTCTCACTGTTCATGAGCTAGACAGCTCCGAGGATGAGTTTGAGTCTTTAATGGTACGAATAAAGAACCGAACTCGGCCACAGACACCAACTTCTACAGCCAGCAAGAATGTGGATCTGAAAACAGTTGGTGGGGGTAAGTTTAACGTTTGCAGATAGAAAGAATTGTGGGATGGTCTTCTGGAAATATGCCTGCTTTCCTCGTCCTGTTGTTCATACGTTGTTGGAGGTGCCACAGATGTTATGCAGAATCAACTTGATGTAAAACACTCCATTGATGGATCAGACACTCTTTGAGCAGCATGTAGCTTAAGGTGTGGATGCCAGTGTTGTGGTAGAGGAATGTGTTTGAGACCATCCCTTTACTGTGACTCTTTGCTGGCTGTCACCATTGGGCACGGTTGCTTTTTAAAGACCATAGTTTAACCTTGAACAAAGATTAATTGAAGTGGTGTAGGGTTTGTTCTTGGTTGTAATCTCTGGCTTTAGAATCTGTTGTTTAATAATCTCGTATGGTTTGGTTTATTGATAAGGATTGCAACTCTTTAGTCTTTTTGTCCTCCGGTGTAGGGTTGAGTATTGCTTACTTTCCCCAAACAGGGTCCCCTCTTGTCTGTGAGTTGGACTAAAGTTGAGCTGCAGGTTTTCAGTTTGTAAGTTTTCTTCTCCATATAAGTGCTGAAGAGCCTGCTATGAAGTCAAGCAGACACTGCATGCGGTGTAAAAATGATTTTTGTTCTCTTTGGCCGAATGGCTGTTACCTCATATGCTGAAGTCTTATTTTGCTGCTTAAATGAATCAAGAATGTGCTGTCCTTAATTAGTTGAAAATATACATTAGCCCCCACCCTGATCTTCTTCTAATTTGAAAGAAACCTAGTCTACATCCCGTTGTTCAGCCAATTATTGGCCTGTCACCCTGTTACCTACTATGGGAAAGATCCTGGAAAAGCTAATGTCAAAGCTGTCTTTGAAGTCTGGCAGACTGTTTTTTTTTCTGCTGGGCAGGTTACTGATACCACTCTGGTAGTCTCTTCAGACAATGTCAGCTAAGTTATGGACTAGGATGATGCCGCAGTACTGACTGCTTTGAATTGTTTCTCTGTTAGAAGCAATAGATCATGGCACCTTCCTCCAGTGGCTCGATGACATCTGCATAGCCGGTAACATGCCTTCATGGTTTAAATATATTTTAACCCACCTCTACTAGCCTCGTTCACTGACCCATCCTCCCGTACAAATGCAGAAACCTGGAAACCAAACTCTATGTAGTTGAACATAAGAGGCGAGGTCAGACCCATTCCAGTTCACCAACCCTCAGATTTGCCTGGTCACGACCTACAGTTCATGACCACTCCTGCCCACGGTTCTCCAGTTTTTGGCCAAACGTTACGGAGTCATTCTCTTTTTCTCTACTGAGAAGTTTGCATGTATGTATTGTAATTTATATAGCGCACTACTTACCCTTAGGGTCCCAAGGCGCTTCGACCGCTGCGAAACCCTTCCTGGCTTCCCTGAGAGATGGTCCCTTAATGGGTATCTCCAGGGTGAGACCAGGCATCCCCGGCGGTCTGGTGGGGCCGTTAGTGAAGATGAGGCAAGCTAATGCCCAGAGTTGCCGAGTGTGATCGCTGATCAGAGTGGGCACCGAGGCGAGAGAATTATCGAGTCCGCTGACCCTGGTCCAGAAACCTGCCGCGCCGGGAATCGAACCCTGGTCCCGGGCTGTCCTCTGCTCTCGGGTCTGCCGCCTCTAACCAGTGAGCCACACTACTTCACCAGCCTAAAGTGCCAATGTGGGTGCCCGAGGTGGACCCATTTTTGACTTAAGTGGCTAAATGCCTTCCTACAGAAGGAGATAGTCAAAGTGATGATGCTCTCCCAAGTCCTGTTCGCATTGGACCCTGAGGACTAGATGGAGTCTTTGAAGTTGTATGTAAATGTGTAAATGTATTGGCATTTATATAGCGCACTACTTACCCGTAGGGTCCCTAGGCGCTTCGACCGCTGCGAAACCCTTCCTGGCTTCCCTGAGAGATGGTCCCTTAATGGGTATCTCCAGGGTGAGACCAGGCATCCCCGGCGGTCTGGTGGGGCTGTTAGTGAAGATGAGGCAAGCTAATGCCCAGAGTTGCCGAGTGTGATCGCTGATCAGAGTGGGCACCGAGGCGAGAGAATTATCGAGTCCGCTGACCCTGGTCCAGAAACCTGCCGCGCTGGGAATCGAACCCTGGTCCCGGGCCGTCCTCTGCTCTTGGGTCTGCTGCCTCTAACCAGTGAGCCACACTACTTCACTTGTGTACCTTCATGTACCCATCCTGTAATCCCACACGAGTTCTCTTTTTGTGGTGGAGTCAGAAACGTTCAAATTACTGCTCTACCCTTGGCCTTACATCAACCAATTGGGTTCAGAAAGGTCATTTTTGTGCTAACAGACCAAACTCACAGTTTGGAGATACACGTATTCCTGAAACCGCGACTGACTCTTAGTTAGGACCCCCTGTAGCGCCAATATCAAAACAGGCAAAAGCTTCTTTACTTCTATAATTGTAAAAAGATTCTTGGCAGGTGCAAAAAGGATCGCACCACCTAAAAGGTTACCACCACCGACATGGAACCTCAATATAGTGCTGACAGAACTCATGAAAGCACCCTTTGAACCGATGCATAAAGCCTCTCTACAGATGCTAACGTTAAAAACAGCATTCCTAGTGGCAATCACCTCGCTACGCAGAGTAAGCGAGCTGCAGGCGTTAACACTACAGGAACCCTATATACAAATTCACGACGACAGGGTGGTGATGAGAACGGACCCACACTTTATGCCAAAAGTGGTGTCCAAGTTCCACATCAACCAGACGATTCAAATACCAAGTTTCTTTCAGAAACCAACAACAAAAGCAGAAAAGGCACTGCACACTCTGGATGCGAGACGTGCGGTCATGCATTACATAGAGAGAACTAAAGATCACAGAAAAACAAAACAGTTTTTTGTCTCCTTTGCTGACAGTTTCATGGGGAAAGCTGTTACTAAAGGAACAATTGCAAGATGGATCGCGCAAACTATACAATTCTGCTACAAACAAGTTGGACAAGAACTAGTAGAGGGGCCAAGGGCATCATGGGCTTCTGTGCACACGTTCACAAAACACTACTGTGTGGACATACAAATGAACAACGAAGCACAAGTGGGACAGAAGGTGCTTCAGCACATATTCAAGAACACAAGCTCATCTTCCACCCAGCCGCCACAATAACAACAAACCGCTACGAAGTCTATGCACAGCATAGTGAATCCAGAAAGATTCACGCTGCAAAACGAATAGTTTCTTACCTGTCGGTGTAGTTTTGCAGCTTGAAGATCTTTCTGGATTCACTAGCGAACCCACCCACCTCCGCCAGAAAGATGAGGCTGGAGAAAAGAGGTGGTAAACAAAAAAATGAATGAATAAATAAAAATTTATAATTAAGACTTCATGGAACTTCAAGGAAAATAGCGCTAAAAGAGAAGATTAAAACATTGCCAAACAATTCGGAAAAAAAAAACACAAACTGAAATGAAAAAAAGAATCCGAAGATGAAGCCCAAGGGTGGGAGCTTCCGCAGGAAGCATGCCGACGTCATAGGACGGACACCAAAAGGTGGGACGTTGACGCCCACCTGGGCTACAAAAAAAACAAAAAACAAAGAAAAGACTATGATTCCGGACCCAACCACTAGACCGTGGAATAATGCACAGCACAGTGAATCCAGAAAGATCTTCAAGCTGCAAAACTACACCGACAGGTAAGAAACTATTTGTTTCAAATACTTCTCCACTTGACACTATTCTTCAACGTCGAATACTTCGATTCCGGTTGACGGTCTTCGGGCCTAACTAGGCCTCCACTCCAGCTCATGGAAAGGATGCCCTTCAAAAAGTGTCCTCCATGTGGGTCGAAGTTTCCCCACACATACCTTTGAGGTGTGTAACCTCTGCCTTTCTCCGGAGCACTAGGCAAAGGACTGCTCAGCTTGTGCCTCTTTCCGCTCCAAAAAGACTATCCGGGACCGAAGAGCGAGAAGAACAATTGCTCCATCTTCAACCTCCATTCCGGACGACATCTTTGAGGAAGGAGTCCACGTCCCAGAACAAGACGTCAACAGCGGTTCCGAACATGAAGAAGATTCGGATGTCGAGGACATCACTCCATCGCAATGGGTCGTAAGTAAGACCCCTGACCCTTCCTCGACACTCCAAATGAAGGCCCAGGTTACACCCTCGCCCTCGAGCTCTGGTGCACACCGACACTCTGCTTCTACTGCCCCACCTTCGGGCCCTGCAAAAAAGCCAATTAAGCCTTCAGGCAACTCGGGCTCGAGTCAGCCTTCGCATGGTGCCGGCGCCAACTTACCGGCACCGAAAAAGACAATGACACCGGCTATGCTGATGTCCAAACCATCGGCGCAGAAACCCGCAACTCCTTCGGCACTGAAACCCAGGTCTGAACCAAGCAAAGCTTCGGATTACAAAAAACCGCCAGAACCAAAAAAAGCATCGGATCCAAAGAAACAACCGGATCCGAAAACACCTGACCCCAAAAAACCTTCGGAGCCCAAAAAACATTTGGACCTGAGAGAATCCTGCTTTCCCGACAAAGGACATTGTCAAAAAACCAAAGCAAGCTGCTTCGGTGCCCAAACCTTCCACAGCACCAAAGGATCGGCCTCTGGCAGAAGACTTATCTTCTCCAGACCCTACCCAAAAGACTCTAGCTAGGGGCCCAATAACTGGACAGTTGATTTTGGCCTCAAAGAAGCGACCACTGGACAAACCAGCTCCTCATGCAAAGGAGGAGGACATGGCTACCTCGCCTTTAAGACCACCTTCCCCTTCTCCATCTAGGCCATCACCACACCCTCCCATACCACAGCATTCCCCAGCATACTCTCATAGGGATGATAGTTCTGATGATATGGGGGGGTAACAGGCCTGATCCAGACACAACTACAGGATCACCTGACCCATGGGATGATTACACCACTCCAGATGTCCCAAATGTCCCTCAGGATGACTTATACCCCTCACGGCCTTCCCCCACCAGAAGACACTATAGGGTTTAACTAATTGATACACTGGGCTGCACAATATCACGGTGTAGACATACATACAGACCCTGTAGACGAAGACTTCCTGATGGATACCTTTGATAACACACACAGGTCTGCATCCATCTTACCAATGCTCAAAGGAGCAATTAAACACGCTGCTGAAGTCTTTAAAGATCCAGTTAGAACTTGAATCATTAATCCTCATATAGAGAGGAAATATAAAGCCGCCCCTTCAGACCCAGCATACATTAAGGGGCCAATACCACTAGACTCACTTGTAGTTTCCAACGCACGCAAGAGAGCAAACTCGCAAACAGGTGATGCTGCCCCACCAGATAAAGAATCTAAGTTACTGGACGCATCAGGGAAGAGAACTGCGTCTCAAGCAGAAAACATCTGGCGTATCGCCAACACACAGGCATTGCTAGCCAGATAATATAGAGCACATTATGACGAAATAGAGTCAATAATGAGACACCTCCCTGATAAGTACAAGGATAGGGCACATGAACTCATCCAAGAGAGTAAAAACATTACAAATACCTCCATCAGATGTGCCCCTGGCGCAGCGGATACTGTGTCTAGAGCAGCTAACACCAGCGTCTTACTACGCAGACACGCTTGGCTACGTATATCAGGATTCAAACCAGAGGTACAAAGTGCCATTCTTCATCAACCTTTCGATGAGCAACACCCCCAAGCAGGGTCCAATGTCACAGGAACATTTAACATTGCACAGACAAGAGGTAATATCCCTCTTGCAGAAAAATGCAATAGAATAAGTTCCAGAGCACCAGAAAAACAAAGGAGTATACTCACTGTTTTTCCTAATACCAAAAAAGGACGGATCTCGAAGACCCATCCTAGACCTCAGACCTCTAAACGTTTACATTCAGTCGGACCATTTCCATATGGTCACACTTCAACAGGTCCTTCCACTACTGGCACTAAACGACTTCCTTGCCATTCTATATCTCAAGGACGCCTACTTCCATATTCCCATCCACGCAGCGCACAGAAAATACCTTAGATTTGTGCTAGACAGGCAGCACTGCCAGTTCAAAGTGCTCCCATTCGGAGTCACAACAGCGCCAAGGGTGTTTACCAAATGCCTTGCAGTAGTAGCAGCACACTTAAGACGGCACATTCATGTCTTCCCATATCTGGACGAATGGCTCATCAAAGCCAGCTCATACAGCTAGACTCACGCTACCATTCAACTGCTTGACTTGGTATTTACAGTAAATCACAGTAAGTCGCATCTACAACCCTCACATGTACAACAGTGTCTCGGCACTACAATAAACACCCAATTAACACTAGCGTATCCCTCTCCAGCAAGGATAACAAGCGTACAAACTCTTCTAACAAAATTCAAGCCGCAACACTCACTACCAGCTCGAGTATTCATGCAGCTCATAGGAATGATGGCATCTTGCATATTCGTAGTTCCTCACGCAAGATTGCAAATGCGTCTACTTCAAGAGTGCCTAGCACACCAATGGAACCAGGCTCAAGGTCAACTAACAGACCTAGTGTTGGTAGACGGTCGGATTCATCGTTCTCTGCAATGGTGGAACACCAAAAACCTTTCCAAAGGGCGACTGTTTCTAGAGCCAGTTCCTCAAGTAGTCTTAACAGCGGACGCATCGCTCTCCGGCTGGGGAGCTGCTCACCTGCATCACACCATGCAAGGCAGGTGGACACCGCAACATAAGCTACTCCACATCAACCACCTGGAGTTACTAGCTGTGTTTCTAGCTCTAAAAGCTTTTCAAACTCCAGTGTCAGGCAAAGCTGTCCTAGTCCGCACAGACAATATTGCAGCTATGTACTACATAAACCAGGAAGGACATACTCTCTGTAGCTCTCTTAGCACAGCAGATATGGAGATGGGCTATACCACTAAAGATCTTCCTATTAGCCCAACACGTCCCAGTAGTACAAAACACCATGGCAGATCTGCTAAGTCGACAAACTCAGCAAATCCGCGAATGGGAACTTCATCCATAAGTTCTTCATCCGTTCTTTCAAATGTGGGGACAAACTCAAATAGACCTCTTTGCCACCCACGAAAACGTAAAGTGCCTAAACTTTGCCGCCAGATACCCACACCCATTGTCCAAAGGCAATGCGATATGGATGAACTGGTCAAAACTATTTGCATACGCTTTACCTCCTCTCCCACTACTTCCATTAGTGGTACGCAAACTACAGCAGCATTCATTAACACTCATCCTAATCGCTCCAACTTGGGCCAGACAACCGTGGTACACCACGCTGTTGCAGATGTCTGTAGTACCACACCAAAAACTAAACCTATCTCCACACCTATTAACGCAGAACCATGGAGAGATCAGACACCCGGACCCAGCTCAGCTCAACCTAGCGATCTGGCTCCCGAGGTCATAGTTTGTTTACCTCAACCTTCCCCCAGAATGTATGAACGTTATCAAAGAAGCTAGACGCCTCACCACTAGAGCATGTTACTCTGCTAAGTGGAAAAGGTTTGTCATATACTGCCAAACAACCAAATTAATCCTTTAGATGTGTCTATTCAACACAACAGCTTCCAAACGGACCCAGCTCAGCTAAACCTAGCGACAACATTGGATATTTATTGCACCTTCAAAAGTGTAACTTAGCCTACACCTCTATCAGGTTACACCTGGCAGCTATTGCAGCATACTTGCAAAAGAAACATCTACCTCTTTTTAGAGTGCCAGCTATTAAAGCTTTCATGGAAGGACTCAAAAGAATAATTCCTCCCAGAACACCACACGCACCAGTGTGGAATCTAAATGTGGTTCTCAAGGTTAATTGGACCTCCTTTCGAACCATTACATAAGGGCGAATTGCAATTTCTAACCTGGAAAGTAGCTTTGCTCGTAGCCATTACGTCTCTCAGAAGGGTTAGTGAACTACAAGCATTTACCATTCAGGAACCCTTTCTGCAAATGCATCAGAACAAAGTGGTTCTTCGTACTAATCTAAAAGTCATTTCCCCTTTTCATCTAAATCAATCTGTTGAGCTGCCCGTATTTTTCTCGCAGCCTCAAACAGTCGCAGAAAGAGCTCTACACACTTTAGATGTCAAGAGAGCATTACTGTACTACATTGAAAGGACACAAACTTTTCGTAAGACAAAACAACTTTTTGTGTCTTTCTCACCGCCACATAAAGGCAACCCCATTTCAAAGTCGGGGATAACTAGGTGGATTGTTAAATGCATACAAATATGTTATCAAAAAGCCAAACTCACGTTAACAATCCCACCAAAAGCCCATTCTCCCAGGAAGATAGGGGCTTCAATGGCATTCTTAGGGAACATTCCCCTAGATGACATATGCAAAGAAGCCACATGGTCTACACTGCACACATTCACAAAGCATTACTGTGTAGATGTGCAAACTAAACAAGCCACTGTGGGCCAGGCTGTACTAAAAACTCAGTTTCAAACAACTGCAACAGATACGAGTAGTCGCCGCTAGGTGTGGGTACTGCTATGTAATCTATGCATAGTGTGCAATCTGCAGCTCATATGCCTGGAACAGAAAATGCTACTTACCAGTATGCATCTGTTCTTGGCATGTAGAGCTGCAGAGTTGCACACGCCCACCTGCCTTCCCGGCTACCTTTATCTGTTCCATTATTATCTTTTTTTTAGATACATATCACATGGACATCAGTATCTCTTATACAGCTCCATCACTTCCCTAATGGCGAAAAACAATCTGGGGATGGAGCCGATAACCATGCGCAGTATCAGCCACAGGAGGAGTCGCCTATCCCGAGACTTTTCTACAAAACAAACTGAAAACATCCGGGCCCAACACTAGGTGGCCATCTATGCATATTGTGCAACTCTGCAGCTCTACATGCCAAGAACAGATGCATATTGGTAAGTAGCATTTTCCTTCCTTTCTAAGTACTCGCTGATCCCTAAAGTAGGCTTCGCAGACCCCGGACCACATGTTGAAAACACCTCCTCTAGAGTATCCAAATATCTGTGGAGAACATCTGGATTCTAATCAGTCCTAACTACATATGGCTTGAGCTCGGAGGTGTGTCTTGCGGCGCCATGGGCACCATCTGCGTAACTTGTGCTTTCTCCCTCCTGCCCTTTGCTAGGGCATGTAGGTATCGCTTAGAGTATAGCAAAAGAGAGCCTCTGAGGCTATTGAAATTAATGGGAACCAATTGCTAATGGAGTATAGTGACTATGCCTTGAGAGGTTATACGAGGAGAGCGGCCAGAAGGCCAGTTCCATCACATGATGGATTTCCGAAAATACCTCATTGCTGAGGGAGGAGCACTGGAATGTTGGAGATACCCTTCTGAGTGTCTGTGTGAATATTCACTCTCTACCCGTCAAATGTATGTTTCATGGAGGGCGAAAGCTTCCCACTCATTTGTGGAGTACGAGATTGCTGCACCTTTTACTTCTACTGCAGCTGCTTGCATCAGCTCTGCCATCGAGACTGCAACTGTCTTTGGTGTTCGCATGTGTGCAGGGGAACGTGAGAGCGAGGAATCTGATGAAAGAGCTTCTGGGTGAAAGGGGAGTTTGGGTATGAGAGGACGAATACAGTGATTTTATTTGCATAGATCAGAGAGAGAGTGACCTCCCTAACGTCAAAGCATTCATCACCCAATGGCCGCTGAGTCCACTCCGATCTGGTGAAGATGAATCCTAGTACGGAAGTAGATTACCCAGTCACCCTCTACAGACCCAGCAGCAACTACTTAGCCCGCTTGCACTCCTTTTGAATGGAGTTACACCACAGAGATTTTGGCTGCTGGTTGGCATGCTTTAATCGTTCAGCATTTTGCTTTTTTGGCTGCAGATTACAATAAGAAAGAAACAAATTCCTATAAACTGTAGGTGCCTGTATGTTCTAAGCACTAATCTTGATTAGTTTTTCCAGTGCCCAAGGCACTCACTGAGCCCAGAAATGTAACCAGTTCACACTGGAATATTGACTTTAATGTTGGAACCAACTACACTTTAACATGTGATACTTTCGTAACGATTTGTTCCGGATATCTCAAACCATTACACCTCCCTACAGCTGAGGATGGGCACAGAATACGTACAACTTAAAAAACTGGGCATCTCGAGGGGACGAGGGGTTGTAAATGTGCTGTGGAGCGTGTCCAGACTTCAGGCGATGCTTTGTCTTGAAATCTGACTAGATAGGGTGAGGGTTCTTGTGGCTTTTGCACACCATGGTCAATTTAGTCATTGTGGCGCTTCCATCTCTTGTTTTCACCTTCTCTCACTTTTTGTACTAGAACTGGAACATAATAAACCACTGCGTGATACTAGCAATGGATCTACGAAAAAGCCTGAAAAAAACAGTCGACCGAAAGCGAAGTCTCTCCCGAAGGCTGGCGTGGAGTACAGCCCGCCGCTCCCATCGTGGTCGCCGCCTCCAATCAAAGGCATTAGTGACATGGTGCCACCTTCCACTCAGAGCCGGTAGGTTGCGTTTCTTTCTCATTGTTAAACTTTTGATTCTTGGTAATTGCTTACTGCAGCTCTCGTGCTGTGTGGGTTCTTAAACCCTGACCCCTCTTATCCTAATCTCTCCTTGAGGGGCGCAAGTGCGAAAGTCCTGTGACTCCCATTCTTGGAGGCTCAGGCCCACCGTAGGTGAGGGTCAGTTGGATAGTCAGTCTGGTATCCCATTAAATTAAATTTCTCCTGCAATGTTCTTAACAGTGTTTCCCCCATCTGTGTGGCACAGTAAAAAACAGCTGAGTGGCAGTGATGCCAGGGATGGGTGTGCTTACCACTTATGTGCAAGAATGGCCTTCCGCTCCACCCACCTCACATCTTTTCTTCCTTCATGAGGGTGAGTGCTTCATTGGGGCTATGCTTGTGTAGTGCAGCTGGGACTGGGCTGCCATGCTGTAACCAGAGTTTACAAGTTTAGGGGCAGCACTAAAGCAATGGTCTCCCACAACCTCCACAGTTTTCTTCAAGGCAGTTATTTTACACACGGGTCCTGTGCTGAAGATTTATATATGTGAGTTCTGATCACTGCCAGGGTCCTCCGAGGCGACAATGAGCGAGAGCTGCCAGCCCGTCACATGTGAGAAACTGCCGCCTCAATCTTGTACTGGGTGGCGAAAGGGCTACTGCACACTCAGCCACGTTAGGATGGAACTCCTCGAATTATATATTTATTATTTATTTATTTATTTATTTGAAAGTTTTATATAGCGCGAACAAGATCTTTGCAGATATCCGAGCGCTTTACAGACGAAAGGAACAGCGTGTGAGTAAATAACAATTGGGATGTGGGAACATAGTCAGCCAGATACATCAATAATGAAACGAGTACAAATAATTGATAGCGTAAACACTCAGGCAGGACAATAACACGAGTCATACAAAAATGCAGAAAAGATCAGTAGAACTGAATGGTACAGCGTCTGTAAAATCATCCCCAGTAATAATTCAAGTGTATGTAGCCATGAGGATAGCTTTTACTTCTTTCTTAAAGTATGGTAGAGGCGATGAGCCTGGTTTCAGGGGGGAGTGAGTTCCAGATCCTGGGTGCCATTCCTGAGAAGGAGCGTTTATACGTTTTTTCCTTGCGGAATCTTTGGGGCTTTAGCAGGAGATTGTTTGTACCTCTAGTGTTTCTAGAGCCTCCGGAAATAGTCAGCTTCTGGGCGAGATATCCGGGTGAGCTCAGGTGGACAGCCTTGTGCGTGATGCAGGCGATTTTCAGATGTATTCTGGCTTCAAAAGGCAGCCAGTTCACGGCTCTCAGGTCAGGGGAAATGTGCGAGGGTTTTTTTGGTCCGGTGATGAGTCTCGCTGCGGCGTTTAGAGAAGCTCTTATGGGTGCTGTGGTAGTTAGGGGGAGACCGCAGAGGGCGATGCTGCCATAATCTATTCGAGGGATGACTAGAGCTTGTACCGCAGTTTGGAAATCTTTGGCTGGAAGGAAGGGTTTGAGTTTCCTTAAGGTATTGATCTGGTAGTTCGCCCCCTTAGTTGCTTTGTTGATGTGTTCCTGCATATTGAGGTTGGTGTGAAGTGTTATGCCTAGAGATTTTGCTGAGTCCACGATGGTGGGATGAACATTGAGTGCGGTTAGGTGTTTAAGCCAGATTTGTGTGGTAGTGACCTTCGCAGGGGGTGAGATCAAGAGAAACTCTGTTTTAAGAGCATTGAGTTTGAGATGATTAGCGGCCAACCATGATTGGGTGCTTCTGATCGTTGAATTCAAGAGCATAATGTCTTTGGGTGATTGTAATTTGAGATAAAGTTGGGTGTCATCGGCGTACATGTGGAATTGAACATTGGATGCTTGTAGCAAGGTGGTGAGAGGTTCCATAACTAGGTTAAACAAAGTTGGGGCTAGGGAGGATCCTTGTGGGACGCCTAGCGATACCGGTATTGGAGAAGACATCAAGTTGTTACTCTTGAATTTCTGCGTTCTGTTGTGTAAAAAGGACGTGAACCACTTGAGCACAGTTCCAGATATACCCATTCTTGTGTTTAGGAGCTCGAGTAAGTTCTCATGTTTGACGGTGTCGAATGCAGAAGAGAGATCAAGAAGGATAAGGAGGCAGGTATCGTTTTGATCCAGGATTTGGAGGGCGTCGTCAATTATGTGAATCATAGCAGTTTCTGTACTGTGGTCCGCTCTGAAGCCTGATTGATGAGGGTTGAGTAGATCAAACTGATTAATGTGTCTAGTCAATTGAGTTTGTGCGCATTTTTCCAGCAATTTGGCAAGAGTCGGAATATTGGTAATGGGACGGTAATTATTTAGATCAGAGGGGTCGGCTGTAGGTTTCTTTAGTAGAGGTGTGACTTGTCCAACTTTGAGGGAGTCGGGGATGGTCCCTTGTTGGAGTGAGCTGTTGATAATTTTAGTCCAGAGTGGGAGGAGCGACGGGGTAAGGTCTTTGACAGCGTTGGCAAGAAGGGGTCCGTGAGGTGGTTGGCTGGTTTCACGGTGCTGAGCAGTCTGCCAATTTCTTCTTCCGAGTAGGTGGCAAAGGATGACCATGTAGCATTGTTTTTTGGTCAGTGGGTGCTGTGCAGAGGGGTTTGGGGTAGAGACTTGCGTCAATGAGGAGATCGTTCTTTATGTTGTCTGTTTTTTGGATAAAGAAAGAAGCGAAGTCTTCACAAGAGGGTGCTTCGCCCAGAGTGCTGAGTGGTTGAGGTTGTTCCTTGGATTGTGTTCTGATTAGCTCAAACAGCTTTCTCGGACGATTTTTGGCTTGGTCGAGCTGACGGCTGAAGAAATCTGATTTTGTGCATTTTATTTTCCTGAAGTAGGCATTTCTCTTTTTCTTAAGCGTTTTTAAGTGCAGTGCGGAGAGAGCTGATCTCCAAGTGCGCTCTGCCATTCGCATGGCCCGTCTATCGTCATTGAGACTCCCGTCCGACCGAGGATTGGACATTTTTGTGGATGCTCTTTTTAGCTGCATAGGTGCAGCTTCGTTAACTATGGAGGTCATAGCGTTGAGGTAGTGATCCGTCAAGGATTGGACATCCGTAACGCCAGTGGGAGGAAGTAATATATTGCAGCTGTTGGGGGGTAGAGAGTTTAAGTTGAGTTTTTTCAGGTCCCGTTTCCAGACTTTGGGCTTGAAGGATTGAGCCGGGTTGAATTTGACTTTTTCGTTGATGAAGAACGTGACAATGTGGTGATCTGTCCAGTCACAGGGTTGGATAGATTCGAGTTGGATAGAGTCCTCTTTGGAGATGATAAGGTCGATGATTGAGCCTTTCTCGTGGGTCGGGCTGTTGCATATTTGGGTGAGGTCAAGGGCGTCGAGGAAGTTTTTAAGACTATTTACCACCGCGCCATTATGATCGTTCCAGTGAAGGTTGTAGTCACCATGGTATATTTGTGTGAGTTGTCGCCCTGAATTGGTTGTGATCAAATCCATGATTTGTCCCGAGAAGGTAAAGTTGTCACCTGGTGGGTGGTAGATGCCGTGTAGAGAGCATATCGGTTTGCCCTCACTGATAATATCGAGGCGGATATATTCACAGGAGGTTAGGGAGGGTAGGGAGGGAGAGGTTACTTTCAGGACAGAGAGGTTACTCCTGTGTATACATGCGATTCCCCCACTATTTTTTGACCAACCCTGTCTAGTCTGGTGATGTGGTAGTTGGGGGGAACCAGTATGTCCAATATGGGTGTAGAAGATTCAGTTAGCCAGGTTTTACTCATGATGATTAGGTCAAGGTCCAGTGATAATATGAGATCAGGGATTGCGGAGGAGTGCCTAGAGGCCGATCTGCAGTTGAGGAGGGTGCATTTGAGACGGGGTGTGTCGAGGGTGGAAGGGGGTTCTAGAGAGAGGGGGACTTTTCTCAGGTTACTAAGGATAGAAATTGTTTTGCGTGGGGGGGTCTAAGGGGATTTGGATGAATCGTTGGAATGGTGCGGAGTGTGGAGGGTATTTTAAGGGGAGCTGTGTCGTAGGAGCGGAGGAGGGTAACTGTGTCGTGGTCCGATAGTGTGTTGCAGGAGCGATGGGGACGGTTTTCCCGATTGCGAACAGGGATTGAGGTCCAGTGCGGGGGGCGTTGAATGCGCGAGTCAGCCGACCGGGTGGAGGTCCTGTTAGGAAGGGTGGTGCTGGTGAGGGCGGGTGCGGGGTGTCTGGGATGTGTGCAGAGTAATTGTTTGATGTGAATGTCTTGTTTGAGCTTGTGGTGGGTGAGGAGTGACTGGAATGCGTGCAGAGTAGTTGTTTGATGGTGTGAATGTCTTCTTTGAGCTGGAGGAGGGAGGCCATAACGTAGTCTAGTGTGGGATTTGTGTTGGTAGTGGGTATTGGCAGGTTGTGTGAGGATGACATAGTATGGAGGAGGGTATTGGTGGTAGGTGGAGAGTGCATGGTGGAGGATGGGCGTGTGTTAGTGGTGATGGGGCGCATGTAGGGTAATGGGGGGTGAGAATGGGAGGGCAAGTGTAATTGTATGTTCTTTTTTGTGGAGTCGGAGTTGAATTGATAGAGGCGTGCTCAGTGTGGTTGTTTAATGGGTGGAAGTGGGGGGAATAAGGGGTGGGGTTTGTCTGTGTGCGTGTCGGTCTGGTGCTGAACTTGGTTGGGCGGATTGTGGGTGGGAGCTGTGGTGTCATGGGTGAGAAGAATGGGAATGTGGGCTGGTGAAAGGGGGGAGGGGGTACGGTTGGCGTGTGTGGGTGACATAACTGTGTCTGTGAGGGGTGTGAGGTATCAACCGTAGGTGGGTGTATGACTAAGGTGCCGGTGGTAGAGGAGAGGTGCGTGTTCTTTTGGGGCTGAGGTAGGTTAGAGGCGTTGTGGTTGGGGGCTGTGTTGTCAGGGGAGAGAGGAGTGGGAGTGGTATGAATGGAGGTCAGGGTGTTGGTGGGACGGGAGGGGGTGCGGCTGGTGTATGTCGGGAAGAGATCTAAGTCTGTGATTGAGGAGTGTGAAGTGGATGCAGTAGGTGGATGGATGACGACGGTGCCGGTGGTGGAGGAGAGGTACGTGTCGTTTAGGGACTGAGTTGGGTTAGCATCGTTATGGTTGGGGGCTGTGAGGTCAAGGGTGATCGGACGTAGTGGGGTCCGTGGATTGGAGAGGTGCTGTACGAAAGTGGGGAACAGGTTGTCTAGTAGTTCCAGGTTCCTGTCTGTGGATTGGATTAGGACAATCCCGTTGTTATAGATAGTGATGGAGGTTCTGCCTGGGAAGAGTTGGGATGGTGTGATGGAGAGTGTTTGGCCATGAGCAGATTTCCTGGAATTGGATACGGTGAGTAAAGAGAGGAACGTTTTTCTCCATTGAGCTCTGCGTGTGGTGTGGAAGATGATATCAATGTTTACGGCACCATTGACCGGTGAGTAGTAGGTGTCTGCATAGGGTATTTCAGGGTGGGACCTCAGTAAGTTGTGTTTAAAGCGTTTAGCTGCTTTTTTGGTGAGTGCGGGTGGGTAGTTGATTCTGTATGTGTGCTTGCCAATGAGCTCCATGTTGGGGTGATGGAGTCGGTAAGTGTGGGAGGGTGCCCAGTAATCACCGGTTGCATGGAATGAAAGTGACACTAGTGGGCAGCCAGAGTGTATGCTGTAGTAGTCAATGCAAACAGGGATAAGATCTGTAGTGGGTGCGGGTTGCACAGATGTAGGGTGCAGATTAATGATATACGAGAGCAGAATACAAACACATACACTAAACCAATTGCATATAACAGTGACATTCATGAGTAGCCAGAGTATATGTGGTAGTAATTGGTGCATAAAGGGAGCAGGTTACATAAGTGTAGCAGGTCAATATGAGCAATTATTCGGGGTATTACAGTGAAGTCGTAGTGGGTTACAAACATGTACAGCATAAAATATAGGTATAATACTGATGATATGCTGGACTGAAATACTGATGCAGATAGTAACATGCCTGAATCAAAAGTGACGAAAGTGAAAAGTCAAAAATGGGTGTTTCAAAATAAGTGAGGTACATGAATCAGTAGCAAGATAGAGTTGCAACAAAAGTTATATGCAGTATAACAATAGTGAGTAGTCAAAAATAAATGAGGTATATGAATCAGTAGCAAAATACAATTACAACCAAAAAATTATGAATCCTAAAGTGACACTAGTGAGCAACCAAAATATATGGGTTAGCAATTGGTGCATAAAGGTGCAGAAAAAGTGGGATGTGCAGTATACCATTAGGAATATAGACATAAAATACCACCGCAAAAGGCAGACATCCTATCATAATCTTGCGTGTAAACATATGATGCAAATATGAGGTAGCGTCAGTGCATTACAGTTGACTAAAAAGTGAGATGTTCAAGATACAAATAGGCAAATACATAAAGTACCACTGTAGTAAGGCAGACATTTGATCGTGAGGAATGACTAGTCCATGAAGGTCGCCAGGGATTCACAGACCAAGATGGCCGAACCTCTAGGGGAGATAGAGAAATTAGTCCTCTGTCTGCTGCTATTACTTTGAGCACAGGGAAGGGCAGTTTCACTTTCCGTTAGAGCAAGCACTGCTCGTAGCATGCTGGGAGGGAGGCTTATCTCTACTTCTGGTGGAATTGTGTGGAGGAGTTGAGCTGAAGAGCCTCGTGGACATCAGGGGCATCAGTGGGAATTATTACTACAGTTTTATGGCCCCAGCCATTTTGAACAACGGAGATAGTTTAAGATGTGAGCAGGCGGGTGGGGTGAAATAAATACCTTATATACCAGCTTATATACCAGCTGCACCGTGTGCATGTTGAGTTTGCCAGCAGAGATTGTCAGGTTGCTGTTTCAATGTTTAATCAAATTGTATACAGGGCTGGAGGGGGGTCTCTCTCTCAGCCCTCCGCTGTCTCTGTCTCTCCAGCCTCCGATGGCAGGCTCTACTCATCAAACGTCATTCCTGATCCCTCCTGGTCCCGTTAGTGTGCCGCGTCTGAGGTCTGAGGTGTGGGCTGATCGCATCACCGGCACACCAGCCCCCTTCTGCCGAGGAGCGAGCGAGGGGGGGGCCTCTCCCAGCCCTCTAATGCCGCCGCGCTTCCACCGCGGTTGAGCCGGCGGCACTGCTTCACTAGTGATCCCTGCTCAACCAGCGCAACAGCCCACGTCTCCGCCGCGAGGCGGGCAGGGGGGGGGGGCTCCCGGTCCTCCGAAGGCACCGCGATTGCTATGCTGTGGTGCAGGCGGCTCCTCTCTGCCAATCCCCGCCAGTCGCACGAACCGGCGCAACAACTCACGCCTCTGCCTTGGAGCGGTCGGGGGGAGGGGGGGCCTCCCTCAGCTCCCCAGTCCCGCTGCGAATCCTCTGCTGTGGTGCGGGCCGATCCCCGGGAAATCCACGGTGCAGGTTGCACGGTGCACTCAGCCGGTTCCCGGAGCCCCAGCCACCCAGTTCCGGCGACACGACGGGGGAATGTCTAGAGACAGGTCGAGGGGCTTTGCAGGCACCCACCTCCGCCAAACAGCCTGACTCGTCAACCCGCTCTGGCTCTGCAGTCTCCCAGCGCCCCAGCCGCCCAGTCCTGGCGACGCGATGTAGGTGCCCGAGGCGAGTGTCCAGTGGCAGGTCGCGGGGCTCCCCAGGCTCCAACCTCCGTCAATACGTCGATCAGGTCAGGCTCCAACCTCCGTCAATACGTCGATCAGGTCAGCAATCCAGTTACTTGTAGAAATCCAGTTACTTGTTGACTATTCCAGTTACTTTTTCTGCTTTCGTTCCGTCGTTCTGGTGGGTGCTAACCGGGATAAAGCCCGCAACGGGATCCCAAGCACTGGGAGCTCTTCACAGGAGCTCCTACCAGGCGGCCATCTTTACTTCACTGCTATACTGCTTTCAGAACTGTTCCACCTCCTGCTCTCCTTGCTCCGCTCACTCTCCGCTTGCATCCGTAGGGTTTATTTCCTTGATGGTTTATTTTTCTTTTACCTTGCCTACTCAACAGTTCCGAGTTCAGCCCCTACTGACTTGGACTCTGCGAGCGTCTGTATAAATGGTTTAATCCTAATGAAGCAGAACTGCTGCAGCTCCTACTCTGCCCTCCGCTCACCCCTTTGTATCCTTTGGAAAATGTTCAACTTCAACATTTGCAGCTTGTTTGGTCTTTCAAGTTCTTTCTACAAGCCACCCCATTAGATGCTGGAGGTGAACAATGTACTGACGTCCCACACAAACTGCTTCAATTTCCATTGTAGGATTTGAATCTGTCCATGGCCTATCACTCCGCCTCTGTCCTGTGCAGGTCCGCGCTCTGTGGAAGCCTCCACGGACATGACTGTCCTGATTGAGTGCGAAGCTTACATTTTGAGCCCTACACCATGCATCCATGTCCTTGCCTGCGCTCCACAAGATTCATTGCTGTCTCCTTGTGTCCTCTTGTCCTCAAGCAGCCCTCCTTCGTATCATTATACTCCAAGATCTTAAGTATTCTTGATTCGCTGCTGCTTGATCTTGAGCCTCGTCTTGACTGCTCTGGGACAGGCTGTAGTGAATGTTCGGAGTGTTTTATGCACAAGGGCTCACATTGGCCACTGGACAGTCGACCGCGTCATCCTAGATGGACTACCCTGGATCCTGTATGTAGTAATCTTTGTGCTGGGGAGTGGCCCTGGCGACAAGCCAGTGGTCCACAAAACCCCTGACTCTGGTTGTTGTAACAATCTTGGATGTATTGCTCACAGCGTCTGTTCCTAACAGGAGTGTATGATTGATTGCTGCTTTCCAGCTTAGTGTTGGTTGTCGACCTCCGCTTAGTGTTGGTTGTCGACCTCCGCTTAGTGTTGGTTGTCGACCTCCCCTTAGTGTTGGTTGTCGACCTCCCCTTAGTGTTGGTTGTCGACCTCCCCTTAGTGTTGGTTGTCGACCTCCCCTTAATGTTGGTTGTCGACCTCCCCTTAGTGTTGGTTGTCGACCTCCCCTTAGTGTTGGTTGTCGACCTCCCCTTAGTGTTGGTTGTCGACCTCCCCTTAGTGTTGGTTGTCGACCTCCCCTTAGTGTTCGTTTCAGATGTTGAACACATAAATGCCTATTAAAAATAAGTCAGGCACACATAGGAGGGTCAGTCAGTGGCTGCTTTATGTGACCATGACACATGAATGAGGCATGTTGTCGTATAGTTTTCAGCCACGTGCTCTTCCTGATGTATGAAAGCCGATGGAGGTTGTACTGCTCTTTACAGAATCCAGGAGCCCCATTATCGACGGCAAGTCTAAACTGTGCTTCTCGAGCACCTTACATTGTTGTGGTTTCTTGGCAAAATCCTTGGCCTTTGCTCTAACCCCTCCTCCACACTCCCCACTTTGTTCCGTTCCTTTCCCCTTCCTGCCCACCTCCCCCTCTATAACAATGAAGGCTGTCTGCAGAGCTCAGTAGAGATTTGAAACATGGCTGAATGTGTCCGTAATAAACTCTTGGTTTCCAGATAATGCTTTGGCAGCATTTGCCCAGACAGACCTTGAAGCTGCCAGACCGTTGTTGCAGGTTAGTAAGCTTTTGTTGGTAGTCACTGTGCAAGGATCGGGCGCTTCTTCAACACTGTTGAAGAGACACCAAGGTAACTATGACATCGAAGTGGTTACATAAATGGGTCTCAAAGCTCCCAAATCTGGGTGTCTTTGTCCTGACCATTCCCGTGTCCACCACTGTGTTAAGGTTATGCTGAATCTGTTGCATTTGGAACCTGGAGCAGGAATGTCCGCATCCGCACTCACCTGAGTAGAGTGATCCTGGGGAGTTCATACTTCCTTTGTTTCTTGTAAACCAGGAGCATCTACAAACCATGTTTTGTAAAATACAGGATTATGCATTATTTAACCAGTTCTCTCTTCTCTGTAGGAGCGCTGCTTGTCGTGTCCCCAACTGTTTCCTGCAAGACCTCACGAACCCGACCTCTGCATATGTGAAGAACTTCAAGCAGAAGAAGCAGGAGTTAACCCAGAGGCTCTTCGCCCATTACAACAGCACCATCTTCGATTTGAAGGTAATATTTTGCAGTGAGCCATCATTAATGCGTGCTGAGCCTCGACTCTCCACGTGTTCACTGAGTAAATGTCCTCTTCAGTACTTTAACCCCTCCCTCGTATCCGTCTCCTGTCACTTCTTTACCGCCTCTAGCCTTCCATTCCTCAGTCTTTTTCAACATCTGCCTTCCTTACCACTTCCATCCTCTCCTTGATACCCGTCTGCGTCAGCAACAAGTCTTTGCTGCACTTTGTCCCCGTTCCCATCTGCGTTTTGTTTATCCTGTGTCTTGCAGCGAAAAAATGATAACTTTTAGGCGGGGCCAGATTGGAATGAATCTGAGGGGAGTACGAGCAAGCCTCCTGTGAGTGATCCTGCTTGTTGTGTGGAGGTATCTGAGGAGCTCCTGTGTTCTGTTGGATTGCTCGAGTGTCTCTGCGGGTTGCGTAGTGCAGAGCTAGGTTCATTCTCGTCAGCTGCTGTCTATGGAGGAGTCCACTGAGTGGTCTGATGCTCAGTGGTGTGGATTGGTGTGTATTATGTATGAAAGTTCAGAGAAACCAGAGACATGACACTGGTGCCACACTTCACAAATGTGACCCAGGCACATGTAACACACTACGGTTGCAACTGGGAGTCTGTCTTAACTGATGGAAATTATATAGAGTATGCAAGCGTCCAGTAAGTCACCCGGCCGGTCACATCTGTGTGAGAGCCACGAGGCTCGTAGTGCTTGAGTTGCCAGTCAGGTTGGTTAGGTCATGAGCTTGGATCTTCCTGGTGGAGGGTTTGGCTTTTAGCACAACTAAACACGGCAGAGTGGTGATGCACAGAGTGCAGTCTGAGCATGGACACAATCAGACCATGCTTGGAACAGAGCACAGATTCGGATGGATGCTCTAACCGCAGATTCCTCGCCTTTGAATATCCCCAGGCTCCATGTTTCACTGGTCTCCTCGTTTTTCAGTCCATTGAAAAATGCATGCAGCAGAAGAAAATCCAAATTGAATGTTATATTATATACCTCAATTGAACAGTAGGACCAATTAAAAAAACGGTTATTTAAAAATTTTCATTGATTTTCGAATTATGTTAAATATGGGAGTATGCGGTCTCCCCCTAACTACCACGTCACCCATAAGAGCTTCTCTAAACGCCGCAGCGAGACTCATCACCGGATCAGAAAAACACTCACACATTTCCCCTGACCTGAGAGCCCTGAACTGGCTGCCTTTTGAAGCCAGAATACATCTGAAAATCGCCTGCATCACGCACAAGGCTGTCCACCTGAGCACACCCGGATTTCTCTCCCAGAAGCTGACGATTTCCGGAGGTTCTAGAAACACTAGAGGTACAAACAATCTCCTGCTAAAGCCCCAAAGATTCCGCAAGGAAAAAACGTATAAACGCTCCTTCTCAGGAATGGCACCCAGGATCTGGAACTCACTGCCCCCTGAAACCAGGCTCATCGCCTCTACCATACTTTAAGAAAGAAGTAAAAGCTATCCTCATGGCTAAATACACTTGAATTATTACTGGGGATGATTTGACAGACGCTGTACCATTCAGTTCTACTGATCTTTTCTGCATTTTTGTATGACTCGTGTTATTGACCTGCCTGAGTGTTTACGCTATCAATTATTTGTACTCGTTTCATTATTGATGTATCTGGCTGACTATGTTCCCACATGTACCTTCCCCGCCCCAATTGTTATTTACTCACACGCTGTTCCTTTCGTCTGTAAAGCGCTCTGATATCTGCAAAGATCTTGTTCGCGCTATGTAAAACTTTCAAAATAAAAATATGCAGTGGTGCGATGTAAAAGTGACCCCACACTCGCATGTATTAACATGTTTATCATTCAAGAGTGTAAACCCATTAGATGGATATAAAAGATGTTGGATTGGTGCACTGTTATCTCTCATATTCGGTCAGCCTCGTCTTGTTACCTCTGACCCCACTTTTCTGACGCCCAAAAACGGTGGTGTACAGGCATCGATGAGTCGTGCCAGTCCTAATACCTTTCCAACTGATCCTCCTGAGAGTCAAAACCTGTTGATGACTTTGGTAAGATAATGTTCTCTTTGGCTGGTTAAGCCTTGAGGTCCTGCAGAGCTGTGTCTCCTAAGCAGGCACACCCACGTTTTATTGGACATGGCTGAGATGTGTTTGCATATCTTGAAAGTCCTCATGGCATCTCTGGTCCAGACCATAGTTGACCAGTGCACTCTGAGGTATGCGTTGCATGCTGGCTTGGGTATCATAGACTCTGTTGGCAGGGTTATTGGCACCACAGATGTACTTAGAGGGCACCCCTGGATGTGGTCAGGGGGTTCTCCAGAAATGCCCTATCTTTCCTCATAGGCATAGATGTTGATGTCTCTCGATTGATTGGGGGGCGGGGGGGAGGGAAGGTTGATTCGGCGCTTGAGCAATTTAGGAACAGTTGAGGCAAAGCATGATCCGTGACACACACGTCCCCTGCCAAGCATTTTCTTTAACCGTTCAGGAAGTTTAGGTGTTTTCCGAGAGATTAGCTAACAGAGGATGCCAGGCATTCCAGCCTGTGTAGCATGCCTTATTGGTAGATGACATGGCGGCGATCGAGGCCTTTAGCAACTACAGGGAAAACATTTCCCTAACTCTTCTTCTCCTACAGTGGTTGCCAACCTGCTTTTACGAACCTTTACCAACCCACACTGATCCAATAGAAGGCAGAATGTCACATTTAATCCTTGGAGATGGAATGTGTCTCTTAGTGACTTTGCATAAATAAATTCCAACTGTGATGGGACACAGGTTCCCTGCACCCATTACCACCGCTACCTCTCCCGCCTCCGGTTCTAGTCCTCTTCCGCAGGGTTGAGCCGGGAGAACCAGGTACCCAAAGCTGCTGAACATGAACCTTAGCCTCTGACCCCACAACCTCCTCAGGAAGACCTCCTATTTCAGTAGCAGCAAGGGCCCTGGACCAGAGTCTCTGCAACCTACACCTCGTGTGGAGACTAAACCGAGCCAACTGAGTGGACTGACTAGCCCACTGAAGGAGTGGAGGTTATCCTTGATGCTCTGTGTCCATCTGCCAGATCTATTCAGTCTGAACATTGGGCAACGTTGGTGGTTTAATGTAAGGACGCTCCAGTTGATTCTCTACAGACCAGGCTATCGGATGCTTCCTTTGTTTTGTCACTGGTCAAGCAAGACTTTGTTAAAGGTTGTTAGTCAGTGCTTTCGGCCTTTCTTCGTTCCCCTGACCAGCCCTTGTTGAAGTCACTGGTTGTGATGAGGTTTTTAAAAGGGCTCACAATGAGTTTCCTCCTGTTCACTTGATCATGCCGCAGTGGAACCATCACCTAGTCCTCACATTCATGAATTGCATGCATATGCACCTATACACAGCTGCACTGTTTGTGGAAAGAGGTTATTTCTTGCAGGGTTTATAATTCTAGATTTGGACATGATTTTAGCCTCTCCTTTTCCCACTTGCAGCTTCCAGAGAACATGGACATAAGCTGGAACAAGAAGATGAGGAAAACTGCTGGGTATTGCGTCACTGGTCAGAAGAAGTGCGGCGCGGAGGTGCAGCGATATGCCCGCATCGAGCTGTCCGAGAAAGTGTGCGACTCTGCCGGTGAGACCCTGCGTCCTGTTTGCAGGAGCGGTTGATCCTGCACTAAAGCAGCCTCTACTCCTGAGCAGATTCTTCTCTAGGGCACATTATAAAAGGCTGGGCAGCAGGTGGGGGGCAATCCCTGAGGATTCCGCCTCTCGCCATCACAGGGCATCGTGGGAACATCTTTAAATGTTGTCTTAGTAACACCACATTTTATGTACTACGAGGAGAAAATCCCTGGGACCAGCTGTATCTCAGCCGGAGTAAACTACATATGAGGAATATAGGCAAATGTATGTTTTTGTTGACATCCATACTGTATGAAACAAGTTCCATTTTGCTTACACCTCCATCATATTACATGCATCTCCAGCACTGCCAGAGCATGGTTAAATGCAGGTAGATATTTGAACTGCATGATGTGACTTGAGATCCTTAATCTCTTCCCTAATAGATCCTAGATGTTCCTCCTAGCTCACCGTATATTTCAGCAAGCGTCAACGTTGATAGGGCTGACGAGAGAGGTACTTTCCAGAAATTATTTTCCATTCAGAGCTTTAAGAATCTAAAGTTATGAGCCAGGTGCTGCCAGAAACCAGGCCACCCCTACACGAACTGTATTGTATGTGTCAAGTATAAATACCTGTAAAATAAACTCCCCCCACTAGAGGTACAAACAATCTCCTGCTAAAGCCCCAAAGATTCCGCAAGGAAAAAACGTATAAACGCTCCTTCTCAGGAATGGCACCCAGGATCTGGAACTCACTGCCTCCTGAAACCAGGCTCATCTCCTCCACTACACTTTTTAAGAAAGAAGTAAAAGCTATCCTCATGGCTAAATACACTTGAATTATTACTGGGGAGGATTTGACAGACGCTGTACCATTCAGTTCTACTGATCTTTTCTGCATTTTTGTATGACTCGTGTTATTGACCTGCCTGAGTGTTTACGCTATCAATTATTTGTACTTGTTTCATTATTGATGTATCTGGCTGACTATGTTCCCACATGTACCTTCCCCGCCCCAATTGTTATTTACTCACACGCTTTCCTTTCGTCTGTAAAGCGCTCTGATATCTGCAAAGATCTTGTTCGCGCTATATAAAACTTTCAAAATAAAAATATGCAGCGCTGAGATGCCGGACTTCACCTTGGAGTGGACATTTCACAGGGAAAAGACAGGTAGGGTTCCTTAGCGATATGAGTACAAGCGCCGGGAGACCCGGTCCGGGTAGCTGTGCGCTACACAAGTACAAAACATTTACATTTACTAATGGGTATAGTTTATAAGCTGGCGGCCTGTGATGCCTCACAAGAAATGGTTTCTATTGCAGACTTCCCTTCTTAACCAATCAGGGTTACCCCTGTTCCTTCCTCCGTTAGATTGATTACCAGGACCTCAGCCTGATCTGGCTACGCCACATTCAGAAAGAGCTAGAGTAGCACTGATCGCTTCGGCTGAGGATTTGACATTATGAACCTAAACTCTTTTTAGAACTCCAAACAATATGAGGGCTACTGGCCAAGTGGAACAGTGGTCCCAGGGGGCAAGCTCTGTTATTTGTTTATCCTACCAGGTTACTTGATTGGTCAGCTCAAGGGATCTGTTTGACCAACACTATTGAGACGGGACACCCAGTAAATCCGGTGTGCAATTTCAGCAAGTGCGATTTTAGATATTCACAACATGTTAATCGCACGTGTATGATGCAATGAACAAAACTCATTAACGATAGTCGTATACCATTTCGGCGATCTTTGCTGAGGACTGCCATTGTACAATGCATAGCTTAATGAGGAATCGTCACTCCTTGCCCCCTGTTTCAGCTATTTATAATTTATCCTGACCAAAATAAAACCTGTTGACTGCTGTCCCAGCACTGAAGAAGTCTTTGACCCATAGAATACCGCTGGGTTCACCCCCTCTCACCGCCTTCAATCTTTACCTGGCCCATTATTTAGTATCTGCAAAAGCCATTCTGTAGACCTATCCCAACGATCTTCAACGTTATGTTGAGTAACCGGCTGGAACAAAACGTCCAGCCCACACGGCTTGTATTTTGGACATCAAAGCACGAACGAGGGACTGTTTTGCTCAACTGAGGAGAATGGAAACAACTGATTGAATCGTATTCGTCAGGATGGTAATAGCTAACATCATGATGCTTCTGCTGTTCAATTTTGAGCTCTGTCCTTTCGAAAAGTAACCGAAAAATAAATCTATATTTTTTTTTTCATTAATGGGAATCTGGATGATCAAGTCGGTGCAGGGGTTCACATCTGGTTTTCACTTCTGCACTCTAAAATCTGAGTTTTTTTCCAGCTTCACCATAGGGCCTTGGTGGGAGTGCCGAATATACTTATTCACAGCCTTCAACTAGTCCACAAAGATGCTTTTAGGCTAGTCCGTGACCTCCACTGCCGGCATAGCATCTCTAAAGCAAGGATGTTCTGTTATCGGTTGCTCGTCCAGGATCCGCTATGTGTTTTAAAGAGCACTTCTTTTTAGATGCCTGCTCAACTGGCTTCAGTCTACCCTGCCTTGAAAAGCAGCTGCTGTCTTTCTCCAGGATTGCTGCGAAGCAGCACCTTTTGGCTTTAAATTTGTGGTTATAGGAGGGGGAATTTTTACACCTACTGGTCAGGCATGCAATATACTATCATCTGAAGATTGAGGAACGATTGCCAGAGTGTGCTACGCTAGAAGATAGAATTAACGGAACTGTACATTGTCAACAATGATGTATAACTGTTGCAGCTGAACCACTGTAAAGTATATTGTTCATTTGTATGGAAAACATTTGTTTTTGTTAATAAAAAGATGTTTAAAGAAGAAAAAAAAAAGAATTATGGTTGCGAGACCCTCCAGGGCCACATCTGCTCCTGCAAGCTTCAGGCACACACCCTTTCTAACCTGCAGTAATCCGCAGGTTCCAGAGACTGTGCCGAATAGGAATGCACTATATAAGCGAACTGAATCCTCATCAGTCAGTCGAGGCATCCTCAAAGATGGTCCCCTTGGAAGGCTGCTGTAGCTTGTATGAGAGGACATTCAGAGATATCCTCGGCTGAACCCTCTATGCCTGCATCAGCCCGTCTTGCAGATGCTCCCATCAGTCCAGGCGGGGGTCTTGAACTAGTGAGCAGCTGTGAGGGTTGTGTTTATTGTAAAGTCCTGGGACAGTGCACTTAGAGGGGTTTAGAGCTAACTGGTGAAGGTACGTTGGTTTCTTCTAGCAGTGGCAGACTCTTGCATTGGTAGGTATCAGACACTTGTATCATGATCTAAGCTCGTCTCGCAGTCATTGGTTGGTGTTGGTATCCTGCCTCGTGCCAGCTCTGTATAGTATTTTGACCTCCACTGAAGCTTGCGTTGTGGCCTTTTTCACAGATCGCCTGCGAGACACCCTCATTCACGAGGTCTGCCACGCGGCAACTTGGCTGATCAACGCAGTACGTGACGGACACGGTCAGTTCTGGAGATGCTATGCTAAGAAGTCGACTGTCATTCATCCGGAGCTGCCAATGGTCACTCGCTGTCACTCCTACGAAATCAATTACAAGTTTACCTATCAGTGCTCTCGCTGCACCACTACGTGAGTATTATTGCTGCTGCTTAGCGGATATGTGTGTGGTTGTGTTCGGATGTGTGTTTGTGCGGGCGCACCTTCCCCCATCCCACTCAGTGACTGTGTCTCGACCCCTCTGCCCGCTGTCATCCTCTGCTCACTTTGCTCTCGGCTTCACCTGCCTATGCAGTTTTTTTTTTTGCAGAGTTTTATATAGCGTGAACTTGACCCGAATCGGGTATCGGAGCACTTTACATGAGCACCAGTTACGCTACATGAGGACACGTATTCGTATTTGTTAGGCACGGGGAAATTAAGTGATTTCCCAGAATCACAGGATGTTGAACGTCATTGCCGAGACTCGAACCCAGATCTCCAGGTCCGAGGTCGAGCGCCCTAGCCGTTAGGCCAACTCCTCTCCCCTGGCCAATTTGTTTGTAGTGCCGGTTTCGCCTGTACCTGTATCATTTCTTTCCTAAGTGGTCTTTCTTACAAATTGAATCAGTAAGGCCACAATGTATAGATGAAACAAACCTTTGTGGGAGCCAGAAGCGTTTCCCTTCTCTGAGGAAGTAATTTATATCCATCTCCACAGATAGGCGCAGCTGCTGATCACGGAGTATTATTGCGCAAAAGAGATTTGGAGGAAGAGAAAATGGTGACTGTCAAAGTTCTGTTAAAAATTTCTGCCCACTGTTGAGACCTGGGAAAGAAGGCATTCTTGCTGGTTAGCTGCTGGCACCAGTAGATTGCCCTAGCATGCTGGGTAGCCAAAAGCTGCTGAATAGTCGTCCGTCAGTCCTTACCACATAAGCTTGCTTGATCGCGTGCCTAGACTGTTTGGCAAACAAAGTTTGGAGGTAATGGTGTGAGAAAGGACCCTCTATTTGGGGCATAGGGCACTTGCCTGAGGCTCTTCCTGATCCGGCCCCTAAAGTGAAGGAATTAAGTTTTTGGCTGGATAAGAATCTGCCAATGAAACCTCGGGTCGCTAAGCTAGCCGCCACCTGTTTTGGGGTCCTGACATGGCTAAGAAAGATGTGGATGCTCCCCTTTCAGCTCAAAGGACTGTTCTTTAGGCCCTGATCCTGTCAAGATTAGACTACAGGCATATCCTCTATCTAGGGGCAGGGAAGGCCTCCATCAGATGTCTGCCAGAAGCCCAGAACTCCTGCTGCTAGGCTACTGTATCGGCTCCCGTGACGAGCCTCTGTCATGTCTCCTCTCTGAGATTCACTGGCTCACAGTGGAAAAGAGGATACAGTTCAAGGCATTATGCCACATGCATAAGGCTATGTCAGGCACTGGTCCATGATGCCTTCAAGAACCAGTAGTCCCCGAGCAGCCAGCTCGCGTTCTATGTTTGAGTATCGGTTCCTGTACTCAGTTCCCAGATTCAAACTGGCTCGTACGGGAGGCCGCTCCTCATATTTGGGCCCCAAGTAGTGGAACAACTTACCCGAGCATCTGAGAAACTGCCCCTTTCTGACCCTCTTCTGAAGGAACTTGAAGACCTCTCTGGGCTGCTAGCCCCTATCTGCTGCCATGGCGCCGGGAAACACTGTTTAGGGTTCTGTGCGCTTTATAAAACTCTAATATAATAATAATGCAGTAAAACCTAAACTGGTGAATATATTGTTTAGAATGGATTGCTTCTCTAAAAATGACTAGATTTCCATCAGACTGCTCCTCTGAGATCTCTTAAGTGAGTTAGAAGGGAAACTGGGAAAGCCTGGTGCATGGTGGACACACACTCGAGGGAGGTTACTTGTGATAAATAGGTTAGATAACCTAGTAAACAACAATTGTATATTTCCCCTATCACCAGCACCACTCTGAACGTGTGGGACTCGATAGGAGTTAATTTGAGCTTAGCATCCTTTACCTCGCCCTTTACCTCGCAATGGGGAAACCGAGCGTCCATGCACGGCAGTGGGAGACCTCGATTTCTAAATTGGGCAGAAGGGCGCAGTAAAACATTATGGAATGTTTTCAGCTACGAAGAGATTAAAACACTCTGAACAGGTGAAAGAGAAATGTGGGCTCACGGAAGTGGAACCCTATAGATACTCTCCAGTGTGACACTGGACCCAGCTTGCCCAAGAGAGTGGGAGCAGCAAGAGCACTTACCCCTTTGAAAAATAGATCACAGACAAGTCACACCATCCTAACAGCAGAAAAGCAGAAAGGAAACCACCCATTACAGAGGCCCTGGGAGCAAGAATGGTAAGAGTACTTGATTACAAACAATGGGGCACTCTATAAACAAAGGTCAATAATGTAGCCCCCTCTAATGCAGGGGAAATTAATATTACACCCCAGAACAACTGGAATGACGAGCCCATCCAGGAGGCTATGTGTTGTCGGGGGATATGGAAACATTGGTACACCGACACACATGTGGTTTTGCGCAACATTGCAGCAATTCCGGAAAGGGATAATTCTAACCATTGAAGACGTATCCGGTTCTCACGTAGCAGAATGTCCAAGGCGATAATGCTTCAAAGCCCCTCTCAGAAAAATATGCCCCCTGTTCACCCAAGAGGAAAAACTAAATCCCATGTATTACTGTCAGCCAAAAAAAATCTATACTGGAGCTGAGGGGAACAGTAGTGCCAAGAGACGCTATGTGGATGGCGAAGTTGTGGTGGGTGCTAGGCATGGAAAAGCTATCACAAAACATCTGGCTGGAAGAAGAAAGACTTCCAAAAGCGATGCAGCACTATATTGTGGTACTTTAGCAGGAACTTAAAGAGGTACAGCGAGTAAAGATTGTTATGCATTTTGGAAGAATCAAGGCTAGATGTAAAGAGACTGGAGAGAAATGAACACCATCTTGAATATGAAGGCTGAATGGTACACATACTACATCATAAAGGGTCTTGAGCAAGGAGAACGGAAAATGAGATGACAGTAGGGGTGTATGGATGACCGGTAAAGAGAGGAAGGGTTGTTTTTTAAATGTTCATTGTTGATGTGTAAAGGAAAAAAAATCAATAAAAATGCATTTGTACTGAAAAACAATGGTGTATTCAGGGCTCAAAAAATCATAAAAATATTACTAGACCTGCAGGTCTAGTCACTTTAATAATCTACTCAACCTATTTGTAATGTACTTGACCCGTGAACAGGTCTCAAATTGTGTGATATTAGGCAAATATTTTGTTTTATGGAGTCGCCTTTTTCTTCATTATCACATGAGAGAAATATTCAAGTTCACTATTTCTGCTGTACAAAAAAACTCTATTTACTAGACTAAATGTTTGCTCCATGTATAACCAGAACGGAGCCCATATATAGAGTACACATGATTCTTGGCTTACCTCTTAGTTCACTACTAGCATTATCTGGGCAGGAGCAGGAATATTTCCAAGTTCATGATTAAAAACTCATTTTTCATAAATATATTACCAAAGCATGATGTGGTATTGCACTGTCATGAACAGAGAGCATACTTTCCATTGACCTGGCCACAAAACATTCCCACCAACATGTAGTTTTACTGATAATGGTGCATAAACAATGTTTGGAAATTGGGTTTCAGCAAAAATACTTCAAATGTGCTCATCCCCAAGTAAAGGGTTCTAATTTGTTTTGATCCTATAAAAATATTTTTGTTCACCACAGAATTGCAAAAATGTGTCTTCATAATTAGTGAAATAGATTTGAAATGTTTGAACAGTTGACTTAGCTAATTCAGTGCTGTTAGAGAAAAAGCCTGACCTCTTACAGCCTTTCATTTAACAGGCTTTGCACAGTTCAGCTGTCGCACAGTTCACTGTACAAATTCCTCTAACTTCAGTCACAGAAAGAAAAATACATGTAAAAAGATAAGCTGACTTTTGACTCTGAAAACCAGCAAATGTGACAAGATAACAAAATGTAATGGCATTTTTATTGCCCTGTCACTTTGTGAGCAGTGAAGATGCCTTAAAATGTTGTTATCTTGTCACATTTGTTCAGCTTTTAGATACAGAGGTCAAGTCAGTTTGTCATCCCTGAAGTTAAAGGATTTTCAACTGCCAGAAAGGGTGAGTACTCCCTAAAAATAGCTTGTCCTGAATAAATCTTGCACGACAATGCAAGTGGATTTTTCGAGCCCTGATAATACAAGCTTGTCCCACTTATCATGCTCCCCTCCCACAGTGAATGGAACCCAGCACTGTTGGACATTAAATCTCCTAGTCTGTTGGAAACAAAGTCTCACATCTTCTTTCCTTTGGCAGGATCGGCCGCCATTCCAAATCCTTGGACACGCAGCGCTTTGTTTGTGCACTTTGCCAGGGACAGCTGGTTCTTCTACCAAGTACACGCAAGGATGGCTCTGCTTCTAGCACCAAGCTCACACCCTTTGCAAAGTTTGTGAAAGAAAATTATGGATCTGCCAAGAAGGGTGCAACGGGGCTCAGCCACGCCGAGGTGATGCGGAAGCTCAGCGCGGACTTTGCAACCAAGGCACAGATTGCTGCATCGTAGTTGGCCGCCTTCAGAAGGGCTTGGTGCCAGTTTATTGGATAGTTTGAGTCACTTGTTTACACTGGCGGATTGAAGGGGAGGGTATTTATAGGTGTCTCCAGTTCACAATTGCTAGACCCTGTGCAGACCAGGTGCTGACTATGGTGTGTTCGCTCATGTATCAAATTGATGCATCCTTCCTTGCACTTGTGTGTGTGACTCTTACTTTTCTGAGCCTTCGAAAAACATGTGTATGTCTGCGCTGCAGGGTGGACCAATCTATGGAGACTGCATCGCTTGAGACTGAGCCCTGGCAAAGGGATTTGAACTTAGTGTAATTTAACTCGTCGCCCATCCTTGGATGCTAGAAAGTCTGAAAGTGTAAAAGTGGTTGTCTCTTCATTAGAGAGTAGTCTAGTATGTGCTTACTCCTACATGCTGTGTGCCCCTGACCTACCTCACTGCGTTCGCCCTGCGCAAGGGTTGTTTTCAGTTCCAGACTCCATTGCTGCAGATCAAGTTCCTCCAACATTCAAACCGGGTTCCAGCTGTCACTGTGAAAGGATGACTTTTCCTGATATTTCTAGACCGAAGAGACTTATTTTTGTATTTAAATTTCAAGATATATGATTTTTTTTATATTCGAGACTGCTAATAAATGTTTGTTCCTATCAATTTCACCTTCCCGCTTCAGTTTCTTTTTATGCACTTGAAAAATACTGGTACTTACTCTTATGTGCGATTGAGTGCAGCCCTCGAGTGGGCAGGTGAAAAATGTACATTATTTTTCTCTCTGCTTTTCCTAACTGTTCACAGATGAATCACTGTTAGAAATGTGGTCATCGCAGAGGGTATCTGTTTTCTGTGCAACCCTCCTGTACTTTGATCTGTTGGGGGAGAGAGGATAGACTTCTAGGTTGAGTAACAGAATATTCTTATGTTCAAAAAGTCATTCGACTTCAGAATGAGCGAACCACTGTGCTTTTGAGCAAGGCCCGTAGTGCAAGCCTCTTCATACTGTGCTAACATGTGGTTTTTAGCTTTCTAGTTTACTGTGAGGGCAGGCAGAGGTGGGTGGAATATTAGTCAGGGTGGATTCTTGCTGATAAGACGGTCTCCATTTTGAACAAAATGTGATTTGGTCATATTGCTACCTCTAGTTGCTATAGAAGCAAGATGCATGTACAGGCGCAAGCCCCAATCCAATCGACGTCCAGGGGATGGTCTGATAACGCATGTACAAGACGTGATGGGGATGTGACTTGTGGTTCCTCCATGCTCTGAATGTATAAAAATACTTGCGAGATATGATATCGGGACTAAGGCACAGGCACTGATTTTGGAAAGGGGCGACCACTCGGTCCCCCCGAACGTATGGCGGAGTGCCTCGATCCCCCCGGGAAGCCATTTTTGGGCGGGAGGCGCGTCTCGGCTGGTATTCCCGAAGCGGCATAGCCGGGGCGCGCCTGTTCCCGCCCTAGAGTGGGCTGGCCTAGACACTGACGCAGCCAGCCACGCCCTCGGGACGGGCAGGGGCGGGTTTACGCCCGCCCTGAAGACGGATAAAAGGAGACGCAAGGCCGGAAGACGTCCTCTTGTTCTTGTGCTCCGAAGCTGCACCTCCTCGCTACACGTGAGCTCGGGACAGAACAAAGAGCCAATTTTGAGCGTTTTGATCTTTTTCTTTGTCTTCCAGATACTTCGTCGAAGAAGATGCCCAGGAAAGGCGAAAAGAGAATGACGACTGACCAGATGGTTCGGGCACTCTTTAAAGATATGTCCGACATAAAGAAACGGTTGGCGGAGCGAGATGGGGAGGAGGGTTCGGGCCCTTCGCCGGCTGGAGGGAGACCTAAGAGGCCGAGAAAGGTTCCAGCCGGTGGGGACGTCCCGGCTCCCTCTGCCCCTCTCGAGGCGCCGACCCCGGTACCGATAGAGGGGAATCCAACCCCGGGGGTCGTCTCCCCGACATCCAAGGAAGACATGCCCCCCGAGCTGGCAGCACAGCTAGCAGCGTGGTTGGGGGATAGTGGTGATGGCGCCACGGCTGCCGAGGCACAGGCGCTGATAAAAGGGCTTCGTGAGAAGAAAGAGGCAGCTAGAGTGGCGGGGATAGACAAGCCGCAAGCGGCAGAAGCTGCGTCCGGTGCAGGTAAGCGGCCATTGCCGATTGCAAGGGACGAGTCAGCACCCTCTCGTAGAGAGAGATTGGGACAACATGTGCCGTTAGCTATAAAAGAAAAGATCTGGGCGGGAGAGTACGTGAATATTTTTTCCCTGCTTGTTGATCATTATGATGTGGAGCATGTGAAAAGTCAGAAGGACTTGATGCATCCGAGTGTTTGGCGCGCAAAAATGGCCGCCTTTAAGGTTAATGAGAACATTGGCAACTGGGGCAATGCATGGGGTATTTTCACATCGATTTTGGGGGAACGTAGGCCCGAGTTGCTCCCTGAGTTTCCCGTTTACCAATCACGAATTATGGGTTACTCGACAACGTATCAAGGTAACCATTGGTTTTGTTATGACAATCTGTTCAGAAAGGAAAAGGAACATAACAAGAGTTTGACTTGGGATTGTTACGATTCGTTAACTTGGGACAAAATGAAAGAATCAGGAATGTTAAGAATGCCATTGGTCGGGAGCAATGTTGTTGATTACTCCCGCCAGAATGTGGGGACGCCCTTTCGACCAAGTACGAGCACCGACGACCAGTCAAGGCCCGCAGGCAATACAGGGAAAAAGGGTTTCTGTTTTAATTTCAACAAGGGGAAATGTACCAGGCCTCCGGGATCGTGTAAGTTCAAACATGAGTGTAGTACGTGTGGGTCGTCCCATCCTGAGTCATTGTGCAGAGCCAGAACGGGTGAGAATGGGGGTAAGGGGGGCGCCAAACAGGTCTAAGCTAGGCCGAGGGGCGCCTTTACCAACCCCGATTGATACCTTGGCAATGATTCCCTGGCTCAGCGAATACCCGGATCGTACTTCTGCTGGGGTGCTACGGAACGGTTTTACACATGGTTTCCGCATCCCGGTAGGGGACTTTCAGGGTGTAGGGATGTGCAAAAATCAACTTTCCGTTTTACAACATACATCGGTAGTGCAGGAGAAAATTCAGAAAGAGGTTAGCCGGGGACGGGTCGCCGGCCCGTTTAGTGAACCTCCGGTACCAGGTTTCGTTTGTTCTCCGTTAGGGGTGGTCCCCAAGAAGGACCCGGGTGAGTTCCGTTTGATCCATAATCTGTCTGCTCCACGAGGTCTTTCGGTGAACGACGCAATTGATCCAGAAATTTGTTCGGTGCGATACGCATCTTTTGATGAGGCAGTAGCCATCTTGAATCGCCTGGGGCACGGGACGTTGATGGCGAAATCTGATATCGAGTCAGCGTTCCGGTTGCTCCCGGTACACCCAGACGATCAGCGTCTTTTGGGATTCGGGTTCCAGGGATCATTTTACATGGATAGGTGTATGCCAATGGGTTGCTCTATTTCATGTGCTTACTTTGAGCAATTCAGTACTTTCCTGCAGTGGGTGTTCACTGAGACAGCGGGTTTCCGAAATGTAATGCATTACCTTGACGACTTTCTGTTCCTTGGCCCCGCCGGTAGTCCCGAATGTGCCCAGGCTTTAGACAAATTCTGTGTGTTAATGGGTCATCTCGGCGTGCCGCTGGCACCGGGTAAAACTATGGGTCCCACGACTTGCCTCGAGTTTCTGGGGATCGAGTTGGACTCAAGGGAGGGGTGCTTCCGTTTACCAGCTAGCAAGGTGTCGAAATTTAGGGCAGCCCTCCAAGTATGTTTAACTGCATCCAAGGTTACACTGCATCAGTTGCAACAGTTAGTGGGAAAATTGAACTTTGCCTTGAGAGTGATACCAATGGCTCGCCCCTTTTCCCGCTCAATTGCCCAAGCGATGGTTGGCCTGAAGGAGGGTCATCATCGCACAAGGTTATCGACTGAGGTCCGCCAGGACATGCGGATTTGGTTAGCATTCTTGGCGGACTTCAATGGCCGAGTTGTCTGGAACAAGCCAGTCATGTCCTCCGATGAGCTTGGGCTATGGACAGATTCAGCAGGAAGCGTAGGTTTTGGCGCCATCTTCGGCACAAAATGGTCGGCACAGAAGTGGCCCCTATGGTGGCACGAGAAGGGGCTGACAAGTAACATCGCTTTCCTCGAATTATTTCCCATTCTGGTGGCCCTGAGAACCTGGCCAGAAGGGTTCAGAGATCATTCTGTTGTGTTCTGGTCCGACAATATGACCGTGGTAGAATGCATCAATAGTCAGGCAGCCCGTTGTAAATTGATTTTGAGGCTGCTCAAAGAAATTGTCTTACTGTGTATGCAACTGAACGTGGTATTCAGAGCAAAACATGTCCCTGGGGTGATGAATCAGGCCGCTGATGCACTGTCTCGTTTTCACATGCAGGCTTTCTCGGGCTTCCTTCCTTCAGCGGACCCGGAGCCGGCACCCTTCCCCGAAGCTCTCTGGTCTCTCGGTGCCCCGAACTTCGTCACCTCGTGGGAGAGAGTCTAGCACCCAGGACAAGGAAGGCATATGAAGGGGCGTTCCAGGCCTATTTAGCCTTTTTGGGGGCAGAGAGAGGGGGACTTTGGGGGCAGGAGGAGTTGGTAGTACTTTTCCTGATGTCCTTACGTAGGGCTGGGAAATCGGTGGCCACGGCCCAAAGGCATCGTGCCGCCATTTCCTTTGTTGCCAGGGCCCATGGCATCCTGGACCCGACAGCGTCTTTTACGGTACAGAAAGCGCTGCGAGGGTGGCAACGTCTGGAGGGTCGCAGAGTAGACGTAAGACGACCGATAGGTCTAGACAGGTTGTCCCAGTTGCTGACCACACTCCCTAACACATGCTCGTCCCCGTTCGAGACCTGTTTGTTCCGGACTGCATTTATGCTGGCATTTCACGGGGCTATGAGAGTTAGTGAGCTGGTTGCAAGGAACAAACGGGATGTGACGGGGGGCTTGTGCAGGGAGCAGGTTCAGATCAGGGGTGATGCGATGATTGTCTCCTTTCTCAGGTCCAAGACTGACCAAGATGGGAGGGGGGGACTGCACGATCATTCGCAGGATCCCCGAGTCATCCATGTGTCCGGTTCAGTGCTTAGAAGATTACCTAGCACGAAGGGTGGCATCATGGGGGGGGACATTGTTGAGGCATGTAGACGCCACCCCGCTGACGAGGTTTCAGTTTCAGCGGGTGCTTGCAATGGCCATTGCCGCAGCGGGCTTGGACCCGGGTGAATTTGGGACCCATTCCTTTCGTATAGGGGCTGCCACAGAAGCTACAGCCAGGGGTCTCAATGTAGAACAAGTGAAACGGGTGGGGCGTTGGTCCTCCAATTGTTATAAGAGGTATGTGCGATTGCACATGTTGTGAAGCTGTAATCATGTACTCACGCTTCTTGTCTTCTGTTTGTTTTCAGTTCAGCAAGCCTACGCGGCAGGGCGGACTGTGCAGTTGACCCAACACCAGGCCAGCGGTCACACATCACCGGCTGAGAGAAAGGAGGTGTGGGTTGTAGGCCACTCATACGTGAGACGGGCCGCAGACGTATTCAAAGCAGGTGATATGATTCACGTACCTGGGGAATACGGGTACAGAGTGTCCTTCTACGGAAGGGGCGGTCTCTGTATTGACCAGTTTCAGGCATTTTTTGAGGGTTTGTTAGAGCGGATGAGGTCACCGCCGTCCATAGTCATAGTACATTTGGGGGGCAATGATCTAGTCACCACCGGTAGACGACTTCTCCTGGAGGCTATGCTTTCCACGGTAAGTTGGTTAGCAAGGAGAGTTCCGGGGTGTACAATTGCGTGGTCTCATATGATCCCACGAAAAGTGTGGCGGGGGGCTATCTCGATCCCTGCTTTGAATCATTCCGTTAAAAAATTGAATAACAAAGTGAGTCGGTTGTTCCGTTCCAAGACATTACATTCGATCTCGCATAGTTGTATTAATGATGACAGTATGTATTTGCGGGATGGTGTGCATTTGTCGAGGGTGGGCAATGAGTTACTCATAGGCGACTTCCTAGCTTGGTTAAAATCGTTAAAACATGACCTTTAGGTAGGAGTCTGGTGGGGGGTCCGGATAGCCGGTCAACTATCCGGACCTGTGGCGGTAAGGTCATGATCGGTGAGCACTAATTGGTAGATCCCTATGAGTGGGCGTCACCCAACACGGATGGGAGCGCTCGGGGGAGGTGGCCATTGGCCCCTCAATGGGGAGGCGGTCCCGTCTAAGGGCGGGTCGCCGGAAGTTAAGGAAAGGCGGTCAAGGCCCCTTCCTGTGTAGGAGGGGTTACAGCCCCCTCCTGAGGAATTTCCCGGGGCCAGGGTCATCTGCGACGGCAGATGCGGTAAGTTGTGTGGGGTGGGGGGAGGTCCACGATACCTTCTAGATACCACACACAAGTATTCGAACGACCTTTAAATGGCGTCGAGTCTTAAGTGCCCCCGACAAGTCAAGGGAAATTGTTAGTAGTTGCACTTGAGGTAAGCCTCTGTGCTGTCGCCCTTCCCAAGTGGGAGGGGTAAGTCTGGTTAGGGATCTTGACACCGGTTATGACCTTGCCGTTGGCCCTTAAACGTTAGGATGTACAATTTCAGTGTTTATAGAGAATGTTTCTGTAGGATGCTAGTTCGGCTAGGAGAACCTCTGTATTAGAGAATATGTTAAGATTAGCCAAACATCGCAAATGTGATAATGAAATTGTACATAATATGAAACGTTTAATGTTTAATTTTTGTTTTAATAAATACGGCCGCGGGAGGGTCACTCCCTCCCACATCCAAAAACTTTGAAGAACTGTTTCCGGTTTCCCTTCTTTTGGGGATCGTGTTGAGAGGGGGTGGCGGGTATCTCAGCCATATGGAAAGGGGCGACCACTCGGTCCCCCCGAACGTATGGCGGAGTGCCTCGATCCCCCCGGGAAGCCATTTTTGGGCGGGAGGCGCGTCTCGGCTGGTATGCCCGAAGCGGCGTAGCCGGGGCGCGCCTGTTCCCGCCCTAGAGTGGGCTGGCCTAGACACTGACGCAGCCAGCCACGCCCTCGGGACGGGCAGGGGCGGGTTTACGCCCGCCCTGAAGACGGATAAAAGGAGACGCAAGGCCGGAAGACGTCCTCTTGTTCTTGTGCTCCGAAGCTGCACCTCCTCGCTACACGTGAGCTCGGGACAGAACAAAGAGCCAATTTTGACCCACCCACCAGCCCCTGAGGACAGCAAGTTGTTGTGCAATAAAGTGGATTTTCTAAGTATGTTCTTCCTTTTTTTCGTTTACAGGTTGTGAAAGTATCAGTTTTGTTGTTTTTCATAATAAAGTATCGTGAATATCATTTAGGTTGTTACGATTAAAAGGACTTGATGTAGTGTTGCTTTTTGAGCATGCTCTTTCGGTCGTAGCGACCAATGTTTTCATAAGTTCGAATTGTCGTATTTATTTTTTGGTAGGCGGTAAGGTCATGATCGGTGAGCACTAATTGGTAGATCCCTATGAGTGGGCGTCACCCAACACGGATGGGAGCGCTCGGGGGAGGTGGCCATTGGCCCCTCAATGGGGAGGCGGTCCCGTCTAAGGGCGGGTCGCCGGAAGTTAAGGAAAGGCGGTCAAGGCCCCTTCCTGTGTAGGAGGGGTTACAGCCCCCTCCTGAGGAATTTCCCGGGGCCAGGGTCATCTGCGACGGCAGATGCGGTAAGTTGTGTGGGGTGGGGGGAGGTCCACGATACCTTCTAGATACCACACACAAGTATTCGAACGACCTTTAAATGGCGTCGAGTCTTAAGTGCCCCCGACAAGTCAAGGGAAATTGTTAGTAGTTGCACTTGAGGTAAGCCTCTGTGCTGTCGCCCTTCCCAAGTGGGAGGGGTAAGTCTGGTTAGGGATCTTGACACCGGTTATGACCTTGCCGTTGGCCCTTAAACGTTAGGATGTACAATTTCAGTGTTTATAGAGAATGTTTCTGTAGGATGCTAGTTCGGCTAGGAGAACCTCTGTATTAGAGAATATGTTAAGATTAGCCAAACATCGCAAATGTGATAATGAAATTGTACATAATATGAAACGTTTAATGTTTAATTTTTGTTTTAATAAATACGGCCGCGGGAGGGTCACTCCCTCCCACATCCAAAAACTTTGAAGAACTGTTTCCGGTTTCCCTTCTTTTGGGGATCGTGTTGAGAGGGGGTGGCGGGTATCTCAGCCATATTGCATTCATAGTTCATGTCGGTGCTTTTTAAACCTGCTTTCTCAAAGCCAATAGGACTCGCCTCTGTGAGGGGTATTTGCTTTGACAAGGTGTTTAAGCCATGTTGTACACCTTTGTGACGGCTGTTCGGCATAGCTAAAACATACTGGCATGAATTTCAGTGGTGTAGATTGGAGTGGGGTAGATTAGGGTAGAGTGGCTGTGAGAGGCTGGCTTGGTATATGGTGTACACTTATGTAAGTGGGCACCTTACACCAGTCCAGACAACCCTTATGGTGATTTAAGAGGTCAAAGATAACCTTAGAAAGGTCTCCAAGTGGTAGCTGTGGAGAGCAACCTTCAGGCTTAGTCCAGAAGGAGTGTAAAGCAGCTAGTTTTACCAGAACATAATCCTATAGGTATAGATTAAGTGAAAAAGAACCACTCTGTGTATTTATACAAATATATATTTATTATAAGACACTAACCCATACAGATATCTCCTAGTTGGAGATATACACACCAGGCACATAATACTTTTCAATAGAAACAGGTAAGTAGCACGTAATGCACAGTGGCACCAGGGGGAGACCAAACCATATACTAAAATACTGTTATGCGAACCACAACTCGAGTCAAGAATATACCCAGAAGACGTATAAGTGTCGGGGACCCAAGGAACCACCCAAGGTAAGTAACCAGGAGCCCCACGGAGGCTATTTGCTGAATAGTAACACGACCGCTGGATCAATGCAAGTAGATAGGTAAGTCGCAGTTGCAATTTTATAGGAGGACCCTTCCCAATGGATCCTGAAGAAACCCTTTAGAAGACAGAAGGTTGGAGAGCCACCCCACCCGTGGATACCTTAGGAACCAGGATACCTACACCAGGGAAGCCGGGTGCATAGGTGTGAAGTGGCATCGGAAACCGCTGTCAAACCCAATGGAGGACTTCAGGAAGATGATGCTGCTGGAGAAGATGAAAGTGTCTGGTGGAACTCAAAGGTGGATTCAGAAAGAGAAGTACCTGCCAGCAGAGGGGACAGTCGATGCCACTCAGGAGTGACGAGGAGTCACGTAAGACGAATGGCCACCGATGTAGAGGTTTGCAGGGAAGCTGACTGTGACCTTGAAACTGTAGCTGTGCGGACCAGGTGGTGCTGTGGATGCCCTGGAGCCGGATACAAGCTGTCCCATGTCGGATGTCGAGAGTTGAGGGGTCGGTGTCCGTCAGGAGCACCAACAAGCATTGGCAACTGCAAATAAATGTGGACATTGAAGAAGGTGCAATGTCTGAACCAGCAAGGTTCAGGAGATTCACCAACGGAGTCAGGACAAGCCCCGAGCAATCGGGGGAGCCCAAAGAATTCCAAGATGACCCTCGAGGACCCACAGGTCTGAGGCCCTGGAGTGGCAGGAGGACCTCAACCAGCTCTCCGAAGATGCAGGCCCATGGTGCAAGTGCTGTGGTGAGGATGAAGATCTTGGTCACTGGAGATGCTTGAGGTTGGGGCTACTTGGAGCCTGAAAATCTCGGTGGAAGGAAGCTAACAAGCCTTTGCAACTGCAAGTGGACACAGTGCACAGGGGTTTGGTTCCTGCGGCTCCGACGAGGGATACTGGCCTCAAACTTGGTGAGAGAACAGGGCAGTCTTCGAGGGATGTTAAGAACTACTACCAGTGTTTCTGAGCCTTTTGGAGTCTGTGGGAGCCCAGAATCAGCAGAATGGTCAGCTGCGTTGCGGTGCCTGTGGATGCAGGGAAGTGACTTCTTCACTTCAAGGTAGATTCCTTCAGGTGTCTTGGATGCCCACAGGCTTTGGAAGGTTCCAGAATGGTGCACAGGCACGGATGTTGCAGCAGACAAGCAGGGTGACTAGATCAGGAGCAGCAGGAGTCTTCTCAGTTGCAGCCTTGATGCCCAGAGCAAAGCCCAAAGTGCCCAGACCGTTGAAGTGGTGTCTTGAAATGAATCTTGTCCTACTACGAATCTAGGGACCCACCCTCAGGTAAGGCTTAAGTAATCTAAGGAAAAGTTTGGGACGATTCAGGGTTCCCTCCCAGTGGAGGGGTCAAAGTGGGGAGGATACTCCCATGTCCTTTGTCCAGTTTTGTGCCAGAGCGGGAGCCAACGGCTCCCTGAGCTGGCTTGAACTGGGCGATGCAAGGAGGGCACCAAATGTGCCCTTCAAGCAGGCTGAGTGGTACTGGGGAGACCTCCCACCCGGTCACAATACACTAAACCCTTTCTGGGAGGTGGTCACACCTACCCGTGACAGGATACCTATTCTGCCTTCCCCTGCTGGAGCTTGGCTCAGCAGCAGGAGGGCAGAATCATGCCTCTGGTCGGCAGCAGCCATGTTGTGCTGTCTGGGTCTAGAAGAATGGTACCAGGAGCACTGAGGGCCTCCCGGAGGAGCTTTACAGTGCATGGAGTCATATCTCCCACACCATTTACAGGGGGTTGGGGTATGATTCCAACATGTTTGATACCAAACATGATGGGGTTCGTTACAGCCAGTTTAAAGATTGTCATTGCGTAATGCCACGGTGCCCCTCTGTTATATGGTGGTCTCACTTATAACCTGGGACAATCTGTAGGGGTGTCCTGCTCATGCAGGGGCACCCTCACACTTGGATCCAAGCACCCTGCCTTAAGGATTGACAGGCCTCCTCTAGGGGTGACTTATAGGCTTTAAGTGCAGTGACCCTAGATATAGGTAAAACTATATCTTTTGAAAGTGGTGCTAGCACCAGCTTATACAGGCTGCAACGGCAGTCCTGTAGTCAGTTTGAGTGGTCTATCATTGGTGGCATAAAACGGGCTTCAGCCTATGTGGAACCCCTGGTGTACCTAGGACCTGGGTACCCTAGTACCTTATACTAGGGCTTATAGGTACATCCCAGATTGGACACTGGTGTACACTTAAGTACTTACCATGCCAATTTATAGGAGAAGGCACAGAGACTGGGGTCCTAATTAGCTGGATCCCAGTCAGACTAGTCAAAAACAGTATTAAATCAAGAAAAAAGTGGAGGCTAACCATAAAAGCAGATCCTACTTTCCTACACTGTCGTAGAGTGGAGTGGGGTAGAATGGAGTAGGGCAGATTGGGGTGGGCGTGGAGTAGATTAAATTGGGGTGGAGTGTGGTAGGTTGAATTTGGGTGGATTGGGGTAGACTGGAGTAGAGTTGACTGGGTTAGATTGGAGTGAGGCAGAACAAGGTAGTTTGGGGTAAATTGGAGTAGGGTAGATTAGATGGATTTTATTAGGGTGGAGCGGGGTAGATTGGGATAGTTTGGAGTGGTGTAGTTTGGAATAGAGTAGTTTGGGGTGTGGTAACTTGGACTGGACTGGAGTGTGTTAGGTTTGAGTAGTGTGTAGGAGATCAGAGTGGAGTGGGATGGATTGGATAGAGTGAATGGTGTATGGTCGATTGTGGTATAGTGAGGTGGATTGGAGTGGGGTAGATTGGAGTGGAGGGATATAGATTGGGGAAGAGTGGAATGGGATAGATTGGAGTGGACTGTAGTGGGTGGATTAGAGTGGAGTGCAGTATTTTGGGTGGATTAGAGTAGGGTAGATTGGGCATGAGGTGGGTGGACTGAGGTGGGTGGACTTGGGTGAGGTAGGGTGGACTTGGGTGGGGTAGTGTGGGTTGGGGGTGATTGGGGTGGATTGGGGTGGGATGGATTAAGGTGGACTGGACTGAGGTGGGGTAGGGTGATCTGGGGTGGGGTAGGGTGATCTGGGGTAGGGAGGACTGGGGTGGGGTGTAGGGTGGGATGGATTGGATTGGGGGTGGGATGGGATGGGGTGAGGTAGGATTGAGGGGGTGGGGTAGATTGGAGTGGAAGATTGGGGTGGGGTAAACTGGACTGTGGTAGAGCAGAGTGCAGTATTTTGGAGCAGAGTGGGGTAGTTTGAGCAGAATAGATGTGAGTAGAGTGGGGTAGATTAGAGTGGCATGGCGTAGTGGTATGGCTTAGAGCAGAGTTCTTCAATCTGTAGGGCGTGCCTTCCCCCCCGGGGGGAGCGACACCATCCCGGGGGGGCTCGCAGTGCACTGTAAAATCTTACCTTTGTTTATCTTGTACTGTGCTACAATCGCAAGTCATGACCCATTTCAAATGGGGATTTTTGATAGGAGTCCTCCGGAGCAGCAGCAGCTAATCCGCAGGTAGGACCGTCCCCACTGGTGTTCCACCAATGATGGGACGGCAGTAGAGATTGCAGGAAGTGCCGCGAAATTCGCATCCATAAAGTTCCTGCATTCCACTGCTTGCTGCCTTTTCTTCTTTTTTTTCTGGGTTTTACCGTCGCCTGGCTATGAAGGACTTTGCTTAAATGAAATCTACAACAGATGAGGGCGTTTTGGGATGAGGCGGGTTAGAGAGGAATTGGCCGGGGCTGTGCAGTAACGGAGGGTTGGAGAGGGGAAAACCATGGGGCATGACGTGATCATTCTTCTTTTAATTCCGCGAGCTAATCCTCCTAGAGCAGTCTAATCATCTTCCAGATCGAATTACTTAGACTAGAAAGTAACGTAGTAAAACTTCAAAACATGGGGGCACAAACAAAGCACTCACGGCACTGAATGTACACCCATTAGCAATTAAAAAAAACAGATGTGTAACTCGTATACAGTCCGGTATATTGCCTTTGCATAGTGACCTGCAATGAGACACTAGCTTTAGAGATTTTTTTTTGGGAGAACATATAAAAACAGCAACAACTTATTACTGGCTGAGCACAGCAGAACATTTTGTGGATAGCATGCAGGGAGAATTTTTACAAATTCATAATAAGACAATTGCAGGAGGTGCCTCTGTCGTTCTCCAACAGCAAACCTTGATTCCGATAAAACTACCAAAGTCACAGAAGGAGAAATAACCTTCCAGAACAGAGCCCTTCCTCAAACTGCCCGAACTATCTCTTTTCCAATAAACTGGTTAATTCCTAAAGCTGCAGTGGGAGGCAGGGAATCTCTTTTGCTAAAACCGAAAGCTAACTTAGTGGACTATCTGTTTTTAGGTCGAGGCTACCGTCCTACTGCGAAGCCGAAGATTTTATGACTTCTACAGTTGGGCTTTAACCCGCCTCTCTCTTCCATTGGCTAGCTTCGTAAATGGAAGCTAGCCATTGGAAGAGATGTGTGTCACTCGGAGCTGGAGCAGATTCGTGGACGTTTCTTGCTTTTTTAAGCCCCGCCCCTTTTTGTTCGTCATTCGGAGGTGGGCGTTTACTACTTTTTTATTTTTTGGCGGCGCTTTTGTTTTGCCATTTCCCCCGACCGCCGCCGGAAGAAGTCCTCAGGTGAGTGCTTGCTGTCCTGCCCCCCCCCCCTTGTTCGTGCTTGCTGTCCTGCCCTGTGTCCCCCCCCCCCCCACCCCCCCATCCCCACCCCGTACTTGACTGGCAGGGCTTGGCAGATGTAGCATTAGAAATCTTAATAGTGCTCAGGTTAATACACACTGAAAACCCGCTACGAAGGGAGTTGGTATGGAGGTAAAAAACTGTTATGCTAACTTCAGTAAATGTTTTTCTGCGCTTGGCCATGAATACCAGCTTGTTGAAATAAGACACGCTCTATAAGAGGTGGTTTCCCAAACGTGGAGCTTAATAACGATTAGACCAAGAGTAAACAAAAAGTCACGCTGTGCAGCGTATACCCGCGAGCAAAATGAGCCACCGAGGCAGACTGTTTCTGGTGCCTTGTCTTTTTATGTGCTCTTTCAGTAGCGTTTGCCCGAGGCTGACATACTTGTACCAACAGGAAGTCGCCCAATTTACGCAGATAAATAGCCAGCGCTTGGCACAACAAAAACATTGATGGGCGCCTTTGTGAGGTTACAAAATCATGCCATCGTGCCCACAATGAAGCCTGTGGTCATGCGACGGCACCACAGCATGATCAACAAGTCTATTAAATGCCATTCCAATTATAGTGCGCAGAATTAGTTATTCACTCGGGGTTTTTCTGAATCGCAGTTGATATTGCAAGATTTCGGGCTATTGTCAATTATAGTAATGTGCGTCACTCTGCACTGTTCGTGAACGCATACTCCTACGAGCAGCTGGGAATGAGTTGTTGAAGGTTCACCACAGCACAACATTACAGCTGTCTGATCGCCCGCCTCTTACCCTTTACCACAACACCACAGATACTTTATCTGTCACACACCACGTGGAAGACATAACATTCGCATAAATGCAATAGCTTCGCCACCGCCCGGCTTTTCCTGGAGCAGGGGCCTGCAAAGGGTCGGGAGTGCTTGAATGCATTTAATCCGAAATATGGATTATCAGGAACGTGTTTACATGTATTTTTCAAATGGTTTGACTTGTAAAACCTAGTTAATGAAAGGGGTATTTTTTTTTAGGGCAATTATTATAAGGTGAATGCAGTCAAATGCAATCAAATACCGTTTACACATTGTGATAGCTAAGCGTTGTCCCAAAACATTTTTTCTTTTCGTAAGGCCTGCTTTGTTTGCTGTCAAGGAGACTGGCTTTCCCAAGATGCTTCATTTCTCCTTTAGTCAATGGACACCAGAGTGGAAAATAAGGGAAGAGACAAATATCCACCGAGTGAAATCACTTTAGACATTATACCCCTGTCTTCAAACTAAGCTTTGAGTGCCGTTTGAGTCCCCTGTAGGGACCCCCCGCCCCCTCCTCCATTGACATAATGCTACAGTAATCACTTTTACAAACCTCTGGATCCAACCGCACACATGTCTTGCGACACACCCTTGCAGTATGAATGCATCCTATCCCCAATGAGGCCAGATAATCTTCTGCAGCACCAAAGGGACATCGCAAGAAGTACTGTCTCAGCATTGAAACTTCAGTTTTTAGGGCACCTTCCCCCCCCCCCCCCTCCCACTCCCCCCCCCCCCACCCCCCCACCCCCACAAAACAGGCAGCTGAGGCTTTAGAACAATCAAGTGTCCCCCCAGCTCCCCACAAAATTAAACACATAAATAAATAAATAAATTAAACAGCAGACTGGACTGTGATTTACCCTCTGCAGCGCTTTCTCGAACACCAATTCTGAGGGGCCGCCCTCTAGCCTCTGAACCAGCAGTTGCTGTCCCCAGTCTGTCTCACCCAGCAGCAGCTGCCATCTTTGTACCCCAGTGGCTCTGTCGGTCTGTGTGACTGTGTCTGTGTGTGGCTTTGTGTGTGTGGCTCTGTGTGTGTGGCTCTGTGTGTTTGTGTGTGTGTGTGTGTGTGTGTGTGTGGCTCTGTGTGTATGGCTCTGTGTGGGTAGCTTTTTTGTAGGTGGCTCTGTGAGGGTGGCTCTGTGTGTAGGTGGCTCTGTGTGTGCAGGTGGCTCTGTGTGTGTAGGTGGCTCTGTGTGTAGGTGGCTCTGTGTGTGTAGGTGGCTCTGTGTGTGTAGGTGGCTCTGTGTGTGTGTGTGTGTGTGTGGGTGGCTCTATGTGAAAGACTCTGTGAATGGCTGTGTGTGTGGGTGGCTCTATGTGAATGACTGTGTGTGTGGGTGGCTCTATGTGAATGACTGTGTGGGTGGCTCTATGTGAATGACTGTGGGTGGCTCTGTATGTGTGTGTGTGGGTGGCTCTATGTGAATGTGTGTGTGGGTGGCTCTGTGTGTGTGGGTGGCTTTGTGTGTGTGGGTGGCTTTGTGTGTGTGGCTCTGTGTGTGGGTGCAAATGCAATAGGTCTCGCATTTGGGAGAGATTAAGCTATTGGCATTGTAAATGACAATGCCATTTATTTAGGTTTTAAAAACAAAAACATAGATAAAAATGTCATGAGCAATGCCAATAGCTCTAACTTTAACAATGCCGAGACCATTGCATTGCAAATGCTTGTTCCGGTTTGGTTTCAAAGCAGAGGAGACTCCTTGCCTCCCACTGCAGCTGAATCATTTCGGCCCCAGGAATTTAACCCCCTCCTCTTCCCAGGAAGGAGACAACCTTTGTTTTAAAATGACACGGGCAGGCGCACAACTTCTACAGCAGGCTAAAATGGCTTAAAGTTGCCTAAAGAAAATGCCATGTGTGGTTTAACACCTTGGCTGCTAGGTGTTTTCCCCCTCCTGTGCTGGAAATTGCTTTTTTACTTTATTTATGACTAGCTCAGCTCGTCATCAGCACAGCTCAACTGTGCATCATGACGAGCTGAGCTCGTCATGAGCATCGAAAGGGTTAAAGAGCCTGCACATTGCTTATCTTGACACTAAATACAGGTTATAAATAAAGAAGTTTGTATTCATTTGTAAAGTGGCTTTTCTGTCTTTGTTCCCTTTAATTATTAGTCATGGATCTTTCAGGCAGCCCTAGAACAACATTAAAAGTGCTTTCTATTTAGATTTGCTGTTCAAAGTACGCACAGATAAGTACTGAAAATACAGCTTTAGGTGACTGCTTATTTGTGTACCGCCTGGGACATCAAAATCAGCTGGCAACCCTAATCATAAAACAAAGTTTGTTGCAGGATCAGCACATTATTTATTTCTGCCACCCTCAATCCCTGGTAATGCCGCAATAGTTTAGCTTAGATCTTAAACCCTACGCTGCCATCAATAACATGCTGAGTTACCTCAAGTGTCTGGGAATGCACCCTGTATTTAGACAACTCGCTCCTTCTTCTCGCCCTTCACTTTCACGATCACCCTGCACTCAGTGGTCACAATGCCCTCACACTGATCCCGATGCACTCACCTGCTCCACCTGCGCTCACTGTGATCACTCTGCACTCACAAAGGACTTGCACTGTTCACCCTGTACCTCACCCTGCTGTCACACGAGCACACTACTCACCCTGCACTCATGGGACACTTCACTCACCTGTCCCCCTCATTGCTCAATCTGCAATATCACTCAAGCATGCCCATCACTAACCATACGTTTATTCGTTCCACTCTGCACTTACATCTGCACTCAAATTCATATGGTCACCTCACTCGCGCTGCAGTCACTCCCCATCTCACTCTCACACTGATGCATCACTCACTGTGCACTCACATGTGCACTCCTGCCACCCACACAGCGCATAGGGTTAATGTGCCTGCTACAAAGAACATGTACCATGCAGATCAAAGAACTGAGTGAGTAAACTAGGAGTAGTTCTCTAAAGAAATGTGTTTGTCAGAAAGGTGCTGCAGAGAATGAGGTGCACTGTTGGTGAGTGGTAGTGAGGGAATTCCTGGAGAAGGAGGAAATGGGGGAGGGGTGCCAAAAATACTATTGCACTGAGGGCCCCCTTGATAGACAGTGCTGGTGTTTTTGCCCTGATGACCTGGAATAATTCCCAAGCCGGTTCTTGTGAATACAGTTTTTTCCATTTCTTTTGAATGTGATTGATGTGGGAGAGTCTTACTATTTACAGAGAAATGTTTGTTTCATGCAACAACCATAAAGTTTTTTTTTTAGATCAAAACAGGTCCTCACAAATGAGAAATTGGAGGATTTCACAGATATTATTCGCAGTAAAATTGGTGGATGTGGAGCACAGCCTGAGAATGGCAGTAAAAAAAATCCATCCACAGATTGACCATCTCTGTAGCGAAAAATAGGCACACCTTGTAGGAGAGTAAATGTAAATGTATAGGCATTTATATAGCGCACTACTTACCCGTAGGGTCCCAAGGCGCTTCGACCGCTGCGAAACCCTTCCTGGCTTCCCTGAGAGATGGTCCCTTTTTAATGGGTATCTCCAGGGTGAGACCAGGCATCCCCGGCGGTCTGGTGGGGCCGTTAGTGAAGATGAGGCAAGCTAATGCCCAGAGTTGCCGAGTGTGAACGCTGATCAGAGTGGGCACCGAGGCGAGAGAATTATCGAGTCCGCTGACCCTGGTCCAGAAACCTGCCGCGCCGGGAATCGAACCCTGGTCCCGGGCCGTCCTCTGCTCTCGGGTCTGCCGCCTCTAACCAGTGAGCCACACTACTTCACACTACTAGTAGGGTCTGCTATCCTATGGTCACCCCAAATTTTTGCTTTTTGCTTCACTGGTTTCTGACTTAATGTGGCTGTGGGCCTGCTAATCAGACCCACAGCCTGCTGTTCTCTCTCTAAATTACTGCCAATGCACTTTAGGTGCATTACGAATTGGAACTGGTTCACCTTATGAGCCCCTGTAGTAGTGTACCCTAGGTACCCAGGGCATAGGTGTATCCAAGGCCTACCAGGGGCTGCAGCATGTATTATGCCACCCCTGGCCTGGCCTCCATATTTGACACAACTGGCTGATCACTCAGCTGGGGTAAGTTGGTGTAACCACCTCTTACTTAGGTACAGTATGTCTGTGCCTAACCCTAAACTGGACACATGTTCCTATCAGCCACTCCTATGGAAGGCCTCATCAATCCTGGAGGCAGAGTGCTTGGAAATATGTGAGATGGTGCTCTAGCATGAGCTGAGCCTGTCTGCAGCTGTCGGGAACCACTCCCTAAGCTGTTCCGGGATATTGCCATACTATATACTCTTAAGTGCATTATAATCCTCGCGGTTAAATGCTATCTTTGGTTTGGCTTTATCAAAACATGTCGAGTAAGGTGTCATACGAATTGGAATACTATCCCCTCGCCAGTTCTGGCGACGGGGATAGCATTCCACCCTTCTAGAGGGACACGACATGTGTGTAGCCTTAACCCCGGTTAAAGTTAAACAGAGCCTCAGCATCACAAAATGGATGCTGCCACCACAGACACGAGTCTGGCCTCCTGCTGCTGACCGAAACTCGGCAGATGGTGGCCTGGACAAAGGGTTTCCTGCCTTGGGAGGTGCGAGCACCACCCCAGACAGGGTTTTGTGTATTGGGTAGGACAGGGCTGAATAGAATCAGACATGCCCGGGGCACACAAGGTGTCCCCGTGCATAGGCCAGTCCAAACCGGCCCTGGGACTTTCCAGACCCAGGCTTGGCGCGGAACTGGACAAAGGAAAGGGGGTGTAACCGCCCCCCTTCCTGGTTCCTCCCAGAGGAGGGACCTAGTAGGTGATCCACCCCTCAGATTGGGAATAAGAGTGGGAGCAGTGCCATTGCACAGCAGATCATCCTGAATCAACTTGAAATACAGAAGAAGACTGGACTTCGACATTCTGCTGCACAGAAGACTGAAGAGAATCTCCCTTGTGGCCTAGGAGTGGCCACCCTGTGAACACAGGTACCAACCAGCAACTCGAGGACTGCTTTGCCGCCGCCTCCCGCCGGAGCCCGAGCCCAGAGCCCGACAAGAACCAGACTCCTAGACCTCTCAGAGCCCGATCCACAGTCCCTGCAAAGAAGGGACCCGTGGAGGCACCGAGTGACGTGGGACCGGACCTCTTGGAAGACACTCGAAAAGCTGACTGCGCAGCTTCTGAGGCATCCTCGACGTTGTGCTTTGGGGACTGAGAACCCCCACCACCGAGCAGCCCTTGCACCGAAGATCAGCCCTCCAGCATCTCCACGATCTGCGTGGGGCCCTTTTGCATTGTGCCACTCGACGCGCCATCCCGGCCACTAGCCACGTGGTTAGCGGCCATCTTGGCGACGAAACCAACGATTTACACAGCAGGTCTGGTTGCTCCAGACCTACCCAAGCTCCTGTAAAAAGGAGCACCCGCTCTGACCTTGCTGGTCCGAGTGAAAAGCATCTTTCACCTTCTGCGTGGCTTGCATTTGCCAAGGCCTGTTTGCTCTGATCAGGTCGCCGACACCGCCAACAGCGAGAAGCCTGCGTGGGACAGCTTGTGACCGACTCCTGGACGTCCTCGACCCCGGGTATCCACGTGGCTGCAGAAAGAAGCTACCCGACAACGCCTGTTTGCACCCGACATCGCCTGGTTCCAATCTGGTTCCACGGTAGTCACTGGCTAGTGACTTTGAACATTGTCCCCTCTGCTTTCAGGTCTTCACAACTTCAGATCCACCCTTGGACCTACTGGAACTCTTCACATCGAGCAGCATCTTCAGCTCCAAGCACCATTGACCAGCGTGACGAAACCTGACACTACTTCGACCCTGTGCACCCGCTTCCTGTGGGTGAGGTAACTCCGCTCCGCCGGTGCTCCTGCACTGGTACACATCCCAAGGGCCTGTGTCTTAAGTTTCAGCTCCGTAGGTCACTCGGAAGGTTCCTAACTTTCTAACTTTGTACTTTTTACGCACCATAGACTTTGCATTGGAAAGTGTGTGCACTTTGAACACTGCACCCGAGTCCCGTGGGCCTTTCCCGACTTAGTCATTGCTAGTCTCGAATAGCTCCAGCGATTCCCAAGGCCCTAGGCCTGTTCCCTTTCCTATTGGTATCTCTTATACCACTTTCTTAGTATATGGTTTAGGTGGCCCCTAGGGCTCATCCATATTGTGCAACTTTTGTGTATTTTAAACTGTCTTGTGATTTAACGCTTGTGCTTCTGTGCTCATAAAGAGTCCAGGGGATTTTATAGTTAATAAATCAATATATATTTTCAATATATATCTGTGTGGTGTCCCTTTCATTTGGTATTCAAGGGGGTTGTGTATGGTATAACAGCTGGCTTCACATGCCTTTCAGAGTTTAGCCTAAGACTGCTTTGTCCACGTTACCACTAGGATAACTGGTCTACAAGGTTGAATTACAACCATCATCATAAGGGTTGCTTGGTATGGTACAAAGTGATCACTAAGAATTAGTGAGCATTATATACCAGGCCAACTTCTCACATTGGTGAGCAGCGGATTGGGATCTGAGCTTGCTGTTGTTTTACCATTACAATCTTTGAGATTATCATTTGAAAGATCATACAGGTACCTGCTAGGTACATATAAAACAAGACTAGTATACTTAAGTTCTACTGAACTTAGTTGTTGTAGAGCAAAGGGAGTAGCACACCCTAGCTACAACTACTAGATAGGTTTAGTAGGTAAACACCAGTGTAGGTAGATTGCAACACATCCACCCACACTAGAGCAATGTCTGGAGCAGAGGGTTCCACTGGGAACATCCCTGTTGAAAGTGACCCTCCAAGGGCACCATCCAAATTTGCTATTTTTTCCTTTAAGGAATTAAGACAGCTTTGTGTCTTAAGGGGTCTGAAGACAGGGCCATCCCCTACTACAGACCACCTAAGAGAGCTCTTAGACCAGTCTGAGACTCTAAAGCCCTCTAAGGCAAACCCCACAGGGGATGCTGAAGGAGGCCATCCTTCAGAGGATGACACTGTAGACACCCCTGCCCCTATCATCCTGGTAGATGAGGAAGCCTCCACCACTGGAGCTCCTCAGGTAGATGAGGAGGAAGAGGAAGAGGAAGAGGAAGAAGAGGAGGAGGTGGAAAGCAGTGAGTCAGATGATGACAGAAATAGTCAGGTGCTGGTCAGTAGACTGAACCAGGCTAACTTAAGCCTATTTGGGACTGAATCAGGTAACAACCCATTCAGACCCCCAGGTGGACTTAACCAGAAGCCTAGGAGGAGAAGGACTCACTCAGGTGACTCTGACAAATCCGATGCTTCTCGAGGCTCTCATGGTCACTCCAGAAAGGAGATGACTAGCCCTCAGAGAGGGGAACATGAGGCCAAATTGAGAGAGGCTGAGCTTAGGATTCAGAGGCAAGAACTAGAGGTTGCCCTGGCCCAAGAGAAACTTGCTAGAGCAAGACAGCCTAGAGAGAGTGGGATAATAGAACCCACTGGTGGCAGCAATATCCACAAGGATAAAGACAGGTCTTTTGATAACAGAAACCTGAGTAAGATTGTGCCCCCCTACAAAGCTGGGGATGATATCCATAAATGGATTACTGCAATGGAGAGAGCCTGCAGAGTACAGCAGATCCCTCAGGAGCAGTGGGCAGCAATCTTGTGGCTCTTCTTTGAAGGTAGAGGCCGAGACAGACTCCTCACAGTTAGTGATGGGGATTCTAGAAACTACCTGGTCCTGAAGAGTGCTCTGATTGATGGGTTAGGCTTAACCACTGAACAGTACAGGTTAATGTTCAGAGAGACCCAGAAGACACAGACTCAGGACTGGTCTGAATTTGTTAAGTGTGCCACTGAGGCTCTGGAGGGATGGTTGCTGGGAAGCAAGGTTACAGACTATGAAGGATTGTATAATTTGCTGATGAGAGAACACATTTTAAATAATTGTCAGAACCAGCAGTGTGGAATTTTAGTCTACGAGCTGAACATCATCTGCGCCAGCTTGTCACCCACGTACAACGTGCACGACAGCCATTTTAGGTATCATGGTCCCCCTGTCCATGATCGATCGCCAGCGCGCTCCTCCGACCCTGCAAGCATCCCCCGCGCACCCTGGCTCCCCCTCCCTCCCTCACATGAGCGTAACCCTTCTCCTCCTGCATGACCCTGTCCTTGGGAGTCACGCCCGCGCCTGACCAGCATCTCCTCTCCTTCCATGAATACCCCTCTGTTGATGAACCATCCCTCCGCGCTTGATTGTCCACGCGGCATGAATACCACTCCTTTGATGTCCCCTTCCCCCGAGTCCGACTGCCCACACAGGTCCGAGGCCATCGCCTAAGCCGGGAGATACCGTTTACTGCCCCTTATTGTATGGAGTCGCTCCTCTTCAAAGGACCCACTATTGATCATGGCCTCCCCACCCCATGGGATACGATCAGGCGCACACATCCTAAGAATCGGCGGAACACTCCGCCGCGTGATAGCCCCCTCCTGTTATCAGCAGGGTGAGGACCTCTATTGTGGATGTATGTGGGGGTGGGTTTGACACGAGGATTATGGGGACGTCATTTCATAAGTTTAAAGAGTCTTTTTATGCAATAAAGAATGCTCACATGTCGTAAAACAGGGTATAAGAGGCCAGGCCTCAGAGAGGCTGTTAGAGCACCTCGAGATGATACCTTGTTGTCTGATCTGATGTGTTCTGCTCCGTCGGAATAAAACTTCTGTTTCCTGCCTTCTGGTCTCCGGCGCCTGCCTCATTGCTTGGTAATTTGAATGGTATAAAGGCGGTTAGCGCCGGGCAAATCTTGAAAAAGGCCATAGCCCTACCCTTTTTCCACAATTGGCGTCCCAAAGCGTGGGGCCCATCAGCGACACGTGGATCCAGTGGGAGAGGTCCCGACGACAGAGTGAACGACTGCAACGATCGGGAGAGCTCGTGTCCGATAGACCCTCGTCTGACAGCCGATCATCCGACCTTCACTAGTTCCGAACAGACCTCTCTCGAGTGATCTACGGTCCTGACTGGGAACCATCAGGAGTGCCACGAACATCACGAAGAATAGAGGACGATCGGGCACTGGATTCGGAAGACAGGAAACCGTCCATGCGGTCCGGGTAAGGTCGTGTAAACACGACAAATTGAGAAATGATTGTTTGATTTGGATAATACTAGTATTACTCTTTTGTTGATCCCTCTGGAGATTCACCGTCTGCAAACGGAGAAACAACAGGCTCTCTCTTTGCAAGCAGTGAAGGATAGGTAACGCAGACTTTTGTCCCCATTGTAATCCGTCGTGCCTATCTTCCTCCCCCACTGTTTTCCCGAACTGTCGTTCGTGGATTGTTGTCTGGAGATTCTCTGTCTGCAAACAGGGAAGAACAAGGTCTCTCTTTGCAGGTAGAGAAAGAGTGGGTAACGCAAACCTTTAACACGTCGTACCCACTTATTCTCCCCACTGATTGTTTGATTGACCGAACATTGATTGTTCGATATTGGTTCTTTTTGAGGTATTCACCGCCTGCAAACAACGGAGAATAGAAATATTCTGCCTAGTCTTTGCCCGCCGTAATAAGATAGGTAGTGCAGACCTTTGTCCCCGTTGTAACCCGTCATGCCTATCTTCTCCCCACTGATTGGTAGCCTGTTCAGCCCGGACCGCTTATTAGAGATGAACCATCCAGCTCCACTGGAAGGCACCCCTAATAAGGACATGTTCACTAAGCATGGACTAGTCGCTATTGCCTATACTAGGTTATGGCATAAATACACAAAAACTGACCTCAAAAGTCAGTGGCCACTGATAGGTTCCTTTGATGATCATAAAATAAAAACATTAGAAATAGCGCTCCAGAAAAATAAGACTACGCCCACCATGCTCGATAGTATCGGCATGTGGCGCAAAGAAACGGAACAACGAAGAAAAAGAGAAGAAGCAAAAATAGGGAAAGAATTACGAAAGGCAGCCCACCTAGCCGCTAAGCAACTAGAAGAAGAAATAAAAGAAAGAAAGGAAGCTACACAAAACCAAGAATCAGGGTCGACAGGTCAATGTCCTGTTAGGACCCCCTCTGCGCTCTACCCTGAATTGCCCTCCAAACAACGGGCGAACGATGAGTTACTGCTAGGTCCCCCAATCTACATGCCCCCTCCATATGCCCCCTGCCAACAACACCTGCAGGCCCTGAGTGCGAACGAGAACGACCTTAGCGCTAGTGCACCAGCCCTCACGGCCTCCGCACCAGCCACGTTAGCAGCACCACCAGATGACCCCGAGGCTAGCAAGCACCCACCAGCTAGACCAAATAGGTTGAGCAAAGATGAGCGGGATGGGATTGACAAAATAGCAAAGACATTAGTAGAACGAAGGGAGAGCGAAGAATACACAATGAACATGTATAATTCGCATGCCGACAGCCACAGACGACATTTCATTTTGCGATTTCAGCTACCACACCCTGAACGCATATGAGGATAGGTATCAGAGTAAGGGCCCCGCTAAACTGTCAACGCTGTATAGGAAGATTGATGTTGGAGATGGGACTGAATGTGAGGCGACGGAGCTCTTCATGCAGATGCTTGAGGTCTTCCGCCACCTCACGGAACAAAAACCAGAAGCCAAGGTTACAGTCCCTGAAACGACCTCAGTAGAAGTAGCCAACACTATGATGCCCATCAGAAAGGCGGCCCCTTACTGGATTCCGCCACGTGGTCTGGGAACAAACGATGATATTAATCCCGCAGATGCAAATGGGAGGGTTGTGTACAATTGGGTTTACCAACCATGGGACCGACAAGATATCCTAACTTTTAGACAAACTCTGCCCGATTTTAAGAAAGAACCCGACAGCATTCTATACCGAATTGGGCACAGCCTTGGGTTCGACGATAATGACTTTAGCGGACATTGACTTGTTTTTCGGGTTATGCCTGCCAGCTGACATGTGGAAGCAAATCCGGAAGGCTGACCACACAGATCTGTTTGGACATACCTGGAACCAACTCAGTGAACTAGATAGACAGCGAGAGCCTGGAAGGAAACCAGTAAAGGACATATTAGAACTCCCAGACAAATTAGTTCAGAAGTTAAAGACACTGATCCCAGAGAAAAAAGTAGATTGGTCGATAGTCACGGCCTGTCGTCAGAAACCCCAGGAAGATGTATCGAGACAGTGTTCTCCGACTACAGTGGCCAAGACATGACCACCGCAACCGGACAACACCTGTTTGTACAAAACTATGTGAAGGGCCTATCACAAGAGGTCTCCCAAAAACTGCAGACGAGTGAGAGTAGTTGGGGGGCCTCCAAACCCGCAGCTATCCTTCAGATGGCTCAGTATTACGAGCACCAGAAGAATGAGAATGATAGGGCATCTGAGAAAAAGAAGAAAGATTTGAAAGAAAGAGTGATGATAGCCCAGATACAAGGTATAGCGGTCGGACGGGAACCCCACAGGGGGAACTACCAATCGACCATCCCTAGAAATCCACCTCCTAAAGATCACACCCCAACACCCCACACTGGACGTAGAGACATTAGCGATGACCAATGTGCCTTCTGCAAAGGATTCGGCCATTGGAAATCCCAGTGTCCGGTTCTGCTAGAGATGAACAGAAATAGGGACCCCAAGGATGTAGCGGGTGGACCGAGAAATAAGGGACAAGGACGAGGGCACACAAACGACACCAACAATGACAGATCAGGGAGATCGAACACATTTGACCGCCCCGACAGAACCAGTATCAACTATCCGACTGTGAGAATGCCCCCGATTTTGCATAGGACTGCCAGGGGCAAGGGAGGGATCCAGTCGAGCTCTGTGTTGACCAGCAAGGTCCTTATGTCACTGCTAAGGTCCTGGGTACAGAGTCTCCATTTTTGATAGACACTGGGGCGACACGTAGTGTGTTATCAAAACGACTGATTCCAAGGGCACCCTTGTCTGGCTCACACATTACATCGATAGGTTTCGATGGGACGCCCTCCACTAACCCCCTGTCCGTGCCTGTCACCTTTGACCTAGAAAGCAACACCACTGACACAACATTTCTGCTCTCCTCCAACTCCCCTGACGCCATTATGGGCATTGACTTACTGAAGCATTTTCGAGCTACCATTAGGCGTTCCCCGGATGGAGTCCGAGTCATCCTGTACGACAACCCAGACATACCCAAATCCTGCCCTGCACGACACATGTGCTCCATAACTGATGCTGACCTGTCCTTGCTTGATACCCTGCCTCCGTACCTATGGGCCAAAAATGACTCTGATGTGGGACGAATGATGATTGACCCTATTCATATAACTGTGAGACAGGACGCTATGCTCCCGAAACTCCCGCAGTATCGGATATCGCCCGAGGGTGAGAAGGCACTGGTAGCGATCATTCAGTCTCTGGTAGATGCAGGGGTGGTCGAAGAAGTGGTTAGCAATGTCTGCAACAGCCCTATCCTACCCATTGTCAAAAAGCAAGGCGAGGGAGATGAGAAAGCGTACCGCTTCATCATCGACCTACGAGAGATCAACAAAGTGGTTGTACCCCAATACCCCGTAGTCTCAGATATCACCACCATTCTGACCCTCATCCCGTCCACTGCCACCACCTTCACTGTTATCGACCTCAAGAATGCGTTTTTCTCTATCCCCATCCATCCAGACAGCCGCTATCTCTTCGGCTTCACCCTGAAATCCCGCTCGTACCGATTTTGTAGAGCTCCCCAGGGGTACACTGAAAGTCCCAGTATTTACAGCCAGGCCCTCAAAAGACAGCTGGACGCCGTCCAGCTACCGGATGGAGTGGTGTTGATCCAATATGTCGATGATATCCTTTTGGCGGCCGACACCACCCCACTTGCAATCACAGCCACTGTTCAACTCCTACACTTTCTTGCAGAAAATGGCCACAAAGTTTCCAAAAAGAAATTGCAGTTCTGCCAACCACAAGTGACATACCTAGGCCATCTCCTGTCCAAAGAAGGGAGGAAACTTACACCCGATCGAATCCAAACCATCCTAGACACCCCCGTCCCAAAAACACAGAAGCAAGTCCGCTCTTTGGTTGGCCTTACCTCTTTTTGCAGACAGTGGTTACCTAATTTTAGCCTCATTGTGAAACCCCTACTTGCCCTGTTGACCAAAGATGCCCCCTTCCCGCTCCCTTGGACCCCTGAGTGTCAAGCATCCTTTAAGGAATTACGAGATGCCCTCTGTTCAGCGCCCGTCCTGGGAACCCCGGATTACTCCAAACCCTTCTCCCTTTTCACCCACGAAAGGGAGGGGTGTGCATTGTCTGTCCTGACTCAGTCTATGGGTCCAAAGCAGCGCCCTTGTGGCTACTTCTCCGCCACTCTTGATCCTGTAGCCAGATCTTTGCCTGCCTGCCTTCGAGCAGTAGCAGCCGCTGCTGTCTCTATCCGTCAGAGCGAGGGAATTGTACTTTCCAACTCCCTCACTGTGTTAGTACCCCATGCAGTCGACACCCTTCTGAACCAAACCAAGACTCAACATCTGACTAGCGCACGACTGACAGGGTACGAATTGACGCTACTTGCACCCCACATCACACTAAATCCTGCCACATTGTTGCCCCTGCCTGAAAATGACCCCAACGTTCCTCCCATACACGACTGTGTGACCCTCACGGACGAACAAACTAGGAGTAGAGTTGACCTCCGAGACACTGCTTTCACAGACCCCGATGGAGAGCTATGGGTAGACGGCTCATGCATCAAACTCCCAGATGGCACCACTTCAGCTGCCTATGCAGTAACGACAGCCCGAACAGTAGTTGAGACAGCCCGCATCACACAACGATCTGCCCAGGCGGCAGAACTGATAGCCCTCACACGAGCATGCATCATAGCCACGGGAACCACCGCGAACGTATATACAAACAGCCAGTATGCCTTCGGGGTGGTTCACCATTTTGGGCTCCTGTGAAGGGAAAGGGGATTCCTGACGTCCCACGGCACCCCCATCCTTCACGGAGATCTGGTTTCTGCCCTGATTGAAGCGGTTCTCCTCCCCAAACGACTAGCAGTGATCAAATGCCAGGCACACAAGAAGGTGACAGACTTAGTCGGACAAGGGAATGCACTAGCCGACATCACTGCACGAACCACAGCTGAGAATAGGACGGTGACACGCATGTATGTGACCAGGTCACAAGCAGAGAAATGGACTGACGCAAGGGAAATGATCAGAGACATCCAGTCGGCCAGCACCCCTCACGAACTGACTAAGTGGGCAGGGGTGGGTTTGAAGGATGATGAGGGCTGCTGGCGAACAAAAGATGCAAACAAATGGTTGATGCCTGACTCATACCTGATCCCCATACTGACGATGGCTCATTCCCCGCACACATAGGATCTGCACCCATGATCGAACTCATTTCCAAAGTCTGGCACAACGACAAAATCCCCGACGCAGCCAGACGCCTAGTCCAGCAGTGCCTTATCTGTCTGCAACACAACCCCGGGAAAGGAACTGTGGTACCCCGGGGAGGGTTTGGGACCCCCAATCACCCCTTTGAGGTCCTTCAGATGGACTACATCCAGCTAGAGAGATGCCAAGGCTTGAAGTATGTACTAGTCATTGTATGTGCCTTCAGCAAATGGGTAGAGGCCTATCCAACCCGTGATAACACTGCCATGACTACTGCCAAAGTACTACTGAAAGAATTCTTTCCTCGCTATGGCCTTTGTCGAATTTTATGGAGCGACAATGGCCCCCACTTCATAGCTGAGGTTATCCAACTAATCTTAAAAGGATTGGGGGTGAAGCAAAGGTTTCATGCGGTCTTCCACCCCCAATCCGCCGGCCTGGTGGAGCGCCATAATGCCACACTAAAATTGAAATTGTCAAAAATAGTGGCCACAACCGGACTTAAATGGCCAGATGCCCTCCCACTGGCTTTGCTATCGATGCGCTCCACTCCCACCAAACACCATTTGACCCCCTACGAGGTTGTATTCGGGCGACCGATGAACCTCTGGACTGCTCCCAAACCGACCTCCATTCATGACGTCCCAGACGTCCTACTGTCTGATTATTTGTGCAAGTTAACTAAAACGTTGTCTGTCATCCATCAACAGGTGCAGCAGGCCATCCCCGATGCTTCCAGGGGCCCAGGTCACGACATCCAACCGGGGGACTTCGTTCTAATCCGGAACTTCCAACGGACCAAGAGTCTGGAACCCCGGTGGACGGACCCCTGACAAGTGCTGATCACCACACGGACGGCGCTTCGAGTGGAGGGGAAGAGGCACTGGCTGCACGCACACCACTGCCGGAAGGTCTCCGCGACCCTGGCCACGACAGAAAACGTCAACACCCAAGAAGAGCTCCTGAACAAAGACCGACCAATATTGAACTGTTATCCCGATACTGAGGCACTTGAACTTGCAAAATTCTCTGATCCCACTGTGCCAACCAGAGAAGGGTATTTCCTGCGTCGAAAGGAGGGAGCTTCGGCTAAGTAGGCCACGGACTAAGTTGAATCTCAGAACGGTGACCTAAACACAACCAAGGGTTACCGGGAGAGAAGCTAAACGAAGTCTGTGGTTCTGCCCACCACCGAACACCTTGAAGATGATGGAAGCGCCAGATAAGAAGATGATGGAAGCGCCAGTTGAGAAGATGATGGAAGCAACCGGAAATACCCACTACAGGAACCCAAAGACTGACAACCTGCACAAATCAAAGACAATCGCCTTCTTCATTGTCTTCCTCTTTTGCCTCCTCCTCATGACCTCCTTCTGGATCCTGGAGGAAAGCACACCGGCTCATCAGGCATTGCTGCCCACTGCACAACCAACCCCCATGAAAGAGCACCACCTGATCTCCCTGTCACCTCAGCTCCGAGAGAGACGCAGGGAGTTCTGGAACAATTCCTTCGTGCAACTGTTGCACCAACACAACCTTGCTGCAAATGCCACGAACTGCTGGATCTGCGGATAGCCCTACCCTTTTTCCACAGCAGTTGCATCAACATTTGGTTGACTCAGATTTGACCTCTCCCCAAGAATTGGGAAAGAGGGCAGATAAATGGGTAAGAACCAGAGTTAAGCAAAAGAACCAGAACCAGGGTGGTGACCAGAAGAAAACAGACCAGAAGGGTGGGGAGCAGAAATCTAAAGACCAGAAGTCTTCAACAGGGCCCCAAACTGAAACAGAGGGTGGGTCCCAAACTTCCAAGAAGAAAGAAGGTCAGAAGAAACCCTGGTGTAAAACTTGTAAGAACACCTCTCACTGGACAAGTGAGTGTAAAAAGGGTGGAGCCCCCAGCACTACTGCCCCTAAGGCACCTGCACCCACTAGTACAGCTAGCAGTGCTGGTCCACAAACCAAGGGGGTAGTGGGAATCACTTTGGGAACTGAAGGAGATTCTGACCTAGTCAGAACCCTTACACAGGCTGTTCTGGTTTGTGAGGGGGACATGGATTTGTCCCCTGACATGAGTCCCAGTAATCTGGGCAAATACAGACAGACGCCTTTGATCAACAACAAAGTGGCTCAAGCTTACAGGGACACATGTGCCAGTGTCACTATGGTGACACCTAACTTTGTGGACCCTGGACAATACATGCCAGGTGATAATTACCTGGTGACCAATGCCAGCAATGTCACTACTACACATAGTGTGGCACTTGTTAACTTTTCCTGGGGAGGGGTAACTGGCCTAAAGAGAGTTGTGGTTAGTGCTGATCTCCCAGTAGAATGTTTGTTGGGCAATGACCTGGAGAACTCTCTATGGTCAGAAGTTGAGTACAGGACTCATGCAGAGATGTTAGGGATATCATCACATGTCCTTGCTGTGACCAGGTCACAGGCCAAAAAGTGCCTCTCTGAACCTCAGGTCTTGGATCCTGGAACAATGGACCAAGCACCTTCCAAGAAGAAGAACAGGAGGGTTAAGGCTGCGCCTTCCCAACTGCCTGCAAGTGAGGATCAGGCTTCACAGGAAACTGATCTTGAGACCCCTGAAGGAACTGTCTCTGAAGAACTTGAACCTGATCAGGTTGAGTTTCTGGGGACAGGGACCTTCTAGGGCAGACTTGGGGCAGGCTCAGTTAACCTGTCCTTCTCTTGAACCCCTCAGACAGCAGGCTGCTGCTGAGGCTGCTGGGAATGCTCAAGGTGCCCATAAAGTTTATTGGGATGAAGGACTCCTTTACACAGAGGGTAGAGACCCCAAGCCTGGTGCAACCAGGAGGTTGGTTATACCTCTGCAATTCAGGGGTTTCCTTCTCACCTTGGCCCATGATATTCCTTTAGCAGGACACTTAGGCCAGAACAAGACCTAGGACAGGCTTGTCCCTCACTTTCACTGGCCTCACATGTCTGAAGACACCAAGGAGTTTTGTCGCTCCTGTGAAACCTGCCAAGCCAGTGGTAAAGCAGGTGGAACAACAAAGGCCCCCCTAATACCACTACCTGTGGTGGGGGTTCACTTTGAAAGAGTGGGGATTGATATTGTTGGTCCAATGGATCCCCCTACAGCATCTGGGCACAGATTCATACTGGTGGTAGTGGATCATGCCACCAGGTACCCAGAGGCAATTCCACTTAGGACCACAACAGCTCCTGTTGTGGCCAGGGCCTTACTTGGAGTTTTCTCCAGAGTGGGGTTTCCTAAGGAGGTAATATCTGATAGAGGTGCCAACTTCATGTCAGGATATTTGACAGCTATGTGGAAGGAATGTGGTGTTAACTACAAGTTCACCACTCCTTATCACCCACAATGCAATGGGCTTGTTGAGAGATTTAACAAGACCCTAAAGGGCATGATTAAAGGATTACCTGAAAAGCTCAGGCGAAGATTGGACATCCTACTGCCCTGCCTTTTGTTTGCTTACAGAGAGGTCCCACAAAAGGGGGTTGGCTTCAGCCCTTTTGAATTGTTGTTTGGGCACCCTGTAAGAGGACCCCTGTGTCTGGTGAAGGAAGGATGGGAGTTACCTCTCAAAAAGCCTAAGCAAGACATAGTGGACTATGTACTTGGTCTCCGCTCCAGGATGGCAGAGTACATGGAAAAGGCATCCAAAAACCTTGAGGCTAGCCAAGAATTACAGAAAGCTTGGCATGACCAAAAGGCTGTCCTTGTTGAATTTCAGCCTGGACAGAAGGTATGGGTGTTGGAGCCAGTGGCCCCAGCAGCACTCCAAGACAAATGGTCTGGACCCCATACAATTCTGGAAAAGAAGGGAGAAGTTACCTACTTGGTGGACCTAGGAACTCCCAGGAGCCCCCACAGGGTGCTCCATGTAAACAGATTGAAGGCATATGTCAGCAGGGAAGACATGGGCTTGCTCATGGCTACAGATGAGGGACAGGAGGAAGAGAGTGACCCTCTCCCAGACCTGCTCACTCAGAACCCTGAGGATGGTTCAGTTGATGGTGTGGCCTTAGGTGGCAGCCTCACTGAGCATCAGCAACATGACTGCAGACAAGTTCTACAGGCATACAGACATATGTTCTCCTTGACACCCAGTCAGACTAACTGGTGTACACATGTGGTGGACACTGGTGACAGTCTTCCTGTAAAGAGCAAGATTTACAGGCAGCCTGACCACGTCAGGGACTGTATAAAGACTGAGGTGCAAAAGATGCTGGAATTAGGTGTCATTGAGCCTTCAGAGAGCCCCTGGGCTAGCCCAGTCGTTCTGGTCCCCAAACCTCACACCAAAGATGGCAAGAGAGAGATGAGGTTCTGTGTGGATTACAGAGGACTCAATGCTGTCACCAGGACAGATGCACACCCTATTCCAAGGGCAGATGAGCTCATTGACAAGTTGGCTTCTGCCAAATATTTGAGCACATTTGACTTGACAGCTGGCTACTGGCAAATCAGGTTAGCTGAGGAGTCTAAAGCCAAAACAGCATTTTCTACCGCTAGTGGGCATTATCAGTTTGTGGTGATGCCCTTTGGTTTGAAAAATGCACCTGCCACCTTCCAAAGGTTGGTGAATCAAGTCCTTACTGGGTTGGATGACTTTTGTGCAGCTTATCTAGATGATATTGCTGTCTTTAGCTCCACCTGGGAGGATCACCTGGTCCACCTGAAGGAAGTGCTTGAGGCTCTGCAGAAGGCAGGCCTCACTATCAAGGCAACAAAGTGCCAGATAGGGCAGAGCAAGGTTGTGTACCTGGGCCACCTTGTAGGTGGAGGCCAAGTTCAACCACTGGAGAGTAAGATCCAGACCATCAAGGACTGGTCCCCTCCAACCACCCAGACTCAGGTCAGAGCTTTCTTGGGCCTGACTGGGTACTACAGGAAGTTTGTTAAGAACTATGGGTCCATTGTGACTCCTCTTAATGATCTGACATCCAAGAAAATGCCCAAAAAGGTTCAGTGGACAGAAATCTGTCAAAAGGCATTTGATGACCTGAAGAAGGCCATGTGCTCTGCACCTATCCTGAAGAGTCCTGACTACTCAAAAGAGTTCATTGTCCAAACAGATGCTTCTGAGTTGGGAGTGGGAGCAGTGCTTTCACAGCTTAATGTAGATGGCCAGGACCAGCCCATTGCTTTTATTAGCAGAAGGCTGACCCCCAGAGAGAAACGTTGGTCAGCTATAGAGAGGGAGGCCTTTGCTGTGGTGTGGGCCCTGAAGAAGTTGAGACCATACTTGTTTGGCACTCACTTCAAGATTCAGACCGACCATAAGCCCCTCTTATGGCTTAATCAGATGAAGGGTGAAAACCCCAAACTACTCAGGTGGTCCATTTCCCTACAGGGGATGGACTTTACAGTGGAGCACCGCCCAGGGACTGACCATGGCAACGCAGATGGTCTCTCCAGGTACTTCCACTTAGAACATGAAGACACAACTGGTCAAGGTTAGTCTAATGTCCCTGCGTTTGGGTGGGGGGGGGTTATGTAGGAGAGTAGGGTCTGCTATCCTATGGTCACCCCAAATTTTTGCTTTTTGCTTCACTGGTTTCTGACTTAATGTGGCTGTGGGCCTGCTAATCAGACCCACAGCCTGCTGTTCTCTCTCTAAATTACTGCCAATGCACTTTAGGTGCATTACGAATTGGAACTGGTTCACCTTATGAGCCCCTGTAGTAGTGTACCCTAGGTACCCAGGGCATAGGTGTATCCAAGGCCTACCAGGGGCTGCAGCATGTATTATGCCACCCCTGGCCTGGCCTCCATATTTGACACAACTGGCTGATCACTCAGCTGGGGTAAGTTGGTATAACCACCTCTTACTTAGGTACAGTATGTCTGTGCCTAACCCTAAACTGGACACATATGTTCCTATCAGCCACTCCTATGGAAGGCCTCATCAATCCTGGAGGCAGAGTGCTTGGAAATATGTGAGATGGTGCTCTAGCATGAGCTGAGCCTGTCTGCAGCTGTCGGGAACCACTCCCTAAGCTGTTCCGGGATATTGCCATACTATATACTCTTAAGTGCATTATAATCCTCGCGGTTAAATGCTATCTTTGGTTTGGCTTTATCAAAACATGTCGAGTAAGGTGTCATACGAATTGGAATACTATCCCCTCGCCAGTTCTGGCGACGGGGATAGCATTCCACCCTTCTAGAGGGACACGACATGTGTGTAGCCTTAACCCCGGTTAAAGTTAAACAGAGCCTCAGCATCACAAAATGGATGCTGCCACCACAGACACGAGTCTGGCCTCCTGCTGCTGACCGAAACTCGGCAGATGGTGGCCTGGACAAAGGGTTTCCTGCCTTGGGAGGTGCGAGCACCACCCCAGACAGGGTTTTGTGTATTGGGTAGGACAGGGCTGAATAGAATCAGACATGCCCGGGGCACACAAGGTGTCCCCGTGCATAGGCCAGTCCAAACCGGCCCTGGGACTTTCCAGACCCAGGCTTGGCGCGGAACTGGACAAAGGAAAGGGGGTGTAACCGCCCCCCTTCCTGGTTCCTCCCAGAGGAGGGACCTAGTAGGTGATCCACCCCTCAGATTGGGAATGAGAGTGGGAGCAGTGCCATTGCACAGCAGATCATCCTGAATCAACTTGAAATACAGAAGAAGACTGGACTTCGACATTCTGCTGCACAGAAGACTGAAGAGAATCTCCCTTGTGGCCTAGGAGTGGCCACCCTGTGAACACAGGTACCAACCAGCAACTCGACGTCTGCTTTGCCGCCGCCTCCCGCCGGAGCCCGAGCCCAGAGCCCGACAAGAACCAGACTCCCAGACCTCTCAGAGCCCGATCCACAGTCCCTGCAAAGAAGGGACCCGTGGAGGCACCGAGTGACGTGGGACCGGACCTCTTGGAAGACACTCGAAAAGCTGACTGCGCAGCTTCTGAGGCATCCTCGACGTTGTGCTTTGGGGACTGAGAACCCCCACCACCGAGCAGCCCTTGCACCGAAGATCAGCATCTCTACGATCTGCGTGGGGCCCTTTTGCATTGTGCCACTCGACGCGCCATTCCGGCCACTAGCTACGTGGTCAGCGGCCATCTTGGCGACGAAACCAACGATTTACACAGCAGGTCTGGTTGCTCCAGACCTACCCAAGCTCCTGTAAAAAGGAGCACCCGCTCTGACCTTGCTGGTCCGAGTGAAAAGCATCTTTCACCTTCTGCGTGGCTTGCATTTGCCAAGGCCTGTTTGCTCCGATCAGGTCGCCGACACCGCCAACAGCGAGAAGCCTGCGTGGGACAGCTCGTGACCGACTCCTGGACGTCCTCGACCCCGGGTATCCACGTGGCTGCAGAAAGAAGCTACCCGACAACGCCTGTTTGCACCCGACATCGCCTGGTTCCAATCTGGTTCCACGGTAGTCACTGGCTAGTGACTTTGAACATTGTCCCCTCTGCTTTCAGGTCTTCACAACTTCAGATCCACCCTTGGATCCACCGGAACTCTTCACATCGAGCCGCCTGCAGCATCTTCAGCTCCAAGCACCATTGACCAGCGTGACGAAACCCGACACTACTTTGACCCTGTGCACCCGCTTCCTGTGGGTGAGGTAACTCAGCTCCGCCGGTGCTCCTGCACTGGTACACATCCCAAGGGCCTGTGTCTTAAGTTTCAGCTCCGTAGGTCACTCGGAAGGTTCCTAACTTTCTAACTTTGTACTTTTTACGCACCATAGACTTTGCATTGGAAAATGCGTGCACTTTAAACACTGCACCCGAGTCCCGTGGGCCTTTCCCGACTTAGTCATTGCTAGTCTCGAATAGCTCCAGCGATTCCCAAGGCCCTAGGACTGTTCCCTTTCCTATTGGTATCTCTTATACCACTTTCTTAGTATATGGTTTAGGTGGCCCCTAGGGCTCATCCATATTGTGCAACTTTTGTGTATTTTAAACTGTCTTGTGATTTAACGCTTGTGCTTCTGTGCTCATAAAGAGTCCAGGGGATTTTATAGTTAATAAATCAATATATATTTTCAATATATATCTGTGTGGTGTCCCTTTCATTTGGTATTCAAGGGGGTTGTGTATGGTATAACAGCTGGCTTCACATGCCTTTCAGAGTTTAGCCTAAGACTGCTTTGTCCACGTTACCACTAGGATAACTGGTCTACAAGGTTGAATTACAACCATCATCATAAGGGTTGCTTGGCATGGTACAAAGTGATCACTAAGAATTAGTGAGCATTATATACCAGGCCAACTTCTCACACACCTGTCACATTCATGTTGGTGGTGGTGTTATCAATCTATGTCTTGTGTAAAATAAAGCATCTTGGAAAAACAATTTGCACACATTTTATCTTTTAAAATTGTTTTTGAGCTGTGTAATAATCCTCTGTCATTTCAGCACACCCACTCACAAACCTGCAGTTCACTAAACACTCTTATTGTGTTGAACATTATTTGACCGACATGGCCTGGGAGTCGAATATCAGTTTGTTTATCTGTTGTACCAGAGTCCAGAAATTTCTGTCAGGTGTTTGGGGGGCCTGACATAAAAAAAAATAATAATTCAGATGGGCGGGGCTCAACCTACAAAAGTATGAGACCTCTGACTTGGAGTGTCTTAGGTTGGAGGGGCGTAGTGCGCTGTAACCTAGTCAAAGGGCATACCGTGTAGTATGGAGTATGCATGGTGTGGTTGCGCACTGCCATTAGAGAAAACACATTTTCAATTGAAATGACCATTACATTTGCATCGAAATACGATAAAATTTGCTATTAGGAAATCTCAAAATAAAAGCTAGGTACAAGTGGCCCTAGTGTTTGAAGCTCTTGCGCTTAAAACTAAGTGCGCCTTTAAGAGGGAGTGGTGAGTTTAGGAAGGAGGTTCTTGTGAAGATAACGGGGGTCAGATGTTTAGACACAAGGGGGTGTTGGCCTTCATAGAAGGGCAGCGAAGTAAGGGTAACATTCTTTCTCTGGTGCACAGGCAACTGTCCACTCTCAAGGAGTGGAAGCAGAATAGAGACACTGCCAAATGCTTCTCTCATTCTAAGGCCAACAGTCGTGTTATCACGAAACACAGACCGGACACTACGCTGAGGCTAGCGGCACTTCTTCGAAGGTCCTCGATTAACCCCTGGCTCCTTCCCAGGCTCGCTGCTTAACGAAACCACCAAACATTGAATTGATACAACTCCAGAAGTGATTTGTCAACGTCCGGTTTCCTAATCAATCAGTGCACACTCCCATCCAAGTTATGAGGTCCTGATGAGAACCCCCCCACCAGCTAGGGGTTCGAAACACGTAGACCGCCTATCTACACCATAAAAGTGCAATTAACTAAATAGTTATTTTGATATGGTTAAAAATCATTGATCTAACCAAACAAGTTTCTTTGGTGTAATCTAAAATTCTTTTTGTGACATTCAAATTGTAAATATTGATATGTATGTATGGTTTGTGTGCGAGTGTGAGATTGGAGTGCTGATGTTGATCAGCCACGTATGAAAGGTTACCTTACTAGTGTGTATTTTATGCAAATGTCATTTTTATGAAAATTGTATTTTGTATTGTTTGTTCTTTATTCATTTTGTGTACTTTTGGTGAATTATAACCAACAAACGTTTGAAAAAAATATATGATAAATAAAAGTGATTTATTCTGACAGACAGTCCAAACTCACACTCAATTTAATTCTATGTGTGTAGAAATTCAATTTGTCCTTCAAATAGAAGTTACAGTACTGGCTTTTGTTTGTTGCTCTGCCACTAAATTGGTCAGGGACATTTGCCTACATTTCCCCCACCCCCAATTCCTCTACTACACAAGGTACTGGAGAGGGCCAGGCAACCAGGAACACATCTAATCCCCATAGCCCCTCAATGTGTGTGACAAACCTAATACTCGAGCCTACTCGAACTGTCTAAAGGGACAGATGATCAAATTCAAGGAAGAAAAAGACCTCCTCAAAATGCTAATAGGTCAAGTATTCTACCCAGATTCATCAGCACTCAGCCTAGCAGCCAGACGCCTGAGTACATAGAATTTGGACATCTAAATTTACCATCAAGAACAACGGAGATACAAAAGGAGGCAAGAAAACCAACCACAAGACAATGCTATGCAGCTAAGTGAAAGAAATATCTAATTGGTGTAAAGATAACATTACCCTAGATTAAATATCTACTCTGGAAGCAGTGAGAATATGTTACCCACTTGCTAGACAGTGCAATCAACTATTCAAGCATGTGGTGCACCTTGTAGCAATTGTAGCATACACCAGGGGAGCATCATGTACACGTTTTTTCTAAGTCTGGGTGGTGAACTCTGCTCGCGGAGTTTGCAGAGTTTTCTGCACTCCGCGTTACGCGGAGCGGAGGTTCTTTTCCTCGCTCGCGTTTGTGGATATCAAGTTGGCAAGTGCGAGTGAGGAAAATCCACCTCTGGTCGAGATTTTTCCTCGTTGGGGATTGTCAGCATCAAGTTGGCGATAGTGAGCATGGAAAATCAGCCTCCCAGCGAGATTTCTCATTGCGAGTGGTTGCTTATGCTCGCGACCGCTTGTGTTAAGAAACTGTCTGTTCACATTAAAAAAGTTGTCGCTCGAGTAAAAATCTACTCGAGTGGCAGAAAGAAAGCAGCGCCTGCTTGCGCTGTGCATGCTGCCGTTTGCGATGATTGCACAGTGTGGACAAGGATATTGCACTGAAAATCATCGAGAACCGCATTTATCTAACGCAATCTGCTGCTTGCGATGCTCCGTATAGCACAGCAGAGTTTTACTCTGAACTCCTCAAACTCCACCCAGGCTTAGTTTTTTCATATCACGTCATCAAAAGATTTCTAGAAGGTTCCAAAAGAATCACACTTCCAAGGAAGGCTCCAATCTCTATGTGGAGTTTCGACACTGTACTGACACAGCTTCTGACAGAGCCTTACGAACCAAAGCATAAAACAGAACTTCAGCATAGCACAATAAAAACTGCCTTCTTATTAGAGATAACGTCACTACGGAGAGTAAGTGAATTACAAGCATTAACTACTGAGGAACCATACATGTAAATCCACAAGGACATGATCCCTAGTTCCTACGTAAGGTGGTGAGCAAATTTCACATGAATCCAAGCATTCAGTCAGCAGTTTTCTTTAAATACCCACAAAGACGACTGGAAAGAAGCCTACACACCCTTAATGTAAGAAGAGCATTACTATATTATCTACAGAAGACAAAACCATTCCGTAAGGGGAATCCATTTTTTCGTCTCTTACACAAAGTTCAGCAAAGGTTCAATTGCACACGAGATTGTGGAGGCATTTCAAGTATGCTACTCCAACAGGAAAGCAGCTACATGGGCCTCTCCACATACTTTTATCAAGCATTACTGTGTGGATATACAAATGACAAAGGAAGCACAGGTGGGGCAGAAAGTACTTCAACACCTGTTTGCTAATTCTTCCACATCTCACCCCTACCATCCAAAGGAAGGCGAAATCGCTACATAATCTAATGCACAGCATGTGAATCCAGAAAAGGATTCATGCTGCAAAACTAAATGGTTGCTTATGAGTAAGAGTATTTTTGCAACTTGAAGACTTTTCTGGATTCATATGTGCCCCACCCACCTCTCCAGAGATGAGGAAAGCAAACGGGTGAGAAGATCACGTAAAGAAAAGAACATATGCTTAAATCAAGAAAAGTAATTAAATACCCTTAATCACAACAAAAAGGGAAAAAAGAATCCAAAATGGCTACCACACACAGGAATGTCCGGGGCGCCATCTGACATCGCACAAGGAACGGACTTAGCACCAAATGGTGGTCGGCGATGTCCGTGACCATAAACAACAAGCATTTGCAATGCAATAGGTCTCGCATTTGTGCGAGTTTGAGCTATTGGCACTGTTAATGACAATGCCTTTTATTTATGTTTTGGGTTTTAAAACATAAATAAAAGGCATTGTCGTTTACAATATTAATAGCTTAAACTCTTGCAAATGTGAGACCTATTGCATTGCAACAAAGGGCCTTCTTGACCACTTGTTAGATTGTAAATTGCGGAGGAAGAGACTAGCCTGTGACGTCTTCAACGTAGTGATAAATAGTACAGTGAAGAATATGTTCGAAATTACATAGACACGTGTGAAGTGAGAGTTACATTCAAGCTATAAACACTAACAAAGCGCTCCAACACCTTTCGCTCTGTGATTACACTGTCATAGCTCAGGAGGAAGAGCAGGGGGTATATTTCCTGCCCTCTCCGTGATTTGAGTGTGGCATTGCGTAATGTCATTGCTATCTTTGGCCTAATACAAAACACTCCAGCTGTAGTAGGGCCCTGGCTTCACCTCCTGGTGCAGGGCAGGCTGTGCTTTATGGCTGGCATGTAGCGAGGAAGGGATTGTCTCGGCTGCAGCACTGGCCATTCGTACTGTGCCCCTGCTATTACTAGTGAGCGAGAGGTGCTGAGGTGGCGGTATTGTTATTGGTGGTGGTATTGGTGGTGGTATTGGTTGTGGTGTTGGCATTGGTGGTGGTGTTGATATTGGTGGTTTTGGTGTTGGTATTTATTGTAGTGGTGGTGGTATTGGTGGTGGTATTAGTGGGTTTGGTGGTGGCGGTTGTATTAGTTGTGGTATTGGTGGTGGTGGTGGTGTTGGTATTAGTGCTGGAGGTGGTATTGGTGGTTTTAGTGTTGGAGGTGGTCTTGGTGGTGGTATTGATATTGGTGGTGGAGGTATTGGTGGTGCAGGTGGTATCGGTGGTACTGGTGGTGGTATTGGTGGTACTGGTGGTACTGGTGGTGGTACTGGTGGTGATGCTATTGGTGGTGGTGGTGGTGGTGGTATTGGTGGTGGTGGTTGTATTGGTGGAGGTGGTGTTAATTAAACAGGTTTTGAAAACAACGAATCAGACGGCTTTAGTACAGATGATATGTAACAGATGTCTGTTGTCAGCTTCAGCCCATTAGCACAGGATTATGTGCTACCTGGAATTCACATGACTTAATTCGCTAATCATTATAAATCCATTTTACTTGGGGGTGGTTGAAACAGACACAAGATAATGCCGGGTTAAAGTGATTGAATGCAGGTGCCCTTGTTACGGGCGGCTGTGCTGCTTAAAAAAAAACAAGTGGTTTCAGCTGAAACAACGCATGTCCAGCCTGCAGTAAGAGACACTCAATAAAGTAAATAGTGTTTACAGACTAAATAACAGGTCGAGTGTAACAACTGAAGTAAAAATGCCAGTCGCCATGGGAGAGTACAAATGAAGACTAAGGAGGAACTAACAAGCCTATTAATGAATCCGAACGCAGTATTTGCGAATGTCAATGACAAATATGTCCGGAGAGTGGGCACGGCTTCTCTTTCGTACTCTACTGCAGCAGTGTCGCAGAGCGTGCATTGCATGTGCGCTGCCGCTAGGCGCGATCTAAAAAAAAAACTGAGACAATTCTGGACCCAACCATAAGATGGCGGAATAATGCACAGCATGTGAATCAAGAAAACCTCAAGCTGCAAAACTACTCCTACTGGTAAGTAACCATTTTGTTATCCCTTGTTCTAATCAAACTTCAGTTCACATTGTATAGGAAGATTTTCTCAATCTTGTTTTAGATATTGTCCCCTTTCACCTTTTCTTCTTATGAGTGTTACACTGTTCCATGTCCTTCTGTCTTTTCTATATGGAATGGATATTGTAGTTGAAAGGGTGAATACAAAATGGACCCTTCCTGTTCGTTTACAAAAGACCTGTAGACACCACTTGGTTTTAGGTAAGACCTTGTCTTGTGCTGGGTTTCCTGGAGCTGCCCCTCCACCAAGTATGCTTTTAAATGAATGATCATACAACTGAAAGATGCAAAAAATCCATGTAGAAGTTATTGTTGACCTGGCCTAGAGATCCTTTTCTGTTGCTTTTCCTTCTACTTCACAAACTCTTGATTTTTTTTGCTCTAAACTCTTTAATTAGGTTCAGGTAATTAACAACCAGAGGACACTGTTGCAGATTTCCTGGCCCCACCCTTGGGCCTGAAGTCTGGTGCGCTGCTCCTGCCCCCCAGGATCTTCCTTGGATCCCGCGAGTGTTGTGCGCTAACAACGCCCATTGAGACCTGATGTAGGTAACGAGTGCCCTGAGACAGCGGCAAATACCATGCCCCCGTGTCATCTGATTAGACCTCCCCCCCCAGAGTGAAACTCCTCATTAGTTAGCTGGATCAGTATACACGGAGAAGATTGGTCCCACGGGAGGACCCACGCAATGGCGCAAGACTTGCTGTAGGGTTTTGTGCTGAGTTGTTCGGTCAGGGTTGTGGATTGTTGAATCACTACCTCAGATTCCATTCATACAAGAAAAGAAGACCCCATATGAGGCTTGAATTGTATCTGCTCACTGTCCTCTGCATGCCAGCTAAGGAGGCCTTTTATTCAAACCAAAGGTCCAGATAACAAAACACACTAGATTTTAAAGCCCCATAGAATATTCAAAACACTTTTTCTACCACTTGTCTTTGCCAATGCTCTCTGGCAATGCCATGCTGCACTGGCAAAGAAAAAGAAGAAAGTTGCAATCGCATGTATCGCATGTATGTTCACATGCTTCATGGCCTTTTTGCAGCCCAGGATGATGACGTGCACTTGCGTCACCACATTAACTTCATTTTAGTTTTCTTCACTATTCCAATGTCGTGTGAAGCATAAAGTAAAAAAAAAATCCACTTATTTGTGCATGTAAACACTTTTTTCAATAGTGAACGGCCCTGCAGCAAATGTCAGCTGGTGAAGTACCCCATGCCCCCCACCAAACTCCCACCCCAAAAACAATTGAAAAGAAAAAGGTCATTGTGGAGGGGTAAAAAGGGGCGGGAAATTAGTGAATGTGTGTGTAGCTATGGAGAAGCCTCAGGTGGTGAAACAATAAAACAATCTGGGAGAGGGAAGCTATGGGCGAGTCTATGGTGGCGTAGGAACACGGAGCACGCTGGGGTGGGATGCAGCACACGAGGGCAAGCAAGAAACACTTGCGCTCACGAGGTGCTGAAAGAAAAGAAAAAATCGATGTCCCTGAATGAGCAGTGAAAGGGATGGTAAAGAAGCTCTGCTTCAGGGGAGGGACAATCACAAGAAGAAGTAAAGTCAGCCAATAAACACCAGGCAAGTGAGAGTGACAAGAAGGCAGACCAATGGTGATCAAAGGGCGGGCTGTAAGCATGTGGATTGGTGTAACGAGGACAAAAGATCAGTTTACAAAGGTCAGGTGTGTTTAGGAATTTCCCCCCCCCCCAATTATTATTATTATTTCATTTCTTATATAGCGCCAGAATCGACCCCCGAAGGGGTATCTCCGCGCTTGCCTTGGGAACCCGTCCTGGTTTTTCCCTGTGAGATAGCACCTACAGGGCATCCCCAAGGTGAAAGCCAGGCATCCCGCCGCGGGGGGCCGTTGTGGAGATTAAGCAAGCTTAATGCCCAGAGTTGCAGAGTGTGAACCCATGATTAGGTCAGGCACCGAAGCGAGAATTATCGAGTCCGTGGACATTTGAGCTCAACACCCTGCCGCGTCGGGAATCAAACCCTGGTCCCGGGTCTGACCTCTGCTTCAGGGTCTGCCTGCTCTAACCAGTGAGCCACACTTCTCCACGGGATCTCCGTAGGGATCATGGCAAATTTACAGAGAATATCCATGACAGCTGTGGTCTGAATGTTGATGAATGGATTGTACACGTGAGTAACGCCCTCCACTATTGTATGTTATAAACAAAGATTTGACCTAATCCTTTCTTGTTTTTCGGCTTAAATCCCAAAGGGAGCATGTGCCCTACACAGGGTGACATGGCCCTGACCTTGAGGGTGATGAGGGCTTACCCCAAAACTGCTTGAAGTGTAAGTGCTTCTCTAATACGAGACCCGCCAACTCATACAAAATAATAATAATCCACATTTGTAAAGTGTGAACACTCACCCGTAAGGGTCTCTAGGCGCTGGGGGCCGTCGGGAAGATTAAGCAAGCTGTTGCCCAGAGTCACATGGTGCTGGGCAGACCCTGCCGCCGGTGCCGGGGATCGAACCGTGAACCCCAGATTCCACTGTCAGTCGCCCTGGCCGCGGCGACACACCTCTCCCCTAATTTATTCTGGGAATATGCTTCCAACAATGGTGCAACAAAAAGGCCGCCAAGTAACCGATAAAAACCATTGCTCTCTGAAAGCAAAGGCAACAACGAACATTGCCAAAGGTCCCCCTTTGGGACATATTGGCTTTGCCAATGCCTTTTGCCAATGCTGTACGGCATCGGCAAGATGATGGTGATAAGAAACAACACTTACAAAAAGTAACAGGGACCCTTTCAACACCCAAAGGAATAGGGTGAAATTAAAAAGAAGCAAAACATTGTCCTTTGGAGACTACCTCACCACCGCTGTTTTATACTCAATCAAAATGACATACATCCAATCTTGAGGGTTGCCGTTCTGACCAAAAACGCAGTGTGCTCACACATAAAAGTAGATTACAAAGTTGTTATGTCAATTTATTGATAAAAGTATCCGCAAATCAGAAACTTTGTCATACAGATGACCTTGTAAACAAACAATAACAGCAGCACCCTCCTATGAATCCACATAGGATTACAAATACAGTGCAAAAAACACATTAAAAACCTATCGAGAGTTAAGAACGACACTACTCTTTGTCATAAGAAACCATATCCATAAGAAGAAACGTAAAGGCTGAACCCTGATATATTGCAGTCCGTCAGCATCTAGAGTAACAGCCCACTGAATGGATTTATGGTGCACAGGCTTCAACGCCTTTCGATGGTTTCCTGGTTTAGACCATCTTTATCAAGACTAAAAGCTTGTACACTCTCAGCTGTTAATGTATCTTCAAATTAATTGAACCTGAATGTAGGAGTTCTTTCTGGGGATGTTTGATTCGGCTCCCAATACCCACGTACAAATCTGATGATTACCACCTTGTTATGAGACTAACAGTTCAACTTAGGCAAGGCACCCTCTAGCGAACCAAGATTTGTTGTGTCTTTGGTTCTCCTGACGGTGTCGATGCTACCATCCAATTGCAGCGTAAAGCTTCTTGTTTTTAGACGTTATTCAAAATAGCGCGTCTGTCTCTGCGCTACTGTATACAATGTAATCTGTATGACAAAGTTTTTAATTTTGGGATACTTTTATCAATACATTTTCTTCAAAATGTTGTAATCTACTTTTATGTGTGAGCACACTGCTTTTTTGGTCAGAACAGTAAAACTCAAGATTGGATGTATGTAATTTTGATTGATTGAGTATAAAACATTGGTGGCGAAGTACTCTCCAAAGGACAATTCTTTGCTTCTTTTTGATAAGAAAAAAGAAACAAACAGAAAGGTGCGCTGACTCGGCTGCGTTATTTTGCAGGTGCACATGCATGATGACGTCTGCTTGTGCATTTTTCAGTCTGCATGCTCACACCTACAAAATGGCAAAAAATCGTAGGAGACAATGAGATTGAGCAGGGCTGTGCAAGAAGGAGAAGACCATGAGATCGACGAGAGATGTGCTAGTAGTAAGAGACAATGAAATTAAGAAGGGCTTTCCTACAAGTAGAGCACAATGAGATCGAGAAGTGCTGCGCTTGAGAGAGGAACCAATGAGATATATAAGTGATGTGCTAGAAGTAAGAGACAAAGAGCAAGAAGAGCTGTGCTGGAAGAAGAAAACAATGGGATCAAAATTGGCTGTGCTAGAGAGAGCAAACATGAGATTAACAAGGGCTGTGCTAGAGGGAGCAGACCATGAGATCAAGAAGGGCTGTGCTAGAGAGAGCAGACCATGAGATCGAGAAGAGCAATGCTAGAGAGAGCAGACCATGAGATCAATAAGTGATGTGCTAGAGAGAGCAGACCATGAGATCGATAAGTGATGTGCTAGAGAGAGCAGACCATGAGATCGATAAGTGATGTGCTAGAGAGAGCAGACCATGAGATTGATAAGTGATGTGCTAGAGAGAGCAGACCATGAGATCGAGAAGGGCAATGCTAGAGAGAGCAGACCATGAGATCGAGAAGAGCAATGCTAGAGAGAGCAGACCATGAGATCAATAAGTGATGTGCTAGAGAGAGCAGACCATGAGATCGATAAGTGATGTGCTAGAGAGAGCAGACCATGAGATCGATAAGTGATGTGCTAGAGAGAGCAGACCATGAGATCGATAAGTGATGTGCTAGAGAGAGCAGACCATGAGATCGAGAAGGGCAATGCTAGAGAGAGCAGACCATGAGATCAATAAGTGATGTGCTAGAGAGAGCAGACCATGAGATCGATAAGTGATGTGCTAGAGAGAGCAGACCATGAGATCGATAAGTGATGTGCTAGAGAGAGCAGACCATGAGATCGAGAAGGGCAATGCTAGAGAGAGCAGACCATGAGATCAATAAGTGATGTGCTAGAGAGAGCAGACCATGAGATCGATAAGTGATGTGCTAGAGAGAGCAGACCATGAGATCGATAAGTGATGTGCTAGAGAGAGCAGACCATGAGATCGAGAAGGGCAATGCTAGAGAGAGCAGACCATGAGATCGATAAGTGATGTGCTAGAGAGAGCAGACCATGAGATCGATAAGTGATGTGCTAGAGAGAGCAGACCATGAGATCGATAAGTGATGTGCTAGAGAGAGCAGACCATGAGATCGATAAGTGATGTGCTAGAGATAGCAGACCATGAGATCGAGAAGGGCTGTGCTAGAGAGAGCAGACCATGAGATCGAGAAGGGCTGTGCTCGAGAGCGCAGACCATGAGATCGATAAGTGATGTGCTAGAGAGAGCAGACCATGAGATCGATAAGTGATGTGCTAGAGAGAGCAGACCATGAGATTGATAAGTGATGTGCTAGAGAGAGCAGACCATGAGATTGATAAGTGATGTGCTAGAAGTAAGAGACAATGAGATGAACTGTTGTGCTGGGGAGACAATGAGATGGAAGAAGGGCTGTGGTAGAGATGCGAGACAACAAGATGGAGAAGGTGCGTGATAGAGATTGGATACCATGAGATTTAGAAGGCCTGTGCTAGAAGTATGAGACAGTGAAATAAGAAGGAAGCAGCTAGAGACAAGATACAATGAGGTTGAAAAGGGCTGTGCTAGAGAGAGGAGACAATGAGATGGAGAAGGAGCGTGATAGAGGCAGGAGACAATGAGATGTTGCATGACTGTGCTAGTGGTAGAAGACAGTGAGATGAGAACGCATGACCTTAAGACAGCATACAATGAGATCGAGAAGAGTTGTGCTGGAAATAGAAGGCAGAGAGATGAGAAGGCTAATGAGCTAGAGATGGGAGACAATGTGATGGAGAAAGTATGTGCAAGCGATGTAAACTATGAAATTAGGGAGTGCTGGAGAACCAAAGAAGGAGAAGGCTGTTTGAGATGGGGAACAAGGGTACAAGAACAATGTTCCCTCAAATAAAGTTTCTGTGTGTGCAGCATTACAGTGTTCATGTGTGTAGGAACGTGCCCCTTTTTGCATGGTTGCCCCCCTCCCTTTTTTGCCTAGTCATAGTCAAGTCAAGTCATAGAATTTATATAGCGCACTACATACCCAGAGGGTCTCAAGGCGCTTAGGGGGGGGAGGAGGATTACTTGTCAAATATCCACGTTTTAAGTTGCTTTCTGAATGCTAGGTGGTTCTGGGTAAGGCGAAGGTAAGTGGGAAGTGAGTTCCATGTTTTAGCTGCCAGGTATGAGAAGGATCTACCTCCCATGGTGGTCTTGTTGATGCGAGGTACAGTGGCGAGGGCTTGGCTGGAAGATCGTAGTAGGCGGGAGGGGGTGTAGAAGGACAGTCGTGAGTTGAGGCATTCTGGTCCGATTTCGTAGAGTGCTTTGTGTGCGTGGGTTAGAAGTCGGAAAGTGATTCTCTTATTGACGGGTAGCCAGTGGAGGTTTTTCAGGTGCCCAGAGATGCACTTTGACTGAGTGTGATCAGGGCTCCTGCCAACCAAGTACTCGGGCCTATGTTCTTTCCCTGAACTGTACTGATGCAAAACCCAATTGGCACGCTCTGGCCACATATAAGTCCCTCGTAAAACGTACTCTAGTTACCAAGCGCACTGTGACCAGGGAAGGCCGATAACTCATTGTGCCACCCTTAGAAGGCCAGTACTTTTACACACACACACTGCCTTTGCAGGCTGCGTGTTTTGGTGCAAAACAAGGTGAAGCGTCGACATGACACACATCCCTGTGTGCCATGCCTACCACCCACTGCCGTGGCACATATCGGTCACCCCTCTATCTGGGAGCAACATACTAGTGGCGAGGATACAGGTCCATGGGCCCTGTGCCCCTACAGTTTCTGAGTCAATTCTTAGACACTGTAAGTGCAGTGATGCCATTAAGAGTATATGGTGCTGGGAGTTTGTCATTACGAAATCCCCAGCACCATAATGTTTACACTAAAAACTGGGGACTGTGGTATCAAGCTTTTCAGCACATTAAACCCACACTGATGCCTGTGTGGGATTTAATGAAAAATGCACACGACTTAACTCTAGTGTCTAGGCTGAGTGGCTGCCAACCCGCTGCCACCCCCAGACATGTTTCTGGATCCCTGTCAAGAGCCTCCCGCTCTCGGGGTCATGAAACAATGCTAATCCTGGGACAAGGTGTCAAGCCTCCTCCAGCAGGATGGGCAGGGTCCACAAAGGGGGAGCTTCAAAGGCTTGCTGCCTTTGTGAGCTACCCCAGCCATTTGCTGCTTCCAGTAACTGGCCCCCAAAGGTTCTCACCTACAATTTAGATGGGAGAATCTGCAGAAAAACCAAGTCAGGAGGAAAGGTGTGCCCACCTTTGCCAACCCCCAACTCTCATGTGGGGGAGGTGAGGTGATGAACAACTCTCAGTCACCGCCATCTGGCAGATGACTGGACCCAGCCAACCAGAGTGAGGCTTATGTCCCCCTCCCACTGGAGGGTGGCATACTAGGGGGTGTACCCACCCCAAGGAGGAGACCCATTGGTCCCGACCTGTACCTACCTGTAACACACCTAAATTTAGTATTCAGGGGCAAACCTGAACCTTCCTGCCTCAGACAAGAAGAAATAAGAAGGAGCAAAGAGGCGTGCTGGAGAAGAGGAGGACGCATACTGACTACAGGCCAGTCCCGACCTCAATCTGCTACAGTGAAATCACAGTGTGTCCTGCAGCCAGCAGACCCCAAGAACCCGGAGGACCTGTCCTGCCTTCCCAAACCAGACTTTGTCTACCATGAGCACTGGATTGGCCCACCCACAGACTCTGGCTCCGGCCAAATCTGCGAGTCTGCACTACTCTGCATCCGATGCCCAGGGCCCAAGTCGAGTGGCCCAACACCACGAGGAGGTCTCCCCGGCGATCTTGACCTGGGATCTGGTGATCCCTAACCTGCCTCAAGTCTCTAGTTGACGCCTGCAGCCCCTTTCTGGATGATCCCCCTGACCGCGACCAGAGCCGGTAAGAAAAACCTGATGCCTAAAGACACCCCTGTACCTGATTTCCCATGGCCCCGGGTGGCCCAACCGACGGTGTCACAGCATCCCCAGCCATCCCAACTTACCTCTCCAACCAGTGACCACCTCCAGAAGATCTTCGTCCCCGAGCCCAACTCCCACAACCAAGTACTTACCTGTAAACCGATAACTTAATTTCCTCCCATAGGATTCCATTGACTGCTTTTCTTTGAAAAAATCTTGTGTGGAGTTGGTTTGTATGAAACCTTGAAAAACTGCAAATGTACAAAAACTGAATTACTGTCCTTTCCTCTAGGAAATGTTCCAGTGTGATATCTAGGCATATCACACTGAGTAGAAAAAGTAAGTTAAAAAGTAATTTCAAAAGTACTGTAAAGTAATTTTGACTGTTGACTTGCCTGTAATCAAACCAATTGCATCTAACTACATACCAATTGTATTGAACTGCAGTATACCTGCAAAAGTAATATTTCACTTACCTGCACCAGGTTTGGCTTGGTTCTAGAAATAAAATAACTTCATAATATTTTTATACAAACATACTGATCTGAGGACGGTATTTGAGTGTGTGACATCATTTCTTGCCTGAGTGTGTACAACAAATGCTTAACACTACCCTCTGATAAAGCCTTACTGCTCACCCACAATACCACAAATAGAGAGTAGGGTGCTATCTACTTTTACCTCTGCCTACCTTTGTAGTTTCACTGGATTCTGTGCACACTATACCTCATTTTGGTGTAGTATAGACAGAGCCAGCTTCCTACACTGTGTACAATGTTTGAGTGGTGGGCACAGCTGAGGAAACACAAATCACTATATGAGAGTGCTACCAGTAGTATCTACTGACAATAGTGTAGGATAACGGTTATTTCAACATATCTTTTAATAAAAACAAGTGTCTTAATAAATAAACATGCTAATTAGAGATACTGTGCCACAGAGCATACATTCTGCTTGCTATGCTGGCCCTTCAGTTTACTCAGTTCAGAATGTGTTCCAGGCATGGTACAACAGGATTCTTGCATTTACTGGCCTCAAGAAGCTGAGCCTGTAATGTGTGCTACACAATATCAACATTCGCTCACTCATCAGTATCCCTTTCACATTGTTCTTCACTTTCTCATGCATAAGTGTCTCTTGTTCAGCACTTGGAGTGTTGTCAGATCCGTTATTGATAATTGTGACTGTCAGTGCAAGGCTCACGCTGACTGTCTTCATGTACTTCAGCCTACCTCTGCCCTCTGTCTGTACATACCTCCAGATTGTAGGCTTAGCCACTTGTGGTCTTGTGCAAAAAGCCCTCTTCTCACAAGCCCTTGACAAATGTACCTGTGTGGAGACCTATTACTAATACTGTTACTGTGAGAAGCTGGCCTGGTATATGATGTACACGTATGTAAGTGGACAGCTTTCACAAGTCCAGACAACCCTTGTGGTGATTTAAGAGGTCTTAGACAACTTTAGAAAGCTCTCCAAGTGGCAGCTGTGGAGAGCAGCCTTCAGGCTTAGTCCAGAAGGAGTGTAAAGCAGCTTGTTTTACCAGAATGTAATCTTATAGTATAGATTAAGTGAAAAATAATCACACAAGGTATTTATAAAAATATGTATTTATTTATTATACCATTTTGAAGAAAGCTATGAACTCAGAGCTGTTGGCATATCTGGATCTACACAACACCCTTGATTCCACTCAGCATGGCTTTAGATCTCGGCACTCCACTGAGTCAGCCCTGATCATGGCAACAGAAGAGATCCGCAAAGTGATGGACAGAGGTGATCGGGCTGCCCTTATATTGCTTGACCTTACCGCAGCCTTCACATCGTAAATCATGCGGTATTAGTACAAAGGCTGCAGGCTGTCGATATTTGTGGTAAAGCCTTAGCCCTACTAACATCATTCTTGTCATCTAGGGATCAAATAATTCCCTGGGAGGGACTTCGGTCAGAACTGTTTACTCTCCCAGGTGGAGTCCCCCCGGGGCTCGGCCCTGTCCCCAAATATGTTTCACATATACGTTGCCCCTTTTGACAGATTAATAAAAAGCCATGGTCTTTTGCTTGTGTTGTATGCGGATGACACACAGCTAGTGTTGTCCGTAAAGCAAGCTTAATATGGAAAAAACCGAGGTCATAGAATTCGGTCAGAAACCATCGCTCTGGAGCAAATCATGGTGGCCCCCTGAAGCCGGAACATTCCCTGTTCCGATGTCCAAGCCTAAGAACCTAGGCTTCTTGATCGACAAAGATCTAACGCTTGCCCCTCGGCCATATCAAGTGTCCTCAGCCGTTTTTTTTACACTGAAAGTCCTACGTAATATCCTTCCTTTCATCCCTTTCTCTCTAAGGAAAACGGTGGTTGGAGCTCTAGTTCTAGAGAGCAGACTACTGTAGCGCTCTTTACCTAGGAGCAGGCGTAAGTCAGCTCACTAAACTCCAATCACTCCAAAATCCGGCAGCGCAATTATTGCTTAATCTACCCAAACACCATCCTGCTTCCGCCAGTATAAAGCAACTTCACTGGCTTCCAGTGAGACGGCGGGTGGAGTTCAAGGCTCTTTGCTTAGTACACAAAGCCCTATATGGAGAAGGGGCAAAGGATTTACCGTCTCTATTTCCTCGGTATGCCCCATCACCCTGCCTAAGATCCACTGATACTGGACTGGTACACCTCCCCAGGATAAAAAGAGTACGATGGGGAGGAAAACGCTTCTCATTCCAAGCAGCTAAATTTTTGAACTCCCTCCCCGTACAATTACGACTCCAGTTCAGTAGGACGCATTTCAGGAAAAGATATAGAAACATGTCTTTTTACTCAACCCTAAATCTGCCTGTAACAGCAGGCGCTAAGGATCACTACTTGCTTTCAATACGGTGATGCACTGGACTGCCTTTTTAGGGCTCGCCTGTCCCATTCCAAAGGCGAATTTTTAACAGTTCACGTGAACAAGCATGCGCTTTTCCCCCACAGGCACCATCTGTGCGTCCACATCAAAGCAACAATCAGCCTCTCTCCCACTGGCATCTGAAGCTTCCCCCAGCGTGCGCTCGGCCGCAGGCAGGCATTTCTCATCCCCTAATTGTTCACTTCACTTTCACGGCCGCCAGGCTGTGCATTTCCGCCCCCTCCCCCTTCCCCACAGCAATGCCAAGAGCTTGTTTTCAGACTCAGCATGGCACCCGCTTTATGGACATCGTGCTATAACTTAAATATGCTTCGAAACCCACCTCCCCCCACCCAAGCAGACATTCTCTGCATGCACCATTGTTCCCCTCCGTACACAATCGATACCCTCCCTGAGGCTTGTTCTATTCCCGATGCAGTGTTTACTTTATGGCGTTACCTGCAGAGCGCCTTAGTTTTCTTCGGCTTGCCCAGCTTGCAATAGCTGTTGCAGGTCCTGCGCACTGTTTTCTTACCCCACGGCAAGAGAACCGTCCCGACAACGACTCCCCCGATTGACCTAAAGGCATGGTTGGCCCACACTGTGTTTTGCTCCCTGCATAAGTTTAACCTAACAAAAGTGTGTTACCTTTCCTTTTAATTTTGCTAATAACCGCTACCATGCTGTTGAGCGACGCTACTTTACTTATAACGCAAAAACAGACACTCTTGCTTCGTAAAGCACTCATATGGAAAAAATGCGATTCTTTGGTGGGTGACCTTTGCTTATGCCAAAAAAACTTTCAGAACAGATTGGCCGCTGTATGACGCTCTACTCTACCTAGGTGTCTCTTGTATAAAACCCTACAGCCTCAGCTTCTACTGAAAGGTGCATGCTGGGACGGGAGAGACTAGTGTTGATTATCATTGAGCCTGCAGCTTTTTCAAAAGTTGTGGAGTTGAGCGAAAGCCAAATGGCGGAATTAAGCTTACAGAGGTGCTGTCTGCCCTGAGGCATCATGAAGCTGCAGTCAGACGTGGCGGTCATTTTCTTTTTCTTGGGTAATAAAAGTAACGTACATGCAAATTTTTGCCTCAGTTAGCTTTGCGTATTTTTATGCTGCACGTTGAGATGTATTCACTGTATAATAGTTAGTTATGATAGCCTTCAGCCTAATTTTTCATGCATAGTGGGCGACATTTGCAAGAAAATCCTTTTGTTGTAGCTTCTTACAAATTTATCATGAGGTTTTAATTGCATTGTTCCGTTGCATATGCTAATGCGGTGTTATGTACATTAAATGTTTTAATTTATGGGGCAATAATCTAAGTTAATTACATTATGTTGATTGGCATCCCTGTCCAGTCACATTTGCTTCTTTCTACGGAAGACTGTTAGATGCTCCTTAACAAAGGAGTTTTATCACCTCGTTAATCCAACCGGTGTCTCAAACAGTCTTATCGAAAAGGGATGCAAACATTGCCTGCTCTGTTGAGAGAAAGAAGGCACAGAAACACTTTTATAACGGCAGGCGTTTTAAGCTGTGACAAAGGAGGCACTCTGGAGCAGTTCAGTGGATTTATATACTGACAGTAATTAAATGCACTTCGTGAACACATGTTTTGGAGAAGACTCAAACCTTGGACTGCCACGCCCCCTTCACCAATCCTGTAACCCACCCAGCCCTAGCGACGAAGCCTCTGTATGCATGTGTCACCCTGCCCTTAAGGGAACATGAACCATCTCCCTGGGCTGGTCCTCTAAGCCACATAGATTATGTCTCAAGCCACTTAAATGTGCTTGAGGTTTCTTTTCAAGTTTTGTCATTATCTAAAGGTTGTAAAGTAGTTTTAACCATCAGAGGCACGCGATTAGAGATAGGATCAACTCAAAATTCCTATTTTTTATATCAATCATAAAATAGAAATGATTATTACACTGGATCGTCACCAAAATCACGGTTCATATGTGCGTTCATTATACTTGTTTGCTTCCTCGTTTCTCTCTTGAAACGCCACTATATCATTTCCACCCTCCTTTTGAAGCCCTGCTCCCGCGACACTGATTTTCCGTCTACTTCTTCTTCTACTTGTTCCCCACTTTCATTGCCTCCTTTTCTCTGTCTCTTTTTCCCCTCTTTCATTGCCTCCTTTTCTCTGTCTCTTTTTCACCTCTATCATTGCCTTCTTTTCTCTGTCTCTTTTTCCCCTCTTTCATTGCCTCCTTTTCTGTGTCTCTTTTCCCCCTCTTTCATTGCCTCCTTTTCTCTGTCTCTTTTTCACCTCTTTCATTGCCTCATTTTCTCTGTCTCTTTTTCCCCTCTTTCATTGCCTCCTTTTCTGTCTCTTTTCCCCCTCTTTCATTGCCTCCTTTTCTCTGTCTCTTTTTCACCTCTATCATTGCCTTCTTTTCTCTGTCTCTTTTTCCCCTCTTTCATTGCCTCCTTTTCTCTGTCTCTTTTTCCCCTCTTTCATTGCCTCCTTTTCTCTGTCTCCTTTTCACCTCTTTCATTGCCTCCTTTTGGTAACTGGACATAATATCGACTACATAATATCGAATGGACAAAATATCGACGGAAAAATATCGACATTACCGAAATATCGACTATAGGAATATCGTTGGACAAAATATCGACTGTAAAAATGACCCAGAAATATCGAATACAAAAATATCGACTCAAAAATATCGACCAGACAAAATATCGAAATATACTGAAAGTAAAAAATATCGAGAAAATGTTAGAAAATATTGATTTTCTTAAATAATATATATATAATATATAAATAAATAGTACTTAATGTTTAGGAGCGGGTTGTGGGTTTATAGGGGAATAGGGTGGGAAGTAATTTAATGATAATTAATTATTTAATATATGTTAGGTAATTGTTTTAATTAGATTTTAATTGGTAATTAATTAATATTAATTAGTTAATTGTTTAATTGATTATTTAGCATATAATTTAATTGATTAATTGATTAATTAATTATTAATATTTATTATTTTTATGAATTGATTTGTATATGATTTTAAATCATATATTGGTTATTAATTATTAATAATTAGTGAATTTTTTATGAAGATTTAGCATATTATTTACATTTATAAATTGCTAACACATTAATTATAATTAGTTAATGATGTAATTAATATATTGCATATCATTTAAAAAAATTAATTGGTAATTAATTTATAATAATGACTTAATTAAATTAATTGGATACATTTAAATGTAATGTGTTAATTTATGTTGATGTTAATTAATTGATTAATTGGAATTAAACAATATTAATTAATCAAAATTATTATTATAGCTAATGTGATAATATATTTTATTATTGTTTTTGAAAATAATTTTTTTATTTTATATATTAATGTTTAATGTTGTGTTCATTATTATTTATAGTGTTCTGGCTCAGTTTCATAGTTTTTGTTATAGGTTAATTTTTTAGGGTTCAGGGTCATTTTTCTGTTCGTGAGTAAAGGTGTATTTAGTGGGATTTGGGAAATTTTAACGTTTGTGGCTAAATGGGTTTTTTTGAGGTTCAGGGTCAGTTTTCAGTTCTTGTGTAAAGGGCTATTTGTAGGGTTCAGGGTCAGTTTTCAGTTTGTGGGTAAAGGGGTATTTGTAGGGTTCAGGGTCAGTTTTCAGTTTGTGGGTAAAGGAGTTTTTTTGAGGTTCTGGGTCAGTTTTCAGTTTGTGGGTGAAGGGGTATTTGTAGGGTTCAGGGTCAGTTTTCAGTTTGTGGGTAAAGGGGTATTTGTAGGGTTCAGGGTCAGTTTTCAGTTTGTGGGGAAAGGAGTATTTGTAGGGTTCAGGGTCAGTTTTCAGTTTGTGGGGAAAGGAGTATTTGTAGTGTTCAGGGTCAGTTTTCAGTTTGTGGGTGAAGGGGTATTTGTAGGGTTCAGGGTCAGTTTTCAGTTTGTGGGTAAAGGGGTACTTGTAGGGTTCAGGGTCAGTTTTCAGTTTGTGGGGAAAGGAGTATTTGTAGGGTTCAGGGTCAGTTTTCAGTTTGTGGGTGAAGGGGTATTTGTAGGGTTCAGGGTCAGTTTTCAGTTTGTGGGTAAAGGGGTATTTATAGGGTTCAGGGTCAGTTTTCAGTTTGTGGGTGAAGGGGTATTTGTAGGGTTCAGGGTCAGTTTTCAGTTTGTGGGTAAAGGAGTATTTGTAGGGTTCAGGGTCAGTTTTTAGTTTGTGGCTAAAGGGGTATTTGTAGGGTTCAGGGTTAGTTTTCAGTTTGTGGGTAAAGGGGTATTTGTAGGGTTCAGGGTCAGTTTTCAGTTTGTGGGTAAAGGGGTATTTATAGGGTTCAGGGTCAGTTTTCAGTTTGTGGGTAAAAGGGTATTTGTAGGGTTCAGGGTCAGTTTTCAGTTTGTGGGTAAAGGAGTATTTGTAGGGTTCTGGGTCAGTTTTCAGTTTGTTGATAAAGGGGTATTTGTAGGGTTCTGGGTCAGTTTTGGCCTTTAGGGTGAAGGGGTCTTTTTAGTGTTTTGGGACAGTTTTGGGTATTTTAGAGTGCTGATGTATAGTGTAACTTAACACTGATACATTAAATCTATTACACGAAAATAGCAATTATTATAACTTTACATTAGTACGCTTTATTTTGATCAAAACAATATATGTATTAGCATGTTTCCAGACAGTAGCTAGAGTGGAGTTGGAATTCTAATAATTAATTGGTTGGTGTCCAGCACCATCAGTAATATTACCTACACTGGAGTTGGATTAATAAAAAAACATTGGTCAGTCTCCACCACATTTTATGGTATTACCTTGAGTGTAGTAGGAATAGTAAATAATTTTTTCCTAGTGTCCTGCAGCTTCTATGATATTAGATTGACTGGAGTAGTAATAATACATATACAATTGGTCAGTGTGCAGCACATTTGTATACATTTGTTCATTACTGTATTTTAATATTAAAAATTAATGCAACATGGATGTTTTCAAATAACTTTATGAAACATTTTTTAAATTTTTTATTGTGTACTACAATACAATCACAAACAAATATAACATCACATTTTTTTGACTTTTATTATTCACAGAATAACATCTTTACATTTATATACATGTTGTCAATGTAAAAAAAAATTTTGATTACTAGATTCTTTCAGTAAATTTTACATATTCCCATCAGTCACTTACAATTTAAAGTATTTATATAGAAATACATAAAACAATGATTTGTTATACATTTCTTACATTAATATTTAATAATGTTAATATTAAATATTAATATAATAAAATATATATAATACATTTTTTTTTTAACAAGTAACATGACTATTATTACATTTGTTAGGATAAATTGAAATACAAAAAAAAATTATCTTGGTGTATATTTCACAAAATGTTGTTTTTACATAAAACATATAAATCGATTTGGTAGTAAAGTTTATAATTGTATAGGGAAACAATATGTTTAATTATAATATCTGGTATTCACCAAATATTAGTAAAGCAATTATATACTTTTGTTATACTTAGAAATAATTATAAAACTTTTTGTAATAATTAATAAAAATAATAATTATTTTATTAATTATTATTATTATTAATTAATAAACATAAACATTCATTTATTATTAACAAAAATATATACATTCACAGATAAAATAGATACTTTTTTTCAGGCCATTCTTTATATACTAAATGGTTCTAATTGTTATATTAATAACAATAAATAAGTTATATTATTTATCATTATTAATTATTACCAAAAACATTTATTATGTTTTATTAAAATTATACACACAATTATTCATATAAATATACACAATAACAAAATATTTACATCTTTTATTCAAAGTCTTACATAATTATTTAATAATATTAATATATAATAAATATTATATATTAATTTATATTAAATATATTTATTTTTGTTAATAAAGGAAAATTGTCATGAGTATAGTGTATTAATTTGTTACGTTATACATGTGTATGTATTATATATTTTCCATATGACATTGTTTATTCTATTATCATTTTACACAAATGGGTTAAGGGGACTACTTTTTTACCGCGTAAGGTTATTGCGCTCCATTCAGGACTGGAGAAGCTCGCGGTTGGGAGTTGCTTCGCGTGGAGAGAGGTAAGGTTATTTTTAACTACAAATTATAAGTAAGTGGTCATGTTTGAGGGTATAATCGAACTCTGTAGTGTTTTTTGGTGTATGTATTAATAGTTTAAGTAGCGTTTGGGTGAAAAGTCTCCGTTATAGATGTGTCGTGCTTTTTTTACTTCAAGTCTAATTTTAAGTGTTCGGAAATGTCTTCTTACATGGTTAATGTTCATTGTTAGTATATTTACAAATGTGAAGGGGGTATTTGTGGGTGGCTTTCGTTATGTATGTTATTTTACAGGTTTCGGTTCCTCGCATGAAAACTACATGGAAGGAAGCGTGTTTTTTAACGGAGAAACAAATGTTTAAGTTATTATGCTTATATTGTGACATTTATCTCCTATTTTTCGTGTTTGCCAGGAGCGCTTTTTACACTTTTTAAACCTTTTTCGGGTTTTTTTTAGGGTTTCGATTCGGATTGATACATTGATATGCGTGACCGTTTTTTTAAAATAGTGTGTATATAACTTTAAATCCTAAAGTGTCCACACTACTGTTTTCGGGATTTCCTGGAGCGTTTTTTTACGTTTTACATTTTATTTTCGGGTTTTTGAGGGTTTCCCATATTGGAATAGTAAGATATTGGATTGGATTGTATGGATTGATTTTTCCTTGATTGCGTCTCTCAAGTCCAAAAATTGTAAGTATTTATTTTACAATTTTGATTGGGTGGGAAATGTCGATTTTTAATGTTATGTGTATGTTATAAAAAATTATAAACATTGCATATTTGTTACGATTTTTTTGACATAAATTAAAAAAATTTGTCAAACAAATATGTTTTATTTATAATTCATTATATATGTTTATGACATGTAATTTTTATTATTATTGTAAGAAGACATTTGTATATTTACTTTACATTTTTATAGTAGACTTTTTGCTATTATTGCCAGGTATTCTAATCCTCTAGTTGTAGGGTATAATGTGACTTGACTTTGAAGTAGTCGGAACATTTGTTGGGTTTGTTTAGTGAGTTTTGGACCTATTTGTGACACTGATTGTTCCATTCTTAGTTCCTGATAGCTTTGTTCTTTTTTCAAAGCTTCTAGAAGGTTATGGAATGTGGGTTTGCCTCTGTTTGTAGTTGCTTGGAAAGCATTATGCCACCCTTCAACACTGTTGTTGGTTTTAGCCTCTTGGTTTAAAGTACTGAGATAGACATTCCACCAAGGGATTTGGAATTTGGGCTGGCGTCGATGTCCTGATCTGTGCAACCTTCCCACCCAAGTGTCTTCAAAATAGTCTAGCAATGGTGTTAGTTTATCCTCATTCCTTTTATAATATGCGCTGTCAATTAATAAATTGTAATGTTCAGCAACATCTGTAACAGGGACGTAGGCCAGGGCTATTAACTTTTTAACTTGATAGGCAAAGGTGCTATCTGTAGAGTATAGTATACTTAAAGTAGATTTTTGGAGATGCCTCCATATACTCTGATTAAAATGATAATAGCAACCCTGGATTGCTGTGTGGGGAAATGTTCTCAAAATGCTATTAATCATAGCTAATTCGAAATCAATAATTATTTTTTCGGGAAAATAATTATTGATTTCCGTTTTGAGAACATTTAAAATTTCGGTGTAAGTTGTTTGCTGTTTGTTGGGTAGCAAACAGTAAATGAAAGGTATGTTAGAATGATGGTATAAACCGTGGATGGAATACAGTTGGTAAAAAGGTTTTGGGCAGGGTTTAAATGTTCCATCCATCATCCATTGGGGACACTGTTGGATTTTTCGTAAATTACTTGCAGTTGCAAACATAATTATTCTGTTTGTACTGCTTTCATTATCAAAAAGAATAAATTTATCTTTATTGTGTGTGATGGCCATTTCGGGTGAAATAATCATTTCCTCAAAACAAGTTGGGTTGGGTTGGGTTGTGCTAGTGAGTCGTTTAGTGCGTGCAATTGTGCGTTTCAGGGAGTCAATAGAGGGTAGTTGACCTGAAGCATGGGCTGGGATTTTTACCAGTTCTTCTTTAAGGATTTGTGTGGTGGGTTTGTCACTTTGTGTGCTAGCACTTTTAATACTTTCTAAAGCATCTCTAATTTCAATTTCTGTGACATTTGGGGGATGATTATGTTCTCTAGTAAATAGCACATTACTTTCCTCAGTAGTGGCCCTCCCATAACATTTGTTGGAGTAATATTTGGTACACTTCCAAAAAACCTTTCTACCACTTTGTCTCTCCTGATTATACACATAACCCATGTAGCATAATAGTAATTTATTTTTCTGAGACATGACAAATTCTGCACCTTCAGTCATTTTGATTTATTTGTTCTAGGAAAGAGTAGAAAGAAACAAAATCAGAACACATTTTTTTACTTTTGTGGTGCTAACATCATTATTGATGCATTTATACTTACAGTTAATCAAAGTAGTAGTCACAGAAGCAGAAATGTCTTTTCAATGATGTTCTTGTATGTATGTCTTTATTTGCTGTTGGTATGAAAATATAGAAAAGCAACGTTAATGTTTACATATAACAAACGTATTTCCTACTCAAAAGCAGTTGTCATTTTTGCTTACTAGTGCATTTGATGTAAACATTACATATACTTACTTGTTTAAATAGTAGAATAGTAGTAATTGCTGGAGTAGATCAATTTAGTACAGGTATGATCTGTAGAGTAGATAGAAGAAATAAAAGCAAAATATTATATTTTTAATACTGAACCATTTGGAAATGTAACAGATTTAAACGTATACTAACTTCTAAATATGTCGTTTTCTTTGTTGTAGGTAGAATAGCTGTATGATGTATTCAGAATATCTGTAGAGGAAATATAAAATAGATAACATGTTGTTAAGAACATAGTCTGTGTTTTTTTTGGCAGTTTTAGAGAAATGTCAAGTATACTTACATTTTTTACAAGGCTATTCTTGTATATTGGTATATTTTGTGTAGGATGTTTTCATATGATATGTAGAATAGATGTATGATGTTTTCTGAATATCTGTAGAGGCAATTCAAAATATATAACATGGTGTTAAGAATATAGTTAGCGTTTTTTGTGCCCACTTTTTGCCAAATTACAATTATACTTACATTTTTCAGAAGGGTATTCTTGTGTTTTGGTATAGTTGATGTTGGATCTTTCAAATGATCTATAGGGAAGATGTAAAAAGCAAGATATGTTGTTTAAAAATGTGCATTAATGAAATTGGCAGTTTTATAACAAACACATCTATACTTACATGTGTAATTAGTGTAGTTTTATCGTTTTTGCTGTAGAAATAGCACAATTTCAGTATATCTGTAAATATAATGTTTTTAAAAATTAAATACTCTTGTAAATTAGTGTTTAAAAACAGCAGTTGGTGTGTAACAGAGAATTATTATATACTTACTATCTGATTTTGCACGTGAAGAAATATGACCATGTAATAGGAATTGTGTTGGAGTAGTTTCTATCAGAAAAGTAGGAAGAGATGAAAATTAAATAAGTGTAAGACTTAGGAGATGTAAGGAAAATAGTGCACTACTAATTTAGTTTTCTACATAAATGCTGTGTTACTTACTTGATTAATTAGCTAGTGAGCTGGATCTTTAAAGAAGTTTATTCTGCAACAAAATCTTCAGAGTGTTGGCATCTACTTTCCAGAGAGGTAGCAGCAACAAATGGTAGAATGCATGTATCCCTTTTATAGTATATGTGTTATGTGTGCTTTGATTTGATTGGTTGTAGGATGTAAGGAAGCATAGTATAGGCTAGTTTGAATTTTTTTTAGTTAATTGGAGTGTTTGTTGATGTGAGAATGGTGGTATGTGGTTATTCCCGCATTAAAGCAGGTTCGTGTTTAAATGAAATATATTTATATGTGAAAATAAGTAATGAAAATGTTAGTTAAATGCAAAGAATAGTAGAAAATGATAAAATGCATGTAATAGAATGTATAGCAAATGTGGATTAATAGTAATTTTATGTAAGTAACAGGTATTATATGTGAAATGTATTTTTTAGTGAGAAATGACTTTTATTGATGATAAAGATGGTATTTTAGAAAGAAAAGTGTACAAACATGAACTCGATATTTTTTTTTTAACGATATTTTGGTAGTCTATATTTTTGTAGTTGATATTTTTGTAGTGTTAGGGCTAATTTCATGTCAAACGATATATTTGTAGTCGATATTTATTTAAGCGATATTTATGTATTCGATATAGTTAGTACTCGATATTTTTTACTCGATATTTTTGTAGTTTGTGTAATAAGTATAGTAAGTCGATATTTTTGTCGTCGATAATTTGTCAACGATATTTTGGTAAGTCGATAATGTGTCCGTCGATAATATTTCAGTGATCCCCTCCTTTTCTCTGTCTCTTTTTCCCCTCTTTCATTGCCTCCTTTTCTGTGTCTCTTTTTCCCCTCTTTCATTGCCTCCTTTTCTGTGTCTCTTTTTCCCCTCTTTCATTGCCTCCTTTTCTGTGTCTCTTTTCCCCCTCTTTCATTGCCTCCTTTTCTCTGTCTCTTTTTCACCTCTATCATTGCCTTCTTTTCTCTGTCTCTTTTTCCCCTCTTTCATTGCCTCCTTTTCTGTGTCTCTTTTTCCCCTCTTTCATTGCCTCCTTTTCTCTGTCTCTTTTTCCCCTCTTTCATTGCCTCCTTGTCTCTGTCTCTTTTTCACCTCTTTCATTGCCTCCTTTTCTCTGTCTCTTTTTCCCCTCTTTCATTGCCTCCTTTTCTCTGTCTCTTTTTCACCTCTTTCATTGCCTCCTTTTCTCTGTCTCTTTTTCCCCTCTTTCATTGCCTCCTTTTCTGTGTCTCTTTTTCCCCTCTTTCATTGCCTCCTTTTCTCTGTCTCTTTTTCCCCTCTTTCATTGCCTCCTTTTCTCTGTCTCTTTTTCACCCTGTCTCCTTTGTTCCCCTGCTTCCCATCTCTCTCACCCCTCTCATGTGTGCACATTTTCTGGCAGTGACTGTAAGGAGGCTGCAGGTTCTTTCTAGTAGCCTGGGTTGTTTGTGCATCAGTAATGTTTGTCCTTTATGGTTCCTCGCTGTGCGAGTCAGTGATACACATTATATGGGACGTTGTGGGCTCTGCATTGTCAATGCGTGTCCCGCCCGCCTGCATTGCTGTGGCTTGGAGATGTGTATTTCCATCAGCTGCCTGAGGGTGGGTAGGATAGAAATGTGTTATTTGTTTCTGGCAGCGTGACCTTTGATGTGTGCGATCATTGGACGCCGGTTACATCGCAGACAGTGTATCGGAGACCTATGCTCTCCGGCAGCGCGAACTTACACCAGAGAAGGGTGCGCTGCGCTCTAACAACAGATGGCGGGCAGTGTTTTATTTGTATTCTCTCTAGCATGTTGTGTGTACAGATGACGCGAGTAGGGTGACCAACTGGCATAGGTGCAAATTCAGGACGATGAGTGTAAAAATTCAGGACAAAGGGTCAAAATTCAGGACACAAATTCAGGATAAAAGGTCAAAATTCAGGACAAAACTTCGGGACAAAAGGTAAGTTTTACAGACACTTCAGAGGAGGTCGCGCAATAGTATATAAGTAAGTAAATAGACAACCATCTAAGTACAAGTCAAAATAAGGTTATATTAGGTTGAGACAATCGTGTACTTCACAGTTTTTCAGTATGCCCGCAGCTTGTTACCTTAGACAATTCTAAATTTGCATCTCGCTCCAGCAGGTACATTAATCACAAGACGATGGTGAACCGCACCTGAATATACGTGAGGCCGCTTTTATTGTTGATTAAAAACTACTGGATATACAAGGAACTTTGCAGTATCAGCCCCCAGTAACAGACCCGCTCCCTCGTCCCCTTTCCAGCCTCCCAGGGAAACACCCGATGCCCGGTCCGGCCAGTCCGGCCTTGCTATCACCCTCCAATGGTGCCCCTCATCTTCACTTAGACCGTCTGTCATGTGTATTTAATTTCTTCTATAGTGTTACTCATCCCAAGTATGTGGGGCAGGGTGTCGGAGTGCGTTACATCACACACATTATATAGAGACAATGACTCATATTAACGTGAAAGTCAATGTATAGGAAATGTTACTTAAAATAATGGGTGCTAAGAAGTGTAATCATTCTTTTAACTATTATTCAGTCTTTCACCATTCATTCTGTCCTTCCATCTATGTGCCCATTTATATCCAAACATATTCAACCATTTGCAAACCTATCCACAAGGTATCCTTCCATCCATCATTTCACTCATGCATCCCTCCATCCACCCTTTCACTCATCCATTCATTATTCATCTACCCACCCCTTCACCCCATCCATCCGTACAGTCATCCATCCACTCTTCCACCCATCCATCTATTCACTCATCCATCCAGCCATTTACCTTTTCACCCATCCAGCCATTTACCCTTTCACCCATCCAGCCATTCATTCACTTACTCGTCCATCCACCCTGTCACTTATCCTTCCACCCATTCACCCATTCATCCTCCCTTTCTCTCTCCATCCCACTTTCACTTATCCATCCATCCATCCATCTATCATCCACCCATTCATCTACTCATCCATTCATTAATTCTATCCATTGATCCTATTACTCATCCATCCTTTCACGCATCCATCCATCCGTTCTCTCATACATCCACCCTTTCACTTCTTCGCTCATCTATTCATCCTTTTGTCCATCTACCCCCTTTCACTCATCCATCCATCCATTCACCCTTTCACTTATCAATTCCATCCATCCTTTCACTCATCTGTCCACCCATTCACTCGCCCATCATCTAAGCTTTCACTCATCCATCCATCCTTTCATACACCCATCCACCCTTTTACCCATCCATCTGCCCTTCTACCCATACATCTATCTATTTACCTTTTCCCTCATCCATACTTCCACTTATTCACTCATCCATCCATCCTTTCTTTTATCTATCCATTCACCCTTTCATTCATCCATTCATCCTGTCAGTAATCCATCCAGCCATTCACACATTCCTTCACTTATTTACTCACCCACCTTTTCACATTATGAGCTAAGCCTTTGTCTGCAGAGTTGCAGACAGAAGAGGCCCATCAAGAACTTCACCTTGCTGTAGTTCCTAAAGCAAGGGGTGGGGTGGGAGAAAGTTCACTATGCCCCTGCACATAGGCAATCCGAACACGTAGAAGTCATGAGTCATGCATGATGCACAGTGCCAGGATGTGAGGTGACTGTGACATGGTGTTGTTTCCAGGGCTTTAAATGGTGTAAAAAAACTGGGGAGTCTCTTCAAAGGGGGTGTTCAATGTAATTAAGGGCGTAGTTTAAACCAGCTACCAGCCACCAGTTAAAATCAGCGCTAGCATAGTGTTCCGCCCGACTGGTATTATGTTATTTATGTCATTGCATCCAGATATATATATATATATATATATATATATATATATATATATATATATATATATATATATATATATATATAGTACAGCAAGTATCATTACACCAACACTATTGGACTATTGGCTTTGTCAATGGTTGTTAGTTCCTTAAAATAAAAAAGCAGCAACTATGGCTTTGTCGAATATAATATTGAAAATACTTCAGTTAAAAATGATGAGAAAGTGAAAGAACAATTAACCCGTTCTTTTTAACTTATTTTACAGGCTTCTTTATATAAACTGTTTTCTAAGGTTGCTAAAGTTGCAGCATTAGCGTTTTACCTTTTATTTTACAGAATGCCCTGCTGTACCCTGGGGCAGGAGGAGCCCTCCACATGCTTTACCACCCCAGACTGCCCCATTGTAATTCTGTATGTGGCAATTAGCGTGCATACAGAATTACAATGGGTGGGAGGGGCTGCTCTTGTACCCTCACACCCCTCACCCTCACACCCCTCACCCTCAGACACCCCCTCACCCTCACTCCCCTTCACCCTCACACACCTTCACCCTCTCACACCTCACCCTCACACACACCCTCCCCCTCCCCCTCACTCCCCTTCACCCTCACACACCTTCACACCCCACACCCTCACACACCCCCTCACCCTCACACACCCCCTCACCCTCACTCCCCTTCACCCTCACACACCTTCACCCTCACACCCCTTGCCCTCACACACCCCTCACCCCCTTCACCCTCACAAACCTCACCCTCACACCCGTCACACACCCCCTCACCCTCACTCCCCCTCACCCACCTTCACCCTCACACCCCTCACCCTCACACACCCCCTCACCCTCACTCCCCTTCACTCTCACACACCTTCACCCTCACACCCCTCACCCTCACACCCCTCACACACCCCCTCACCCTCACTCCCCTTCACCCTCACACACCCCCTCACCCTCACTTCCCTTTACCCTCACACTCCTTCACCCTCACACCTTCACCCTCACACCACTCACCCTCACACCACTCACCCTCACACACACCCTCACCCTCACTCCCCTTCACCCTCACACACCTTCACCCTCTCACACCTCACCCTCACACCCCCCTCACCCTCACCCTCACTCACCCTCACACACCTTCATTCTCACACCCCTCACCCTCACACACCCCCTCACCCTCACTCCCCTTCACCCTCACACACCTTCACCCTCACACCCTTCACCCTCACACACCCCCTCACCCTCACTCCCCTTCACCCTCACACACCACCCCCTCACCCTCACCCTCACCCCCTCACACACCCCCTCACTCCCCTTCACCCTCACACACCTTCACCCTCACACCCCTCACCCTCACACACCCGCTCACCCTCACTCCCCTTCACCCTCACACCCCTCACCCTCACACCCCTTCACCCTCACACCCCTCACCCTCACACCCCTCACCCTCACACACACCCTCATCCTCACACCCCCTCACACTCAAACACCCTCACCCTCACACACCATCACCCTCACACCCCCTCACACACCTTCAATCACCCTCACACCCTCACACCCTCACCTCACAACCTTCTCACCTTCTCACCCTCACACCCCCTCACTCACCCTCACACCACCTCAATCACTCTCACACCCCCTCACCCTCACACCCCCTCACCCCCTCACACCTCCTCACGCACCCTCACACCCTCTCACCCTCTCAACCTCACACACCCTCACTCAACCTCACACCCTCACACACCCTCACACACCCTCACACACCCTCACCCTCACACACCCTCACACACCCTCACACACCCTCACCCTCACCACCCTCACACACCCTCACTCACCCACACTCACCCTCACTCCCCCTCACCAACATAGCATAACAAAACATAGCATAGCATAACAAAACACAGCATAGCATAACAAAAAAGCATAGGATAGCAAAACATAGCATAGCAAAACAAAACATAGCATAGCCAAACACAATAAAGCATAGCATAGCATAACAAAACACAACAAAACATAGCATAGCATAACAAAACATAGCATAACAAAACAAAGCATAGCATAACATAACAAAGCATAGCAAAATGAAACATAGCATAGTATAACAAAACATAGCATAGCATAACAAAACACAACAAAACATAGCAGAACAAAACATAGCATAACCTAACAAAACATAGCATAACATAACAAAACAAAGCATAGCATAGTAAAACATAGCATAACAAAATATAGCAAAACAAAACATAGCAAAACACACCAAAACATAGCATACATAACAAAACATAGCATAGCAAAACATAACAAAACCAACACAGCATAGCATAGCATAGCATAGCATAACAAAGCATAGCATAGCAAAACACAACAAAACATAGCATAGCAAAACACAACAAAGCATAGCATAGCATAACAAAACACAACAAAACATAGCATAGCATAACAAAACAAAGCATAGGATAGCAAAACTAAACATAGCATAGCATAACAAAACAAAGCATAGGATAGCAAAACAAAACATAGCATAGCATAAGAAAACATAGCATTGCATAACAAAACAAAAAATAGCATAGCAAAATATAGCATAACAAAACACAACACATAGCATAACAAAACATAGCAAAACACAACAAAACATAGCAAAACACCACAAAACATAGCATAGCTTAAAAAAACACAACAAAACATAGCATAGCAAAACAAAACATATAATAGCATAGCAAAACATAGCATAGCCTACCAAACACAACAAGACATGGCATAGCATAGCATAACAAAACATAGCATAGCATAATAAAACACAACAAAACATAGCATAACAAAACATAGCATTGCATAACAAAACATAGCATAACATAACAAAATATAGCATAACAAAACACAACAACACATAGCATAACAAAACATAGCAAAACACAACAAAACATAGCAAAACACAACAAAACATAGCATAGCTTAACAAAACATAGCATAGCAAAACAAAACATATAATAGCATAGCAAAACATGGCATAGCCTACCAAACACAACAAGACATGTCATAGCATAGCATAACAAAACATAGCATAGCAAAACAAAGCATAGCATAATAAAACACAACAAAACATAGCAGAACAAAACATAGCATAACCTAACAAAACATAGTATAACATAACAAAACAAAGCATAGCATAGCAAAACATAGCATAACAAAATATAGCAAAACAAAACATAGCAAAACACACCAAAACATAGCATACATAACAAAACATAGCATAGCAAAGCATAGCAAAACATAACATAGCATAACAAAACACAACTAAGCATAGTATAGCATAGCATAACAAAGCATAGCATAGCAAAACACAACAAAACATAGCATAGCATAACAAAACACACCAAAACATAGCATACATAACAAAACAAAGCATAGGATAGCAAAACTAAACATAGCATAGCATAACAAAACAAAGCATAGGATAGCAAAACAAAACATACCATAGCATAACAAAACATAGCATAACATAACAAAATATAGCATAACAAAACAAAACAACACATAGCATAACAAAACATAGCAAAACACAACAAAACATAGCAAAACACAACAAAACATAGCATAGCTTAACAAAACACAACAAAACATAGCATAACAAAACATATAATAGCATAGCAAAACATAGCATAGCCTACCAAACACAACAAGACATGGCATAGCATAGCATAGCATAACAAAACATAGCATAGCAAAACAAAGCATAGCATAATAAAACACAACAAAACATAGCATAGCATAACAAAACATAGCATAGCATAACAAAACATAGCATAGCAAAACATAGCATAGCATAACAAAACATTGCATAACATAACAAAACACAGCATAGCATAGCATAACAAATCAAAACATAGGACAGCAAAACATAGCATAGCATAACAAAACAAAACATAGGATAGCAAATCAAAACATAGCATAGCACACAGCATCACTCAGGGGCACCACAACATCACTATGCGCTACCACAGCATTACTGAACGCCACAGCATCACTCGTTCGCCACCACAGCATCAATCTGTGCAACCATTCAACAACAACTGGTTCAAATATGTTCTCTCAATGTTTCAAGCTTTATTACAAATGTCACAAAAATATGTTAATATTTCACTTCTGTTCTTGGATTTTCGTCACAATAAAATACACTGAACATAATCTTCACAAAAGTTATTTACAAAAGTTTAAGCTATTGCCATTTTAAATTACTATAACTTTTATTTAAGTATTAATTATTAAAAAAAATTAAAAGCCATTGTTATTTGTAATATCAATACATGTAAGTCTCGTAAATACAACACATGTTGCATTACAAATGCTATAGGTGTCACATTTGCAAAAGTTATAACTATTGGCATTGTAAATGGCAAAGCTATTAATTTCTCTATTTTCAAAAACAAAACATAAATAAAAAATTTGTCATTTACAATACGAATAGCTTAAACTTTCCTAATGCGAGACCTATTGCATTGCAAATGCTTGTTTTAACCAGTTATGTCGTGGCGATTTGCCTGTGGAAAAGGATTTGAATGCTGCCCCTCTTTGAAACAATGACACGGATGGTCGTATCACCGCTGGTGCTTTTAGTAAACATAGAAGTGAAGAGTTCAGCTCGTTTATTGTGGGATGGCTCCAGAACATGACACTTTGTGGCCTGTTGAGTTTTCTGTTTCTGAAACACATTGGTAAAAAGGCACAAAAAGCAAAGCCTGTTGACACTGCCAATGCTTGTTTTTATGTAGTAATTACTACTGTTGATTTGCAATTTATTAGTCCTATAAACATGAAGTAGCTCAATAACCCACCACTAGTGTACTCTCTTTAGGGAATTCAGAAAGCTGAAGTTGCTTTAGCAGCATTCAAACCTGAGTCTCGGAAGAGTGCACGGCCGGGTCAGTCTCGGTGGGAGTTCAACCCATGATCTCCAGAACACCGCATGTGCCAGCGGCGAGCGTTCATATCTGATATTCAATATTCCTTGCGATTCTAAGCAGTCTGAAGTTTGTATGAACACCCGGTCGCCCGATTGACAGTTGTACACAGGCACAACTTGTTTTAGGGTAAGTGACATTTCATTTCATTAATCTTTATTTCGATCACAGATCATAAAAGATGCAAAACAGTACATACATTTAAAAACTTATTAAACATAGTGTGATCCAAATTTCTAAAAAGTAGTTAAAATATAAATAAGACATGGGTGGGCAGGCGCTGGTAATGTCCATTTATGGCAGGCATTTCATCATTCGGCTACGGGTAAACCACAGGGAGGTTAAAAATTTTGACAGTGCAAAAACAATAGGGGGGGAAAGATCGGATTTTAGCACTCTATAGGCAATTTGGTGGGATCTAAAACCCAAGTTCCTGAGCATCGGGACAAGCCAATATTTCCTGCTCCGCTCATAGCCTTTGCAAAAAAGGACCGCGTGCATGTCGTCCTCTTTAGGGTGTGCACACATTGGGCAAATTGATGTAGTGGAGCAGACTGACCAAGATGCTGTAAACGAAGCTAGAGGAAGGCATCCATAACGCCATTGTAAAAACAGTTTCCTGGTTAATGCAGGAGAAATCTCATCTAATGTTTTTTCAAGGGAATAGGTATCTTTTATTTTCAAAAATAAATTTGTCAGAGACCCCTCGCGAATGTCATTAGAGGCTCTGGTGAGCATCATGGCGTAGTAGGTGTCCGCGAGTGTCTTTTTTGGAATCTTGGTGCAGGAATTTAGAGGATCAGTCCATAGTTCCGGGAATCCCATTTCCTCGCACCTTCCCTTGACGTAAGTCAACCAAGGAATCCTTTTTATGCTTCGTAGTTCCAGGAATTCTTGTAGTTCTTCTCTATAGGTTACAAGATCTGGGCTGGACCACAAGCGCCTCCAGAATTTTAGGGGTTTTAGTCCTAGCTCCTCTGTGATGGGTCTGATTCCCAAATCCAACCTGAGTGGTAGTAGTGGGGTGCTCTGGGGGAGGGCGGCTACCTGTCTCAAGAACTTGTTCTCCGTGATCTGTAACTTAGGGTACTGGGTGTGTCCCCACAACTCTCCCCCGTAGGTGACCCCTGCCCTGGCTTGTGTTTTGTATATGTCAATAACTGGGGTAAGTGGTCGATAACTAGATTTGTTAGCCAGACGCAAAGTGCCACCCGCCAACTGTGCCAGTTTGATGGTCACTTTGGCCTGGTGTGCCGACCAAGTTAAGTGTTCGTTTATAGTAATCCCCAGATATTCAATATTGTGCACTCGTTCTAATATAACCATGCCGAGATTGGGGGGGGTTCTATTCCGGGAGTTAGGATTTAAAATCATGAATTTTGTTTTTTGGGGATTGACTTCCAGTCCCCGATCGGAGCAGAAGTTAAGGAAGCCGTCCAGAATGCGCTGAATCCCCATAGGGGATTTAGACAGCAACAGGGTGTCGTCTGCAAACATAATTGCAGGCACCCTGTTGCCGGTCAACTTGGGGGCGTCTGTGTTGGTGATCCTGTTAAGGTGGGCAATTACCCCGTTCACGAAGATGCAAAACAGGGTAGGTGCAAGTACACAGCCCTGTCTTACACCTCTGCGAACGGGGAACCGCTCAGATAGTTTCCCACCTTGGCCACACCTAACGCGGGCATAATTATTAGTATGGAGTCTTATCAGGATTGCCAAGATATCGGCGGGGACATCGAGTTCTTTCATGACATTCCACAGCCTAGCTCTAGGCACCAAATCGAAGGCGGCACGTAGGTCTACAAAGATGGTATAGAGACTACCGCCTTCGATTATCGCTGTTCTCCAATAGAGCAGTTGTAACCTAAATATTTGGTCTGTGGTGGATACACCCTCCCGGAATCCCGCCTGGTATGGGGACAGAATCTCCCTTTCTTGAATCCATGCTTGCAGACGATTTAGGATCAATCTGCCAAAAAGTTTTTGGGAGATATCTATCAGACTGATTGGTCGATAGTTGGACGGGAGCAGGGGGGATCCCTTTTTATAGATTGGGACTACCTCTGCTCCCGTCCAAGTATCGGGCACAGTCATTCCCTCCTGGATGGCATTAAATATTAGTGTAAGGTAAGGTGCCCAGATCCCTGGTTCTTGTTTGAACAGGTCCCCCGGTACCCCATCCAATCCCGGGGCTTTTCCAGCAGCTAGACCTTTGATGGCCTCCCTCACCTCTTTCTCAGTAAACGCAGCCCCCAAGGGGGTAGGTGCGGGCAAGAGACTCGTAATACAAGAGTCCTGACCTCTCTCTGCATAAAGTGCTTCAAAGTGGGCCTGCCACACTGAGGCGGCTATATTGGGTTCTATTGCCGATGATAACTCACCCGTGCCATTAGCTACTACCCGCCAAAATTTGCGTGAGTCTCTGGTTGATAGTGCCTTCACGAGATTCTCCCAATAGTCGTAGTCCCATTCCGCCCTGGCATTCACTAGGAGGGACTTGTACTTGTTTCTTCTCTCGCAAATTACTTCCCTGCTAAGGCGTCCCTTTATTGCAGAAAGCAAGTGAGCCTTAGCCCTCCTACATGTAGCATTATACCACGAGGTCTTTGGCTTAAAGCCCTTCCTTTTCATAGGAGTTGTGAACAGATCTTGTTCAAGGGAATCAGTAATAGTTTTGTGAATTTTTGCCAGCTCCCCTCTGGTGTCTTCGTCTGGGTATTTACTGCCCAGATCAAAGGCACACTCTAGTAAGGGGACTAGCCTTTCATAAAGGCGAGGGAGTTTGTCCGTGCTAGTAACCAGCTTCTCCCACTTCACTTTCCTACGGTTGGTTTCAAGTAGGAGACCAGACTTTTCAATCCCAAATCCCTGTGATGTATCCTTACAGCCGGGAAGGCAATAAGTTAGTTCCAGGGAGTTATGGTCACTATCGTTTCTTGGGCACACTTTGAAATCAACTATTGCTGGCCACATAGAGGTTTTGACCATTATGTAGTCAAGTCTAGATTCACTGCCAGGTTTGTTGTAGGTCGGGTTGCTGGGTATATCCGAGCTACAACGGCCATTACATGCCCTAAAACCGAAATTAAGGGTAAGGGCGTTTATTTGTAGGGCTAGGGGGGTCCAAGCCCTTGGCGGAGGCGCCGCCGTCTCGGGTATAAGCCAGGCGGAATCTTCATCTAGGGAAGGACCGTCGCGTAGTTCGGGCAGGGGTTCATAATGGGAATTAAAATCGCCCCCAACCAGACAGGCGAGATCACACGGCACGCCCTCTAGGAATCTAGCTAACTCTTCTATGGTAGGCGACTCTTTTTGCATTTGGGTCGGCCTGGAGTAGATGTTAATGATTAATAATTTTGTTGTGTCCGGCCACTCTAGTAGAACAGCCAACAGATCATCGGAGGCGGTCTCTATATCAGAGGCTTGGCAACCTAGATCCGTTGCTACCCCTATCATTAATCCCCCAGATGGTCTCCCCTTTCCCCCCCACCTGGCTATTTTGGAAAAGGAAGCAAAGCCAGTTATATCTATTGCTTCTCGCGCCCAGGTTTCTTGCAGGAGTATTAAGTTCTTGGATCTAATGTAGGAGGCCCATTCTAGACAATCTAATTTACTAGCGAGCCCTGCTACATTCCACGAAATTGCTGTTATGTGTGGTGTTTGGGCTCGCAACCGACTCACAGCAATATCAGTGGGCTCAAGGTGAGCCCTGTAGCTTGAGGATGAATGTGTGAAGTCCAATGGACAAATGGCAATGGGTGAGGGAGGGTTCACCATAGCTGGCGTCTGGGTCAGTTCACCCAGACTTGTTATTAATGAGCCCGTCAGTGTATGTGAATTTATATCACATATGGAAACTACGGGTATGTTGGTGGTAGTGGGGGAGGTTGCAGAAGCAGCGTTCCCCTCTCCAGCCATCTGTCAGTCTACCATATCTAAGTTGCTGTATCGATTCTGAGTTGGTAGATAGGCAGGGTAATGCGTTCTATATGGTCCAGGTATTCCCCTCCGTTGACCTCTTCCCCCCCTCCTCCTCCTGGTGACAGTTTCCCACCCCTCCTCATCCCCGTAACCAGAGATGTACTCAGTTGGTCTCCCCCTATATGGAGGATAGGTGTTAATATCTCTGTGACAAGTTTCCCAACCCTCCAATAACTCTTGATGGTGCCCCCACCTATGATCCTCAGAGTCATAAAGATTGGAGGGGTAGAAAAATGAAAGGGGAAGTGTTTGGATGCTATTACCGAAGTCCTCATCAGTAACACAGGAGCAAATATATGCAGCTGTGTTAGGGTCTCTAAAAGAGACCAAGATACAATCTCCTCTGATAGACTTCCTAGTATGCCCCACCCATGCTACTCTCTTTGTCGTGGATATGTCACTCGCAGTACCTCTCGGTAGTGGTCTATTAACCGAGAGCCAGTTTATTACTTTATTCTTGAGTGAAGTATATGATTCAAATGTGGGTGGGTCAAGTTCTGGTACCCCAGCCAAGACTACACTGTAGGGGGCGGCTTCTGGTGGAAGGTTTACAAACTGTAGTTTTCTTTTGAGGTGTGGCTTCTCTCCCTCAAGTGGGGGGTTGTCCTTGGTCTTGTTCAGGGGAGTTGGGACCGATTTTGATGAAGAGGTCGGTTTGGGCGTAGTAGTATTAGGCTGCTGTGAGGGTGTCGGGACTGTAAGTGTAACAGTAGGTTTTAATGCACTGTTTTTTGCAGGTTGTGTGGATCTAATTTTTGGGTCTAATGGTTTGGGGTTTGATACAGCCTGCAGGTTATTGTTTTTAGCCGAATTAGAGCCTGTACCCTCCTTTAATGACTTAGTGATATTGCTGTCAGTTTTACTGGCATCAGCGAGTTGCACCGTTGCCTTTTCGATGCTCACTAGTCTTGCTTCGATCTTTATCAGTCTTGCCTCTAATGGGCTTAATAAAGACCTGAGCATTGAGCCTATATCCTCCAGAGTAATGTCATCCGAGGAGGTGTCTAATGGGGGATTATCAGTAGGTTGTAGGGGTGGGATTGATTTGGGTGGTCTGGGAGTGGTTGAAATTCCGGACCTAACCCCCGTTGCGGGTAGGGCATTTAATTTCCTCCCCTTTCCTCTAGTTTGTTTAGATTTGGGGGTTTTAGGCCTAGGTTCTTCTTGGTTTTGTGGCCCTTGCTTTTTCTTAGGGATCGCTCCCTCTCTGGCTCCCTTATTGTTATCACTATTGGAATCTACGGTTAGGGCTATCTCGGTATTCTGTGGTGGTATAGGTTGTGTATTGGGAAGCACCATTAGGCTCATGTCCTCTAGATCACTTGGAACATCAATAGTGATTTCTGGGCTGTTTATTAGTGTGACCGTAGGGTGAAATGGTGTTTGATCAGAGCTATTCAAGATGGGCCTGCCTGCACTATTTTCAGGCGTTCTAGCTAGTGCCATCGGTCCCATAGAAGATCTCCTTACCCAATCAATTTCTTGAGAAATTCTTCGCTCCAGGACTTGGATCTCCTCAATCAGGAGTGAACCAGCCTTGGCGAAGTAAGTGTCGATTGGGCCTTTGGTCACTCCAGCAGCGACAAGGGAAGATGTTTTACTTCTTGTTTCCCGTGTGCACATTGTTCAGGGTGTCCGAGGTCTTGGTGGGGCAGGCAAAGAGCGGGGGCCCGGACCGGACTCTCCCGTACTCGAACGGCCTCAAACGGCCCGCTCTTTGCCCGGTCTTCGCCCCGTGCTCCGCCCCGCGCGCGTCCCGCGTCGCGGTTAGGCTTGGGTGGATTAAATGCACCAAGGCAGGGGGCGTGGCCGCCGGGGGAAGAGGCACCAGCTGAGTCAGCTAGGGCTGCTGGTCCTCGCAGTCCTCCGGTCGGCTCCAGGCACAATTCAACGCTCTAGGCCACACCCAGGAGCGCGTTAGCTCTTCACCGATTGTGAAGCCGCTCCCACTAGGCAGACACGGCGAGTATGCAAATGAGCGGCACCCGCGAAGCGGGTGTCGCGAAAAGTAGCGCTGGTCTTGGGTCCAGGATAACAGCAGAGCCTGTCTCACTCCACAAAGGGCAGCAGCGCCAGAAGCACCCACTCGATGTTAGGTCACAGGTGATCTTATTTCCGCGATGGAGGGGGCGTGGCCGCCGGGGGAAGAGGCACCAGCTGAATCAGCTAGGGCTGCTGGTCCTCGCAGTCCTCCGGTCGGCTCCAGGCACAATTCAACGCTCTATGCCACACCCAGGAGCGCGTTAGCTCTTCACCGATTGTGAAGCCGCTCCCACTAGGCAGACACGGCGAGTATGCAAATGAGCGGCACCCGCGAAGCGGGTGTCGCGAAAAGTAGCGCTGGTCTTGGGTCCAGGATAACAGCAGAGCCTGTCTCACTCCACAAAGGGCAGCAGCGCCAGAAGCACCCACTCGATGTTAGGTCACAGGTGATCTTATTTCCGCGAAGGAGGGGGCGTGGCCGCCGGGGGAAGAGGCACCAGCTGAGTCAGCTAGGGCTGCTGGTCCTCGCAGTCCTCCGGTCGGCTCCAGGCACAATTCAACGCTCTATGCCGCACCCAGGAGCGCGTTAGCTCTTCACCGATTGTGAAGCCGCTCCCACTAGGCAGACACGGCGAGTATGCAAATGAGCGGCACCCGCGAAGCGGGTGTCGCGAAAAGTAGCGCTGGTCTTGGGTCCAGGATAACAGCAGAGCCTGTCTCACTCCACAAAGGGCAGCAGCGCCAGAAGCACCCACTCGATGTTAGGTCACAGGTGATCTTATTTCCGCGAAGGAGGGGGCGTGGCCGCCGGGGGAAGAGGCACCAGCTGAGTCAGCTAGGGCTGCTGGTCCTCGCAGTCCTCCGGTCGGCTCCAGGCACAATTCAACGCTCTATGCCACACCCAGGAGCGCGTTAGCTCTTCACCGATTGTGAAGCCGCTCCCACTAGGCAGACACGGCGAGTATGCAAATGAGCGGCACCCGCGAAGCGGGTGTCGCGAAAAGTAGCGCTGGTCTTGGGTCCAGGATAACAGCAGAGCCTGTCTCACTCCACAAAGGGCAGCAGCGCCAGAAGCACCCACTCGATGTTAGGTCACAGGTGATCTTATTTCCGCGAAGGAGGGGGCGTGGCCGCCGGGGGAAGAGGCACCAGCTGAGTCAGCTAGGGCTGCTGGTCCTCGCAGTCCTCCGGTCGGCTCCAGGCACAATTCAACGCTCTATGCCACACCCAGAAGCGCGTTAGCTCTTCACCGATTGTGAAGCCGCTCCCACTAGGCAGACACGGCGAGTATGCAAATGAGCGGCACCCGCGAAGCGGGTGTCGCGAAAAGTAGCGCTGGTCTTGGGTCCAGGATAACAGCAGAGCCTGTCTCACTCCACAAAGGGCAGCAGCGCCAGAAGCACCCACTCGATGTTAGGTCACAGGTGATCTTATTTCCGCGAAGGAGGGGGCGTGGCCGCCGGGGGAAGAGGCACCAGCTGAGTCAGCTAGGGCTGCTGGTCCTCGCAGTCCTCCGGTCGGCTCCAGGCACAATTCAACGCTCTATGCCACACCCAGGAGCGCGTTAGCTCTTCACCGATTGTGAAGCCGCTCCCACTAGGCAGACACGGCGAGTATGCAAATGAGCGGCACCCGCGAAGCGGGTGTCGCGAAAAGTAGCGCTGGTCTTGGGTCCAGGATAACAGCAGAGCCTGTCTCACTCCACAAAGGGCAGCAGCGCCAGAAGCACCCACTCGATGTTAGGTCACAGGTGATCTTATTTCCGCGAAGGAGGGGGCGTGGCCGCCGGGGGAAGAGGCACCAGCTGAGTCAGCTAGGGCTGCTGGTCCTCGCAGTCCTCCGGTCGGCTCCAGGCACAATTCAACGCTCTATGCCACACCCAGGAGCGCGTTAGCTCTTCACCGATTGTGAAGCCGCTCCCACTAGGCAGACACGGCGAGTATGCAAATGAGCGGCACCCGCGAAGCGGGTGTCGCGAAAAGTAGCGCTGGTCTTGGGTCCAGGATAACAGCAGAGCCTGTCTCACTCCACAAAGGGCAGCAGCGCCAGAAGCACCCACTCGATGTTAGGTCACAGGTGATCTTATTTCCGCGATGGAGGGGGCGTGGCCGCTGGGGGAAGAGGCACCAGCTGAATCAGCTAGGGCTGCTGGTCCTCGCAGTCCTCCGGTCGGCTCCAGGCACAATTCAACGCTCTATGCCACACCCAGGAGCGCGTTAGCTCTTCACCGATTGTGAAGCCGCTCCCACTAGGCAGACACGGCGAGTATGCAAATGAGCGGCACCCGCGAAGCGGGTGTCGCGAAAAGTAGCGCTGGTCTTGGGTCCAGGATAACAGCAGAGCCTGTCTCACTCCACAAAGGGCAGCAGCGCCAGAAGCACCCACTCGATGTTAGGTCACAGGTGATCTTATTTCCGCGAAGGAGGGGGCGTGGCCGCCGGGGGAAGAGGCACCAGCTGAGTCAGCTAGGGCTGCTGGTCCTCGCAGTCCTCCGGTCGGCTCCAGGCACAATTCAACGCTCTATGCCACACCCAGGAGCGCGTTAGCTCTTCACCGATTGTGAAGCCGCTCCCACTAGGCAGACACGGCGAGTATGCAAATGAGCGGCACCCGCGAAGCGGGTGTCGCGAAAAGTAGCGCTGGTCTTGGGTCCAGGATAACAGCAGAGCCTGTCTCACTCCACAAAGGGCAGCAGCGCCAGAAGCACCCCACATTTACTTGTCACGTGGTTTGAGTTGACACGTTTTCAGGAGGTGATTTCATGATTGATAATTTCAGGAAATTGCCAAGAACTCTCACCATGGGGAGGCATGAAAGGTGCATGATAGGGTGGGATGAGCGATGATATCAGAGTGCGTGGCCCTGGGGCAGCCCATAAAGGCGGTGAGGGTGGTGAATGCGAAAGAAGGTGGCAGAGACTTGTTCTGCACGAGACAGAGACGCTGAGCTCTAAACCAGGGGCGTAACACGGGCCCCTGCACCCTCTGCGGCAGAGGGGTCCCCCAACTCTTCAGGGGGCCCCACCCCTTAAGAGGGGCCCTAATCATCAAAGGCCTACATATGTCTGTGATAAATGACTCACCGCATCACTTCCAGCGAGGGCAACATTTTGAATTAGGCCACAGCTCTAAACACGGCGGAGATGGCAGAAGGTGGCACCCAGAGGCTGGGTATGAGCATTAGATACGCGGCAGAAAGAAGGTAAGCCTCAAACTGTGGAACGCACCCGGCATGGGAGCATATAGAGAGAAATACTGTCTATCAGCAGGAAATAGGATTGTCCAAATCTCTATTTTTAATATAAAATCAGGGCCAGACGTATCACTGAAATTACGACATAAAAAAATATATATTATTGTCTGCAGGTGCTCGCGGAAGACCAGTTTCTACGGCCTGAAATCTAGGGAATGCTAAAAGCCATTCTGGTGTTTTACTGACCTCTGCTGGTCGTTTTCTATCAAGACAGTTAAATAGAGGCAGATGCTCGAAAAAAAAAAGTCCCAAAGCAAACCCGGAAGCAGAGAAGTCCTGGGGTAATGCTACAGAGTCGCAACAAAAATATATTTGGGTCTAATAACAAAAGGACCTAATACCAAACATGATGCTCTGTGAATCGCAAAACAGGATGCAAAGCTAATCCTGGAGAGTTACTAAGCAATAAGGATACCCATCAGTCACCACACACTACCGCCCTTCATCATCTGGGACACCTTACAGACCTTCCCATCTGTGAGAGATAAGTGATGTGTGAGGACTTGATGGAATGACTCACTGTGCCGTGCTGCTGATATCAGCTCATGGCGTGAATTGGTGGGTGACAGAATTGCAGTGCAAGTGACTGTGAATGAGAGTGAGTTAAAATTGGGTGAATGGGTGACACATATATTTATTGATTTCACTCAATCCTCCAATATTAAAACCAGAACAATAGAGGGCAGCATGAAACAAATATCCGCCCTGATGGTTTATAGGTCGACATGTTTCAGCAAATATAGTGGACCTAGTAGTCCTTGCCTTCCTCAGGACCTTGATAAATAAGTGCTACTGCAATGTGCAAAAGTGAATAAATAGTGAAAAGAAAAAGGAACGTTGGCACCTGAACTCCTAGGTGAATACTGTGTTCTTCCTGCGAGTGGACTGATTTGTCCCCTATTGTGCAGGAGTAATAAGCCTCACCTCACCTGGCTGCGGCTCAGGGAGAGGAAGCACTGCTCTGTCCGTCGGAAATCGAACCGGCATCTCAAGCTTGCAGAAAACAGGCCACTCTAGACAATGCCTATGCCAATTATACAGCCCAAAAGATTAATTGTCAATTCGGGCGTAAATGGGGACCAAATTGCAGGCTTGTGAGCAATGAGCTTAGAAAAACGCTGCTCCGGCGCTAACTCTCCATGTAAAACCGGAGATAAACCTCCAAAATGGCCGCTGCCCATGCGCGGTAATGGCCGCATGCCAGATAGAAAGAGAGGACTATGCGGGCCGCGCGCGTAGCCTCTCAGTCCCCGAACTCCCGCTCCACAAAACAGAGGCGGGGGCGCAAAGTGCCCGAACCAGGGAGGTGAGCTCATGCTCCTTGCAATGAAGAGAAAAGAAAATGAAACCCTGGAAAGCGAGGGAACCTGAAAGAGCACCAAGGAACACCCCAGGCTGCCTGGAACAGAGCAGAATCACAGCGCGAGCAAAGCGCAAGCACAGGCAGCACACACAGTAAGTTACAGGGCGAAATACGAGACAGACATAGTAGTACAGCACCCCAGGCAATAACAATGCAATAAGGATGTAAAGCCCTTAACTGGCTGCAGAGCAGCAAAGAAAGAGGATGTGGTATTCTCTATGGGACTTTATATAGTGGTTACTCTATGGTTTACCAGGTGATACCCAGAGTGTTCATGGGTAGTGTAGTTGTGTTTTTTCTTTATTGTTTCTGATTGGCTGTTAAGCATTTCTTAGTAAAGAAATGAGAAAAGCATAATCGGAGCCTCCGGTCCTGACATAGAATTGGAGGGGTACTTTGAGAGATTTTTGTGGATTTCAGCTCACATTAGTGTAGAAGTTTGGAGGAAAAAGTGTGCTGACAAGGTAGCAGTAGATTACTTGAGTCGGATAGATGCCCTGAAGGACAGCGGGGAGAAAATTGATATGTTACGTTTTAGATAGTTCACATGAAAGTTCAAGAATATACATACTCAAAGCAAATTGTATATATCAAAAAATTTACCCCAAGAGTTAGTGTAGTTTGACCTAAAGAACCAACATGTCGTTTTAGACCTTAGCAGCAAAGACCAGGGCTTGAGTATCGATGACGGTGTTACTTCTGAGAACAAAATGCTCAAAAGTCCCCCAAAGTTTTCAGCAGAACTTTAGGTAATATTAGGGGGTTTGAACACAAGATTGGTTTGAAGGACAATGCTTGATAGAAGATAATTAAGTCAGAAGTGTTCATTTAATGTTAAGAGAGGACGTATTTAAGGAGTTAGAAAAATAGTTGTTCTCGAATGAAATTGAAACAATCAAAGCATCAGATTAGATTTCTCCTTGAGTCGTAGCTCGATGTACTAGCGGCAAAATACGCCTTGTGTAGATTTACGCCATTTGAAGAACAATATAGTCATTAATAGATTTCCTTTAATGGTAACCTGCCTCAAGGGTGTCAGGTGGTGTTCTACCATAGACGTATCTATATACCGCATGCTCAACCCCACATTTTAGACCGATGCTGCTGGTTTTTGTACTCTGAGAGTGCTCTGAGGCCGGCTAACCAGACCTCGGTGCCAGCGTTCTAACCCCTGATGAAAGATATGTTGAATCGGCCACACCCAATCGGCAAGGACTGACCTGCTTATGAGTCCCTAGTAGATGGTACCCAGGGCATGTGAGACTGAGTGCCCACATAGGGCTGCAGCGCTATTTGTGCCACCCTATGTATGTATGTATGTCTTCAAGCCTGCCACTTCGGACTGGAAGGGCAGTACATACATTGCTAGTTTGACTTTGCCATTAAAGTCAATGAAAGAACGACCACATCCCTTAATAGTATACATAAGTCTCCCCTAAGGAAGGCCAATAGAGTCCTAGGACAGGGAGCTGTATTTTATTAAGTTAGACATATATTTTTCATATGTCTTAACATCAGCACTTCTAAATTGTCAGTTTGCTGTGGATAAAGTTAGTAGCCCCATTGGCTAGTACAGGGTTTCCGGTTAACACACTAGCTCGGTTAACTCCTGAATGGGACTACCTAACTGGGTCATGTAAGGTATCAAATTAATCATGACATTAAAAAAGACATAATGGCTGATTCAACATTTATGTCACTTTTAACATTTGGCAACTTTAGACAGTTGCCATTTCTGTGTTCAGCTAGTCCAGTGACTCCACATAGGCCTTAGCACAAAGACAGAGATCTTCCCACCTATGAAGATGTGCCAACAGCTCCCAGGCCAGGGACAAAGGCTGTTGCCGCACTGGAAGGTGTGGCCCCCTCCCACAGGGTGGCTGGCAAGGTGTTAGCCCAAAAGGTGAGCTTCAAAGGGGAAGCCGCCTTTGAAGGGCCGCTGTGACAACACTCTCAGGCAGGATGCCTTTTGTTTCATGTAGACAGAGTAGAGAGAAGTTTGAGGAGGGACTCCCCCCAAACCAGTTTCACCGTGGGCGCAGAGCCCTCTGGTAGCTACACCTCTAAGGTGGGCTAGCAAGTTCTTCACCACCAAGGAAGGGTCGTGCCATCTTGAAAGGGGCAACTATGTGCCACACATCACAGGAACGTTGTCACTAGGTAATAGGGGACAATGTTGCCCATTGGCTAGTGGTCATGTGGTCCCCTCAAGGCACTTTCCTGGTTTAAATAGAGCACCCCTGGCAGCCGGCACACTAGTACACACCTGACTTGAAGAAAGAACCCAGGAAGGACTGCCCTGATGCCCACGACCCGCACAAAGAGAGGCTGCACCATCGAGACGACTGCACCTGCTGCACTCTTTGGCTAGTTTGATTGAATCTGTGCTTGTGGCTCCTGAAATGGGTGAAAGTTGCTTTCCCACCTTCAACAGCAGCCGTGACTCCAAGGATCAGATGGCTGATGCCCGGGAACCAGCTCCAGGGACACAAGAGCTGAAAAAAGCCAAGTCCCATCTCTGGTGACCGCCACAGAAGTCTTGCCACTACCGGAGCCAGGCATCCCAAGGACTATTCAAAAATAGGCAAAAAGTGCTCCTGTGTCTGCTGGACCCATGATTGTTGATACCAGCCGCCACCAAAGAATTGCACCTTGACCGTAGTGTCGCAAAAACTCAAGAACTGCATTGGCAGTCCTTTGAACCCTCAATAGAGGATTTCGTGGGACCTCATGATCCGTAGACACAATAGCCTCCTCCCACCTGTGGACCGAGGACTCCACTGAACTTCACCCCATGGATCGCACAACTTCGGGAGCGTCCTTAAGCATCTTTAAGCCTGCATCTCTTTGCCTCAGAATCATTTTTGACTCCTATGGCGGTTGTCGTCTACATTTCGTAACTTGCTTCAAAAACTCTCTGGTGGCCAGGTAACTGTCCAACCTATCCTTTCTGGCCCCCTAGACCTTGCCCCTGCTGGATTTGGTCAGGCAAGCCAGGCCAGAACACTTGTAATAACTTTTACAAAACTTTTCAAGAAGTTCACAAACTTTATGTTAGCCAATGCCTTTTTGTGGTTACATTCAAAACTGATAGAAAGTTATAAAATCTGTATCTCCAGAACCCTCCAGTGGATTTTAATAATTAAGGTCTCTAAATATAGCATAATCTCTGTTTTGATACATTGCTGTGTCTCTTTCTTGTGTGACTTTCTTATTCTGTTGTTTGGTGTTGTTAAATGTTTTATACATCGTTCCTTTGCTGATTCCTGCTGCTCAGAGCAATAGCTATCCAGGGGTGAGGTTAAGGTTTTCCAATGAGCCTAATTAGACCCAAGGCAGATTTTGCGATTGTAATACACTATAAGGCCTCACAGCCATAACATATACAACTCACGTACTTCTCACACTCCTGAATCTGTGAAACTCACAGCGTTTATCACTCATGATGGGTGTTTTCAGTTCAAACACATTCCTTATGGCTTAGCATCAGCATTTCAGCATTTAATGCTTAGATTGGTCAGTAAGGATGATGGAATCATGGGGCATATTACCAAGCAATAGCGATAATTATCGCTATTGCTTGGTTAGAGACAAAAATTTACCGCTGAGCTGCGGCGATTTTTATCGCAAATAAACCTTGGTATTACCAAGGTTTATCGCAAATGCAATAAAAATCAGCCGCAATGCATGAATATCGCTGAAAAGTCAGCAAAATTCATGCATTACCGAGCTACTGCTCTTAGCCATGTTATCCACCTCCCATTGGATAACATGGCTAAGAACTGCTCAGGGCAGGTGTTAGCTTTTGGTAAAGTTGGTAATAGGAGATAGCGATGTTAGCGACTGTTTCCAGTCGCTAAAATCTTGGCACGCCCACTTTGCATGTCATTAGTGATAAATATCACTGACATGCAAAGTGGGGCCCAAGATGGTCGCTATCTCCTACTAGCTTTTAAAGCCAAAAAAGCGGAGATAAACCCCCTTGATAATATGCCCCCATATTCTTTCAGCACACCATTTAGATTTTTGGAAAAGATAGAAATGCATGATGGATGTTAGATTGGAGAAAGTATTAAGAATTTCGGAGTTGAGAGGTTGGATATCAGCATTTTCCAAATGCAAATTTACAGTCTGTGGTGTTACCTACCTGGGGCATGTTATAGAAGAAAGGGGAGTCAAACCGAAACCATCTTTGGTTAGTGCAATTAAAGTGGGTCTGCACCCGCTAGGAAGAATGATGTGCAATAATTTTTTGTTTTGATTAAAAAATAACTTTATTCAGCAACTTGCCATCAAAGTTCATAAAACATCACAGTACAAGTATCTAAAATCAAGATATTTATGAAAAGTACTGGCTAAAATTTGCATAAAAATATATAAAGTCAAACACAGTTCGAGTAACTGAGTGCAACTTTAAATATTAAAACACTGGATAAAAGTGAAAACCTAACAAGAATAACAAGATGGGCGCCAAATGATAATACATTAAAATACCGCTTGGAGTACTTCTTGCCTGATCATTCACAAAGCCAAGAGAAACCACAAGACCCCAAAAACCAGACATTGGCTGGTGTTTTTTTTTTTATAACTTTATTTTGAGTTTATCAAGACAGGCAGACAACATTACAGTACATCTAGATGTATCGCCCACTGCCCCCACCAAAATCCAACAACCATATGCAAGAGTCAAAACCTAAGGCCACAGCCTGTAGATTCGATATTCCACGGACAATTACCCAGGACAGAAATGGAGTATCTGCCCTGATCTATGTATGCATGTGGTGCTGTGGCCAACAATAAATGTGTCTACCCCCAACCCACTCCTATCGAACCACACCTCCCCCCTTGCCCGCCCTAACCCAACTCCCACCTGACCCACCCCAAAGCCCCGGAACCGGTGTGCCACGCACCATAAAACAAGGAAAAAGAAAAAAAGTACCATAGGTTAATCATCTTGCGACTCTTCCGCAGGAGTCGAAGCCTATGTGAGTCTGAGCAGTCGCAGGTACTTAGGGCAAGTCACTACATTAAATTCTTGCGGCAGCAATGCGAGGAGCGAGCGCCACATCTCCCAGAAGTAGGCTTTCAAGGCTGTGAGGGTGGCTTGTATGCGTTCCATGCCAACAACATGCCACAACCTGTGCAACCACCCTGTATGCGATGGCCTGGTCTTGGAGCCCCAGAGAGATAAGATATGATGTACAGCTGCACCCAGGGCGATCCCCTTTTGTTTCCTCCGTACAGATTGAAATCGGAAGGTGAGTGCATTAGGTAAGCCCAGGAGAGTGTAAGCAGGGAATCGAGGAATCTCTGTTTCAAAGTAAGTATCTACATCCGTAAGTGCCGATTTCCCCACACCCCGTCCAACACTCAGAGCTGCAAGCTGGGTTAATTTGGTGCAAACGGGCTGGCGTCAGGGGCCAATAGGTGGCCACCTTGACCGCGGCTTCCCTGCTCCCAACATTCCGTGCAGTATGGTGAGCCCTGTGATAAATCTGTTTCCATTCCATTGGTGAAAGACTACAGCCCAGTTCTTCTTCCCATCGGCATTGGTCCGCCGATTTATCCTGCCGCGTCTGCTCCATTCTACTAAATACCGGAGCTGGGCAACTTTGTAATAAGTCACCAAGTGGGGGATCCCAAGACCCCCCTCTCCCGTGGGATGGAAAGCTAAGTCACGGCAGAGCCTCGTCGTTTCCCGCCCCAGATAAAAAGCTGTATCTCAGACTGTAGCGTACGAAGGTAGCTTGGGGAGGCATCACCGGAATCGTTGAAAAACATACAGTATTTTAGGTAATATAGACATTTTAATAGCTGCAGCCCTGCCCAGCAGTGATAAAGGGTACCTTCTCCAGCAACACAGAGCGGTTGTCACCTGAAGGGTGAGTGCGGAGTAGTTGCAGGTGAGCGTAGAGTGAATGGACGGCGTTAATGTGATGCCAAGGTAAGGGATTTCATCCTGCACCCTCAAGCCCCCCATCCTCTGAAAGGCATCTGCAGGGGCACCCTCATGGAGGCCCAGGGGCAAAAGCATAGACTTCCCCACATTAACTTTGAATCCTGATACTCTGCCAAATTCTTCAAGCTCCCCCAGAAAAGCAGGAATAGACCGCTGGGGGTAAGTGAGCCTCGCCAAGATATCGTAGGCGTATAAGCTAACTGTATGCTGTTCCCCCCCGAACGGGATGCCAGAAATCGAGGATTGTCCCGGATGCACTGCACTAAGGGTTCGACGTACAACGCAAAGAGCAGGGGGGATAGAGGACACCCCTGTCTTGTGCCCCGTTGAATCTCAAAAGGTTTGGAGCACAGTCCATTAACCCGGATCGTCGCCCTAGGTCTATCATAACTACTCGCCACCCAGGCCCGGAAGCGCTCTCCCAATCAATCAATCATTTCATTTGTAAAGTGCGCTACATACCCGTGAGGGTCTCAAGGCGCTGGGGGGGAGGATGGGGCTACTACTGATCGAAAAGCCAGATCTTGAGAAGTCTTCTGAAGGTCTGCAGGTCCTGGGTCTGTCGTAGGCTGGTAGGGAGAGTGTTCCAGGTCTTGGCGGCAAGGTAGGAGAAGGATCTGCCGCCTGTGGTGGTTTTATGGATGCGTGGAACTGGGGCGAGGGCGAGGTTGGCAGAGCGGAGGCTGCTGGTGAGGTTGTAGAAGCTGAGTCGGTCGTTGAGGTATGCTGGTTCGGCGTTGTGTAGGGCTTTGTGTGCGTGGATGAGGAGTTTGAAGGAGATCCTGTTGTTGACGGGGAGCCAATGCAGGCCTCTCAGGTGGGGTGTGATGTGGCTGCGTCGGTTGACGTCGAGGATCAATCGAGCCATCTCATCAAGGAACTGCGAGTGAAAGATCGCAGCTGAGCCACGCATCGTCGCCCCGATCGTCGCAGTCCCTCAAGATCATCGTATCGTGCCTTTGCGAGCATTTTCCTATGGAACCTCCGCACCGGAATCCATACAAGTTATCGCCTCCCTCCCCATACAGACCAGATTCGTCGCAACACGCCCGCTAAGTCCAGCAGGGTTGTCGCATCGCCTCCCTAGGGTCTCAGGAGTGACGCATCGCTTGTTTTCCATCGCACCAGCTTCTGTTTTGGAACTTTGTTGCATTGAAAGGTACTGTTGGCAAAACGTGACGCAACTGTGGATTATTTTATAGTTAACGCTAAGAACTCTTTTGCAATTGTATTCTTGAACTGTGTATGTTGGATTTTAGTCACTTTGGTCTTGTGTAGTTTAGATTAAATACCTTTATTTTTTAAAACCGTTGTGGAGTCAGGTTGTGGTGTTTTCACTGCATTACTGTGAGTTTTGGTACAAATACTTTACATATTGCCTTTGATAAGCCTTGACTGCTCGTGCCAAGCTACCAAGAGGATGAGCAGGGGTTATCTCAGAGGGTTTCCTCCTCACCCTTACTAGAAGCAAGGGTCCCTATTTGGACAGTGGTACCTACCTCTGCCAACTAGAGACCCCCCAGTTCTAACAACATGAGTAAGAAAGAGGAAATCAGTGAATCCCACAGAAAGAATTGACCAGGACTTTGGAGGCTAATCTTAGAAGCTCTTTGAGCTCATTCTGTGGACACTTGGTGATCCCGTGACACTAATGTGAGCAAAGAATTGCTCTAGCACTGATTCCTTTGTGTCCTCCCCTTGGTCTCTCCACAAAAGCTCCATCTTCCCTTTCCATGACTGCCTTTGAGAGTTAAAAGAAATATGATAAATAGGTATTAGAGAAAAAGTAAGAGTAATGTATTTCATGAAGATTTTATTAAAGTGTGTAGTTTTATTGAGGACATAAAACAGACAAAGAAAGAAAGTTAATAGCATTGATGGCTGATGGTGTTTCTGGGCACAGTGGACTTCAGTAGCTTCAAGAATGAAGGGGCACTGGGCAGCCTGTGAGTCCTTCAGATGAATGGGAAGCAGAAGGAGGTAGGTGGACCCCAGTAGAGGCTTGGAGGCCCACTCTGAGGAGAGACCCACAGTGGATGATGTAGAAGGTCACAGGTAGACTCAGTATTTTAATTGCAATAGTGTTAATTCATTTCTAAATGAAATAATACTAATGATTTAATCTCGGAGAATGCTGAATCCTATTTCTCTTGTTTTGGAAAGTGCCTTCCTCTGTCTCTCGTGTCATCGGATCCCCGGGCAGTGTCTGAATCCCACCGCGCGTGCTCATCAAAGAGCAATCATAGCATCAAATAAGCAATTAGCTGAAGACTCTGGTGGGGATTCTGGTAGGTGCTGGGCAGGTCTCAGTGGTTTCATTTGTGTTTCCTCTGAGCACAAACCATGGTGTGTGGCTACAGCAACTTTGCTTATATACTCCCCTCTTCAGGTGAGGATGCTCCTCTCAAGGAGTCCATGCGGCTGCCATGGAGTCTCCAGGTGAGCGCAGCCATGGACTGGAGGCAGCATCGAGGAAATCTTGCTAAAAGCTCGAGCTCCTGCCTTCGGATGTCCCCCTTGCTCCATCATCCGCCTCAGTGGAGCACATGAAGGCAAGTGCTTCTTCTTTTTAAATATATATGTAAGGTGTAGGCCAAGGTTAGCTGAAGGTAGATGGCAGACTTCAGTAGTCAGACATCTCAAAACCACATCTGATTGTTGTCCATTCCCCTACGACCACTGAATGGATTCAACTAGAAGGGAGTTTTGAAATCTGATGATACTGGGTATTAGATCCGATTGATCATTGGTCCTCAGCGGCATGTTATGTTATGTTATGTTATGTTATGTTATGTTATGTTAACAAAGTTTATAATGCTCACAGTTACTCAAGAGAGTGTCCTGGCGCAAGCCGAAAGTAAAAAAAGAGAGAGGAGAAAAGGAAAAAAAGAGGGGAAACAAATCAGTTGAAGAGGAAAGTTTTAGGTTTCTTATTAAATTGGGTGTGATCTTGCATTCTGTATAGGTCAAACGGGGGAGAGTTCCAAGCCACAGCAGGCAAATAGGCCAGAGAACTGCCACCTTTCCTTTTCAGGTGGAATCTAGGTGTATTTGCCCGTAACATATTAGAGGAGCGCCAATGCCTACTGGGGGCGTAGAACTGAAAGTGTTTCCCAAGACAGACCGGGCCATAGTCATGGAGAGCAGCATGTGCCATTACCAGGGCCTTAAACTTAACCCTCACTTTCACGGGCAGCCAGCGAAGATTACACAGATGCTGCCGACACTGGCTCATTTGGGATGGTAAAAAGCATTCTGGCAACGGCATTCTGGACCACCTGTACTCTGTCCAGGAGGTAGCCAGGCAGACCGACGTAAAGTGCATTGGCATAGTCAATACGAGAGGTGATAAGCGCTCGAGTAACCATTTCTTTTGCTGCTAAGGGGAGGAGAGGCAGACCCTTTTTGAGTAACTTCAGTATGCCGAAACAGGTACCTGTCAATTTGCTAATTTGGCTGCAAAAACTAAACTTTTCATCAAACCAGATCCCGAGGTTTTTAACCGGAAGGCCCCGATGAGAGGGCCTGTGGGACTCATCTGGCCTAAAAGTGTGCCAGAACAAAGGGGGAAAATCACCGAAGAATAAGATCTCAGTTTTATTTTCATGACATTTGAGCTGAGCGGAAGTGAGCCGATTGAACACAGCGGTAAGCAAGTTTTAACATGGGCAGTGGATGACTCATGTTTCTTCCAGATGAACAAAAGCTGAGTGTCATCAGCATATGCGACAACTTTAGCACCTAACTCCTCTGCCAGCTGGATGAGAGGAGTCATATAAATATTAAACAGGAGCGGGCTCAACACAGACCCCTGAGGAACCCCGGTCCAAAGTTCTTGAGTAGAAGACATAAAGGGGGGCTCCTGACTTGCTCTCTTCTGCCTGCCAAAAAGGATTTGAGCCACATGCTAGCAGAACCCTTGATACGTGAGTAGGGACAGTATCAAAAGAAGCAGACAGGTCCAACAGGAACAGTGCTGCCCCCTGCCCCCAGTGTCCAAAGTTTTGCCAATGGCTTCAGCAATTCCCACCAGTGCTGATACCGTGCTATACGAGACTCTGAAACCAGATTGGGCCGGGTGAAGGAGGCCATGCTGTTCAACAAAGACGGTCAATTGCTAGTTGACCATCTTCTCACAGCCTTGCGTGATAGCAGGGAGGAGAGAGCTAGGGCGGTAGCTGGCCAGGAGGTTGGGATCAAGAGACACCTTTTCAATAAGGGGAATGATCGCCGCCTGTTTCCAGGAAGGAGGGACAATGGCCGATGCCAAAGAGGTGGTAATCAACTGATTCAGGATTGGATTGATTACAGTGGCTGGGCTAGCCAATATTTGTCAGGGCACGGATCATTAGGGGAACCTGATTTGACAGTGGACAACGTGGCCATAGAGTCCGTCAGCGTAATTAAGTCAAAGGAGGAGAAAATGGCCTCGGAAGGGGAGGAAGCTTGTTGGCCGGGGGCACCGTTATTACCTGGGTGTCCAATTTGCCAAAGTGAGATTGGAGTGCCTTAACCTTATTGATAAAAAAAATCGAGAGTTCTTCACACCATGAGCGGGATGGAGCCAGGGCATTGATCATGGCTTTAGGTGTCACATAACTTTGTACAATATTAGAGAGTTCTTTGGCGTTGTTGCCGGACAGGGCAATACGTTTGGCATAATGTGAGCGTTTAGCTTGTACAATAGCAGCACAATAGGATTTTTGGGCCATTTTGAGTGCAGCTCTGGCCTCTATACAATAGTTCTGTCTCCATTTCTTTTCTAGCCTTTTGCAATGTTGTTTCTGCATTTCAAGCGAAGCGAGAACCACGTTTGGAGAGAGACACGTTGAGACGCCTAGGTCTGGCTTGCTGGGTAAGGTTTATGTCCCCGTTTGCTAATTATAACCTAGACATACACAGTTAGTTATTCGGCGTCAGCCTGTGTGGTCCCTTGTATTCTGTTGACTTAGTATTCAGTGAAATAATGGGTGTTGCAGCAAGTTAAGAGACAATTTGCTTCACAGTAGACAATGTTGAAAGGCTCCCACTCAAGCATAGATGGTTTGTAGTAGCTACTGTTCATGTTCTGTGTAAGGTCCTGGCCTTGTTTTTGTTTGGGTTGAAGGTGCCTTATCCAAACAAGCATTTGCAATGCAATCGGTCTCGCTTTTGGGACCTTATAAGCAGTATATTAGCCTGGGTGCTGAAACGCCAGGCATGAGAACACATTAAGGGAACTATTGCCTTTCAGCTGGAAATGGTTTAGTCCAAAGCTCTGTTTTTAATATAAAATCAGGGCGTTCAGAGGTCATATCACTGAAAATACAAGATTTGAAAGAAATATTATTTTCTACGGGTGCTCGTTGAAGACAATTTCTATGGACTGGAATCTAGAGATTGCTAAAGAGACTCTGGTATGTTACTGGCTCTGCTGGTTGTTTTCTATCAAGAAAGGTAAATTGAGGCAGTTGCCCGATTTTTTTTAAAATAAAGTCCCTCAATAGAAAGCAATTCTGGTATTTTACTGACCTCTACTGGTCGTTTTCCATCAAGACAGTTAAATAGAGACAGTTGAACAAGCAGAAAGCAATTCTGGTATTTTACTGACCTCTACTGGTCGTTTTCCATCAAGACAGTTAAATAGAGGGAGTTGAACAGAAAAAAAGTCCCTAAGCTGAAGCAAATAAGTCCTATTTATTTTATTTTTTATTTTTAACACTTATAGAGCGCACTGTTACCAGTCGGCGTCCTGGCGCTGAAGTGATGATTCCCGAGTAGTGGAAAATATGGGTACTTAATGGGAGAAGAGCCATGTTTTAGATCTTTCCTGAATGTCATAAGATTCTTATTATGTTTGAGGGAGAGAGGGAAGGAATTCCACGCCATCGCAGCTCCCCTGACAAAACTCCTTCCACCCCAGCGTGCCTTCTTGATCCGAGCGGTTTTAACCAGCCCTAGACTGGCCGACCTCAGTTGTCTGCCTGGTCTGTACCATTGAAAAAGATCCTGAAGGAACGCTGGACCAAGACCATGTAGTGCCTTAAAGACAATACAGAGGGCCTTGAACATAATCCGCTTCCGCACCGGAAGCCAGTGCAGTTTATCCAGCTCCTTGGAAACTGAGGAGAACTTGGGCAATCCCCCAATCAGGCGGGCGGCCGCATTTTGTAAAACTTGAAGCTTATTGAGCACCCCCTGTTGTGCCTCAAGAAAAAGGCTATTGCAGTAGTCGATGCGTGAGAGAAAAAGGGCTGTCACCACCATCTTTCTACAGCCCTCAGGAAGGAAGGGCATAACCTTTCTGATAATTCTCAGGGTGCAGTGTACAGAGGAACTCAACGCATTGACTTGGGGTTTAAAGGTGAGTAGGTTGTCAATAACGACACCAAGATTCTTCACCTTTGAAACAGGGAGAGGAGGAGACCCCATATCAGTGGGCCACCAGTTAGGGCTCCAAAGATTAGTATTTGGGCCAAAGATAATCACCTCAGTCTTTGATGAATTCAATTTTAAACAGCTTTTTGCCATCCAGGAGCTGACTGCAGACATGCAATCCTGAAACCTGCCTGCCACCTCCCCCTCAGTCCCCGGGAGCACCGAGACCTAGGCTGATCTCCAGAGCCCACAAAGTACATACACATATAAGTATATACTAAAGTATATACAAGAGGCCCTGAATGCTCGACCTAAAAATGTGCGCTTCAGGCACCATATGCGAAATTTAGGAGCTGACCGTTTTTATACGTAATTGGTGCGGGATACTAGAGGTCTGTTCCATCACAGACGTGATACTTTAATGAGTCAGGCTCAGTACAAGTGCTTGATATTAGGTTAACTAGATTTATTGAGAGCACATTCACTCAGAGGTTTCTTGGCGCTAAACAAATTAGAAAGGACTTAGGGCCCGATGTAGGTAAACGCGATTTTCCGATTTCAAAATACCGAGGCGGGCCGAATCGGTATTCTGAAATCGGAAAACGAGATGTAGGGAAAAAAAAACGAATGAATACCGATTCGGTCGGCATCGGTAATGAGATTCGGTACGTTCCGATTCTGCTCGGTCCGAATCGGAAAGTACCGAATCGGCCAACAACGATTCGGAAATCACCGAATCGGCTACCACCGAATCGGATATTCCCGATTCGGCGAATAACGATTCGGTAAAATCCGATTCGGCAATCATAGATTCGTAGCCATGAAAACAGACCCATGGCGAAAAAGCCCATAGGAATGCATTGAATGAACCGATTCGGCTTTTACCGATTCGGATAATACCGAATCGGATTTTACCGATTCGGATATTACCGAATCGGTAAAAGCCGAATCGGCAATAGGCGATTCAGCCAATGAGGTGGCTCCCCCTCCCCCACCCAAACAGGGAGTGGCAACCCTGGCAGGTGCAGCTAATTAAGAAGTTTCTGGAAAGCCTGCCTGAGCCCAACACACACAGTTAGCAGCAGTGGGAGAAGGAGGTTGCAAACTGAACAGGAGAAAATGGCAGATCAGTCAGGAAGCCAGAAGTCCTCCCAGAAGAGGAAGCCCAAGTTCACCACCACCGAACTTCAGGTGCTGGTTGAGGAGGTGGTGAGGGTGCACCGCCAGCTGTTTGGCAAGCTGTCCCTCAACGTGCCAGACAGCACCAAGAGGAGAATCTGGGCCGACATCGCACAGAAGGTGAATGCTGCGGGTGTCACCCCCAGGTCCATAGAGGAACTGAAAAAAAGGTTTTACGACATCCGCAGCCTCACGAAGAGGAAGCTGGCTGACATACAAAGGCAGGCTGGACTCACTGGAGGAGGCAACAACCCGGCGCCACCCCTCACCGAGCTGGAGGAAATTGTCTCCAGCACCATTGAGAGGGAGAGTGTCGTAGGAATCGGGACCCTGGACAGCTCTGCGAGAGCCACAGCTACAGGTAAGAAGCATGCGCATCATGACACACCCTACCAGACACCTCCCCATTAGACACAATGCATAGGCAAACACCAGCACTGTACTGTCACCAACATACAAGAGACAAGCATCATGGTACATGTAGTCAGTAGAAGTTAGCCAAATATGTCAGTGCAGAATCACAAGACAGGAAACAGTGTGACACGGTGTAAGAAGATGCAAGGACATGTGGAATGCCATAATTGTACTGACTGTAATACATCGGCACTCAGTTTACAAATGCTTCTTTGTACCTAGGGGCCCCATCAGGCGGAACAACTGTGACAGCAGAGGGAGCAGCAACGTCCAACACTGCAGTCGCAGGGCCGAGCACCAGCCAGGCTGGCCAGGAGGAGGATGAGGAAGGAGACACCCCAGGGCTAGGAATGGAGGGAGTCCTGGTCATTGACTTCCAAGCAGTGCACTCCCCAGTACTGCCCAGCACACCCCCCTTGCAATTCTCACCAGAAAACTCCCCTACAAGGCACACCATTCCGCCTACACCAGCTCCTGCCACAACCGTGGCCTTGCCACCTGTCCAACCTGTCCTGGGAGCAGGGGCTCAGGGACCGGCCAGCTTCACACCCCCACCAGTGGCACCCCAGCCCACTCAGCAGGCCGGAAGCAGCAGTGCCCGACGCCGTGCCATCACCACCACTGCTGCACCAGCACGGGAGGGCAGTGTGTTCCTGGGCCTGGAGGGACAAATGGTTAAAATCCAGAGGCAACAGGCAAGATCCACCATGGCCTGCCAACGCCAGCTCCTGCAGCACAACATGCAGATGGGGGAGTTGGTGAAGGGATTCCAGGCTGTTGTGGAAACCAACAAGGAGGTGGCAGCAGGGTTAGGCAGGCTGACCACTGCCATCACCCACTCATCAGCCAGACAGGAGGAGCATGAGGTGGCGCGCAGGCGGGATGCCCGGGTGCTGAACCGGGCCACGGCCCGCCTTGCAGCGGCGACAGCACAACTGTGCCATCGCAGCTCCAACCAAGAATCTGTGCTTAGTCAGCATACGGCTGAGCTCACTAGGGGGATGGCCAGGATCACCACGGCTATGGAGGCCATGATAATATCAAACACCGCCTCCAATCCTGCCCTGGACCTGGGTGATGCTGGAGACAGCAGCAGCCGCAGCAGCCCGGCCAGCGCTGCATCTGAGCCACGGAGGAGCACCAGGCGATCCGCTGATGCTGCTGGGCATTCGGAGGGGGCTGAGGGACACCCCAGTGGGTCTGGCAAGCGGGCAAAAAAATAGCCTGGCAAGGGGGGATGAGGCAACCAGAAGCCTGGACTTTATTTCATTTGACATACTCCATTTTTTGATGCACATCAGTGCTGTAACTGTGGTGCATCACTATTAAAATTTGTTTTTTGCAAGCAACATTTAGCTGTCTTTGCATCTGTACTCAGTCAGAAATAGTTCTCAGTGATCTCCTCACGTCTGTATCTGCCATCACTTGGCGTACACACCCCAGCTGGCTGTGTCAGTGGCACAGCTTCGTCGTCGTCATAGTCCTCGTAGTCAGACAACTCCACCTCAGTGCCCTTCTTGACCGCAAGGTTGTGTAACATTGCACATACAGCTATGATCTTGCAGCAGGTGATGGGGGTATACTGCCTAGCACCTCCACTCTTGTGCAGGCATCTGAATCTACTTTTCCAGATGCCAAAGGTCCGTTCAACAACATTCCTGGTGCGTATGTGGGTCCGGTTATACCTCCTTTGGCTGGGTGTGGAGGGGTTGAGGTAGGGGGTGAGTATGAATGAGCGGAGGGCATATGCACTGTCGCCTGGAAGAGAAAGGGGTCACATTAGACACATGCATACATGTATTACACCTACCTACTATGTGTTATGGGGGTCTGATGATGTGTCTCACCTAGGAGGTATCCTTCTCCAAATTCGCCAGCCATCAGCCGTGCATATATGCCGCTCTGTTGGAATATATAGGAGTCATGGGTACTTCCTGGAAATTTTGCTACCAGGTCTGTGATGGTGCACTTGGCATTGCAGATCACCTGCACGTTGATGGTGTGTGTAGATTTCCGATTGCGGTATATGTATTCGGTGTCCGCTGGTGGGCAAATCGGAATATGCGTGCCATCTATGCAACCGATGATTTGGGGAAATTGTGCCATCTGGTAGAAGTCAGCTTTAGTTTGTAGCAGTTCTGCGTGGGTTGCAGGGAATGAGATGTATTGGTCCATCCTGTCTATCATGGCGTCAAGGAATATGTGGAAGAACCTTGACAGGCTGCTCTGGCTCACCCCTCCTGCTGCTGCTACTCCACTTTGATAGCTGCCAGACGCTACCAGGTGTAGGCTGCATAGCACCTGGACGTGCGCAGGGATGGCGTGTGCCCTTGGGGTGTGGTGGTCCAAGTATGGCTTAAGGTCCCTGATGAGCTCAAGTATGGTGTCAGAGTCCAGCCTGTATCTCTGTAGGATCTCAGCCTCAGTGAGCATGAACAGGGTTATCCTCTGTCTGTAGACCTGTTCATTTCTTAGCCATTCCCTCTGTCCTTCCTGCTGTAGCCGTAGCCGCCTCGCAATGACATAGAAAGCTGCCATCCTGCAAGTTGCAATGCATTTTGGGACTGTTTATATGGGTTGGAGTTGGTTACCACCTGATTGCAATCCATGGTAAATACCGAGTGAATTCTACCGATTTTGAGCCGATTTCGGTGTTTCTGTGCCTCCCTACATCTCCCCAACTGTCGGTATCGGGGAATTTCCCGATCGGAGATTGATACGAATCGGCATGTTTTCCGATTCGGCTCATGTCCGAATCGGTATTTGTACCGAATCGGTACATGGACCAAATCGGTGATTTTCCGATTCGGTGTCACTAACGAATCGGTAATTGGACCGATTCGGTGATTTTCCGATTCGGTGTCACTAACGAATCGGTAATTGGACCGATTCGGTGATTTTCCGATTCGGTGTCACTAACGAATCGGTAATTGGACCGAATCGGTGATTTTCCGATTCGGTGTCACTAACGATTCGGTACATGGACCGATTCGGTATTTGCATCCGATTCGGTGTTTTTCCGTTTCGTTGCATATCCGATTTTCGGTATGTACGTATCGGATTCTTTCCCATTCGGTACTCATTCCGATTCGGTTTTCTATCCGATTCTTTCTGTTTTTGGTTCCCTACATCTCGATGGCTGTTTACCGATCGGTAAGGGCCAAAAATCGGTATTTTCGGCCGTTACCGATCGGTAACGCCCTACCTACATCGGGCCCTAAGACATGATTCTAGCCGGCACTATTTTGGTTGAAAAGTGTTTTTGGGTGTAGCTGGGTTGGAGCAGCATACAGACATCTCAAAGCCCTCCGGAAGATTGTAGACAAAACATGTACGTAGAAGTGATTCTATGTGTCAGCGTAAAGGAGAACGAAAAACGAAGTGCAGCGAGAACAGAAAACCCACCCGTCCACTCACACACTTCCACCCACACTTATATAAAGCGACACATCTATCAACTCATCATGGAGTGGACACCCGTGCAGTTGTCCATTCAAGCCACCATCACATATACCTATTCAACCACACATTCACACATCCTGACTCCAATCACCCCTCCCATTGCATACTTTTCCTCTTAAATCTGCAAAGCCATTAATCAACAAAAATGTATTTATGTATCCAAGAAAACCCAGTCATCCATCCACTCAACTGAGAGTGTGTGCCGGAATGCGTTGTCGGCGACTAAGAGTGTCTGCATGTGTGCTCGCCACTTGTGCATTTAGTGGCTGAGAGTGGAATTGTGCCAGGTGAAATGATGTCTTGGTATGTGTGCACCGTGTACATCATGGCCCCATTGCATGAACAAAAAAATAAACTTTAACCGGGTAATACAGAACTGAAATAACAACCAAACCTCAAAAACTGTCAAATACAACAAAACAAGTGTTGGGCAAGCCGAAGGTTTTGGGTTCACTGGCTGGGACTCGATTATAGCATTGGCTGGGTTGCCAGAGGTAAAGAGTGCACATGGTGGGGTGCAACGGCTGAAAAAAAGCAGCGTTAATTCTAAGCTTCAGGAGACTCCTTAAGACCTGGCTCTTCGAGCAGTAGCAGCACCCCCCCCCCCCCTTCCTTCAGCGCCTTGAGACCCACACGGGTGAGTAGTGCGCTCTACAAATGATTGATTGATTGACTGGCCAATGTGATTAATGTTTCTTCCACAGCCAGGGATCTGTATGTGAGTAGGTTCTGTTGGATAAACCTTGTTAGAACGTGTTTAGCAAACAAAACTTGGTTTCTCCCTAGAGCGACGCTCCACGCCTTGTCCCCTAGCTCGTTTCTCTCAAAATGTCCTTGCATTGTGGGAAGGCCTCACCATGAGATTGTGAGCTGCCTTGGATTTCCACACTGAGACTGTTAGTCTGGATTGATCAGAGGTGCATGACTGCTTTGCCAAATAAACAAATAAGAATAACAAAACTGTAAGGACGAAACACGTCGGCTGGGCTGGACATGGATTGCGGAAGATGAAGGAATAAAGGGGCATATTATCAAAGGGGTTTATCTCTGCTTTTTTGGCTTTAAAAGCCAAGAAAGCGGAGATAAAATTATCTCCCTATTACCTAGGTGTCGCTAACACCAGTTAGCGACAGCTAGTAGGAGATAGCGACCATCTTGGGCCCCGCTTTGCATGTCAGTGATAGTTATCACTAATGACATGCAAAGTGGGCGTGCCAAGATGTTAGCGACTGGAAACAGTCGCTAACATCGCTATCTCCTATTACCAACTTTTGGAGATATTCGCGCTAAGTGTGAATATCTCCAAAAGCTAACACCTGCCCTGAGCAGTTCTTAGCCATGTTATCCAATGGGAGGTGAATAACATGGCTAAGAGCATTAGCTCGGTAATGCATGAATATCGCTGACTTTTCAGCGATATTCATGCATTGCGGCCGATTTTTATCGCATTTGCGATAAACCTTGGTAATACCAAGGTTTATCTGCAATATCCAGTTTCGTGGAATTAATGGACGGACTGCACAATGTATATATTGGCATTAGGGACATTGCAGTATTGATTATAGATATGTTTACTGAACGCCCCTGCAGTTGCTGTCTTCCATTTGCTGTTGATGGGGGGTTTCCTGGGCAGTGAGACCTCAGGGGTGGGAGCACCTGGAGGGAGGAGTCTGAGGAATTGCTTTTGGAGCAGGCGATCTTTGCAGTTGGGATTTTGTGCGGGCTTCATTGAAGCCTGCTCAGGAGGTACCTGAGGGACTACAAGGCCAGGCGTGAATCAGCGACACTGATGTGTGAAGAGCGAGAGATGACTGGAATAAAACTACCTTGAACATATCGCGAAGTATCATTTAACTTGACTCTCTGCAATGCCAGGATGGAGTCGAGAGGGCCTCGTTCTTTATAATGCAATTTAACTCCCAGTATTGTGACACAACATCATAAAGTGGAGAAGCAGGCAGCGTCACGGACTGACATGACGTGTGCATAAGTAGCTGTAATAATGAGTGACTGAGCAAGGGCACAGACAGTGCATTGTTGACATTACATGGCTGCTGGGCTCTCCAGAGACAAAGCTGTACCAATGCTTTAGCTGCCCGGAAGGTCCCGCCAAGGAATGGATTAGCCCCGCCCTCTCTGCAGCTGTCCACCTCAACATTACATGCAAACACAACTGGTTTGTATTTAAGTATTCGGCGCATCGCGTGCCCTGGAGAGGTGAGTTTCAATGTTGTATTTTGTGCCCTATGAGGTGACGATTTAGCAATGAGGGAAGTCGGCTGACTCAGAACTGAGTATCAGCAGCTGTCAAGACCCTGGCAACACCACAAGGAAAGGGAGGCCAAGAGGCCAAGGAAGAGCAGGATCACACCCGGGCTTCAAATACAACAAACTATCGAAGGCCTCAGCGGTCCCGCTGCTGTCAATCAAAGACAATAGAAACATGCCTGGCCATGACTGGTTTTATTCATTAATAATTCATTCATCTACTGCAAGTAACACCAATAGCCCACCGCCAAGGGACCCGAAACGCAGCTGAGCTGTGAACAAGATACCATAACAGATTCCACATTCAAGGATGCATTCTGGAGAGGGGGGGGGCGATATAACACCCAGTCTGGTGTACATTTATTGTATTTATCATTAATAATAGTATACAGTTAGCACAGGGTTTCTCACTAAAACCTGGAGCAGGTGGAGGCGCCATGCCTCCAATGGGAGGGCGCAGAAACATTATCACTTTGCACCGGGTTCCCTCAAGAACCACCTTCATGATAACAAGCATTTGCAATGCAATAGGACTCGCATTTACACAAGACCTATTGCATTGCATCACGGCAACGGAAGGGGAGGGGTAAGCACGGACAACGGGAGGGTGGGCGGGCGGAGAAGGGGGCAAGAAGGTACAGACAAAGTAGTGCCCGCAGTCTAATTAACACGTACCATACGGTGTAACCCTCGAAATAAAGGGGCCAGTAGCCACGGGAGGGTACAAATGATGACTTGGCCATAATAAGGAGGGACTAACAAGCCTCATAATCATTGAGAAGGCAGCATTTACGAAAGACAAATACACACGCTAATTAAAAACGTGGGTGGCGAGTGGGCGGAGCTTCCACTGCCTACTCCATTACTACATGCCTCGCAGAGCGAGCAGCGCATGCACGCTGCCGCTGTAGGCTCGACCTAAAAAGAGTTTGAGGGGAAGAAAGCCTGAAAGGTTACTTTCTGTATAAATATTCCACAACACCAAGAATCCCTGCCCTGAACCTTAGTCTCTTTAACTTGAAACAATGTTCAGAGTTTATTGAAACTTCTTGTCACAGGACGGAATGACATTGATGGTGTGGGGCTCATGAAGCAGAGGGGGAAAAGGGTATTGTTACAACTACCTTATTGGTGGATATAACTAAACTTTATTGTAATCCTCAGTAGGCAGGGTTCAAAATAAATGAGGGTTAATTCATCTCATTATGCCAGGTCGACATGTTTCTACCTGGGGCTTTCTTCAGGACCAGTAGTCCCTCTCTACTAAAAAAGAATTAGTATACTTTTTTAAAACCAGTAGATCATCAATCCAGCCACGATTTTCTGGATGGATAGTGATTTTATAATGTCCCTTATGATAGGGTTACTATGCCTCAACTCGCTGTTGAGGTCAAGGGTCCAGGTTCCTGCGATACCTCTGGGCCCGTGCGCCTCAGGTTTGTGAAGAAAGGTGCCTACATGTCCTTCCTGGTCCCTCCGGATCAGTCTGTTCCAGTCCCATCAGCAGTCATGGTAGATAGGGCAGTGAGTGTTCGCGTCAGGAGGCTCCTGATCCCCAGAACCTTTGACCCTAGGCTCCTCAAAAGAGGCTAGGGCCACAGTGCCGCTGATTATGCAGCGTTGCAAGTCAATTCAATTCAATGTTTTGCATCAGTAGTTACTGACTCTAATCAGTAATAGTGTGAAAATATTTACACATCAGGGAAGAGAGCTTCGAAAAATAGGACCACCAAGGGAAATTATGAGGGAAAGGGAGGGAGGAGAGAACCAGCATCAAAGCACAGCTGTCTGAGAAAAAATGATCACAGTGTTGAGACCAGGCTGGAAATTAAACCTGTTGCATTATTTGATCAGTCAAAACAAAGAATTAAAGGAAAACCTGGAATGGGGTTCTAGTCCATTGCTTCCCCCATGGCAGTCGATAGGTGATTCAAGGGGAGTATGGAAGAGACGACGAGGGCTACCACAAGCGTGCTGTTGGCCACTAGATCTCAGGACCATTGAACGTCTCCGGTTGCGTCCTTTGTTCTTGTCTCTGGTCCTCAGGTGATGCTCTCACGGCTTGGGCACCATCCATGGGTTGAGTGTCTTGCGGGGATCAGTGTGGCGCTTTCTTCAGGGGTATCTTTGGGGCTCTGGTGAGGAGACACGTTCTTACGGTGGCTTTGCTGCCGGGTTCTGCGTATAATGATCCACCCAGGGTTGGGATCCTGGTTCTGACCAGTGTCAGGGTTACCATTTCTTTGTGATGCTTGTGTTGAGCCAAGTAGCTTCTTTTGCCCTATTTTTGTTGTCGTCAGTTGATAAGATGCTTCTTTTATCTTCTCCTCTCCCTCTCCACCGGTTCCTCGCCTGGTGGCACCGTGGGCAGCAGGACAGGGCAGTTAGGACAGTGGTCAGAGGCAGGCATTTCTCATCTCTTTTCACAGGATTGTGTAACTGGAACGAGTGTCTCAAGCTTTGCTTCTCCAAATGAGCGATGCCAGACTGATCAGAATGAGGAATAACGAAGGGTCCCCCCTGGAGACTGCTTTCAGCTGGATCCCAGTTTAGGGTATTTTTACCATCATCTTGACTTGCTGTAGTGATTTGCTGAATTTCTTTTTTTTATTTAAAAACAACTATTTATTGAGATTTTAATACTGACAGAAGCAGAGTCATGATGGGTTGTCTGGAATGATTCACGTACATAATTGTATGAATGAGCAGCTCGGTTCGGGGGTACACATGAACTGGTAGCAAGGGTGTGTGCAGCTGTGTGTGAGACACATGGGTCCAGGGCTTGTTTACTGAGGGGAACCTGAGGAGTGTACTGTGAGCTAGCATGGGCCAAGGAGTGCGAGGAACCATGCGCTTACCATGGAGGCAGGAAAGAAGAGAGAGAACGTGACAGAGCAGAGAAGAAAATAGAGAGAGGGAGAGAAAGAGAGAGAGAGAGAGGGTGAGAGAAAGAGAAGAGAGAGAGGGTGGTGGGGGGGGGGGAGGGTGAGGGCTGAATCGCTGCTCTTCTTCTGACCATTATTGTCCATCCTGGTATGTTCGAGGGTTTGCGGGGCGGGCTCCGCGTCTTGTGTCACTTGGTCTGTGGCAGCTGCAGTGTCTTCAGCCAGATGTGCCTCTGGAGAATCCTGCATCTTTGGGGGGTCGGTGAGGGGGGTGGACTCTTATTGATCTTCCATAGAGAAGGTTGAGATCTACCTTGACTCAGTGCATGCCTGGGAGATGTGTCCTTGTTCCCTGCACACTCACTGGAAGACTCTGCTCCTGAGGCAGATGTCTGCCTCCTCCTCTCCCTGGGGAGGGGATGTTTCCAGTTTGGGGACCTGGAGACCCATAGGCAGTGGGAGGAGGGTTGTTAGTCACCTATGGAACAGTGCACAAGATCCTGCCCCATCTATGTGCATTGGTGAATTTACAGGTATGAAAAAGAACCCGCTTTGGAGTCGTTTTGTGGACCGTAAGGTCATGCGTCACAGGGCAGATACAGCTCTGTCTTGGGGTATCTCACCTTTTCTCTTACAATCAAATGGGTCCACATAAATCTAGACCCCCATACAATCCCGCCACATACAATCCGCGCCATCTCTGGCACAAGGCAGGGGCGCGCCTTGGCCCTCCGGAGATCCGCCCTGTGCACAGCTGACGTAGGATGGTTCACCTGAGGGTCTGTTCCTTTCCTCCTACATTGGGTGGACCCCAACTTCCTTTATTACACCCTGCTGATGAGGGCAACGCGCCTGCCTGTCTCAACACAAGGCCTGCAAGCTTTGGCGGGCTCACCCAAACACGAATCTTGGCCTTCTTGACGTTGCCGCAAAGGCCAAGATTCGTGTTTGGGTGGGGACGTAATTTATCATCTCCTTATAGGGGTTGCGTGATTGGGCCTGGGCTCTCTCATAGGCACCCCCAATCACGCATCTCCTTTGGAAAGGTGAGCTGTGTCCCCGCCCACTTGCGTAGGTAGAATAGGGGTATGGCGAAGGGGACAAATCCCTTCTTTGGCATCAGGTGACCTTTGCGTGCTGCGTGGATATTTCCTTCTTTTCGGCGCTGGAGAAAAGGAGTTTGTTTATCCTGATTCACCTTTCCTGACCCTTTCAGCTGCTTATCAGCTGGGCTCTGAGACAGTTTTCCAACCCAGAGGGTAAGAGAATGTGTGTCTATTCCGTTTTTGAAAAAATCTGCAAAGGCCCAGCAAGATTCATACTTCATGTATGCTCCGGGAATGTGTGGCTATTTCTTCATATTTTTTAAATCTGTGAGGGCCCAGCAAGACACAAACTTTGTGTATGCCGTGTAAATTTCACTTAAATTATTTGTATCATTTTCATGACTGGCCCTGCCACAAATGCAAGACAACAGTACAAATGTCCAGATAACTCTGGTGATTAATGGTCCTGCTGGAGAGCAATCTTTTGTCAGTTTGCAGTTTTGGGATGCAGATAAACTGTAGTTTATGTGGATAGCTCAGTGGGTTACTGCCTTTGTTACAGAGATCCTTTTGTACTTGCAATTCAGAAATTACAGATCTAACACAGGACAGTGACCTAAGAGCTGCATTCAAACCTTAATGGTATAATTAGAAAGCTTTTTGTGTATTGCGATATAGTTAGAATTTCCCCACTCTTTCATTATTCTAATGTTGCTATAAAGAGTTCGTTTTGGCAGATATACATTTTTATCAGTCAAGACAAACCCTAACGACTGGGGTGCGCTTTAAATCCTGAGTTGCGCTTCTCCAGACCCAACCCTCTTAACACATACTGCCCACCAGTATGGCTGACACGTGACTCCTACACCTGGTAATCCTCATTGGCTTTTGTGACATTCCCTATAGGCTGATTTACATATTGTATGTGTGAGACCTGGGGTCACCAGCTCTCAAGGGGGTAGCTTGGCTCAAGCAGGGAGGCAGCCAGGGGCTTGTGTGTAAAGCAACTACTAAACACACACATCCAATGAAACACACAGTGGCGCAATAATGGAGACCACACCAGAAGTTGTATTTGAAAGAATCAAGATCTTTTATATAAGCTTTCAAATAGAGCGATGCATTATTAATTCATCAGCATTACATTGAGACATTTCATGAATCACGTTCCGGTTACATTTCCTATAAATGGGTGAACATTTCATTAGATTAATAACCAGATCATCTAGCAGTGCAACACTAGCTGACCCCGCCTGTTGTATCAAACTCTCTGACAGGCAACGGGGTAACTGTATTAACCTGGAGGATCCTACAAGAAGCGACTATTGTAATGCATTTAAATATAACATCAGAACCTCTCATGGACGCTTTTCCTTACAGGTAATACAACATATCGGCAAGTACTTATCAGTCCAACAAGGAACTCCAAAGAACACAAGCTTTACTTATTTGTGACAAGCCTTTCTTCTTGTGAATACAGGTCGGCTTGCGACCTAGATCAGATCATCAGAATACTATGGAACCCACGTCTGCAAGAAAATTCAGTACAGTGAAGTGAATCTCCCTCTCATTTCCGGCTTGTACATATGGTGCACTAGGAGAAAATCAGGCTTGTGGATACAGTGCACTTATAGCATTTCAGGCTTGTAAATACGGTGCACGCTAAACACTTCAGGCTTGTAAATACGGTGCACACTAAACACTTCAGGCTTGTAAATACGGTGCACGCTAAACACTTCAGGCTTGTAAATACGGTCTCTTGAGGCACAGTTGCAGGGGGAAAGGGGCCAACAGGGCCCAGTCTCAGAGTACCCTGGGGGAGGGGCGACCTCGGGCCTCTCCCGGCCTACCGCCCTCCTCCCCAGGGGATTACCTCCCTTCTTCGGCCCTCCAGGGCCCTTGCGTCGGGTTCAGCGGAGGAGAGGGGGTTCCAACCCTCTCGTGGCTGCCCTCGTCCCAGCGGGGTGCAGGCTCAGCTTCAGGGCACCGGTGCTGGGGACGAGGCAGGGGCCAGGCGTGCATCGCCTCGAGGGCGCGTCAGCCAGAACCAATGGTAGCGCGGCCCTCGGGGGCGGGACGAAGGAGCTCCCCTGTCACCTGGGGTGCGCACTGACTTCGGGCCTACCCAGCTCACATAAGGCGGCGGCCCTCTCCTGGTGTACGGGGGCCGCCGAGGGGGGTAATCTCAGCGCTGGACACCGCGCAAAGGCAGGCGGCCACAGGACAGGCCGGAGGCACCTCGGAGGTATCGCGAAGGCAGCGCCGATGCCGCGATGTTGACGCGGTCCCCTCAGGCGCCTCGGGGGCTAGTCACAGCGCTTTACACCGAAGCAGGTGAGCACGTGGGGGCAACTGCGGTGCCTCACAGGGCAGGATGCTTCTTGAGGCGAGAAGCGCCTCAGGATCACAGCGATTGAACCACGGGGGCACAGTTAGCTCAGGGCAGGCAGTCTTAAATACAGCGCTGGACAGGGGAAGCAGAATATAGCTCTTTCCACACTGTTTAACCAGGATAGCAGAACAGTTCAGTCAGGGGGAGGCAGGTAGGGCAAGGTGGGCCCAGTTGAAAGCAGGGGATGAGCAGGGCAGCACAAGTCCAATACCTGGTCGATCACCCCAGCAGTCTCTGGTCAAGGAGAAGTAGACTTCTTGGCGCTTGGATGGTTCTGCGCCCTTGGTTGCTGGTTACTTGAAGTTGTTGAGAGGGGGGGGGGTTCTGAGTTGAAGGCTTGAAGAATTTCTCCTCAGTCACTGCAGATGGACCCTGGGGTTTCCTACTACTGGGCCAGATCAGGGGGGCTAGCTTGGGACACCTCACCCAGCTTAAGAGGCAGCACCTAAATCCTGTCACTCCCAGTAGCATAGGTTCCTCACTAGGCCCTCCCGCCTAAAACTCCTGTGTGGGTTCCCCAGGTCAGTGATGCCCCAACTGACTAGAAAGTTTCCCTCCTTTTCCTTATATAGTGTCAGTTGGCAGTTGGCAGTGGCAGTTGGTGCCTCCCCTATTCTGGAAGGTTCCAGGAGCTTCCCTCATTCTAGCTATGGGCAGGCTGGCAGGCTGGTATGGCAACATTGTTTAAGGGTTCCAGCCAGCTCCTGGCTACTAGAGTGCGCCTGATCAGACCACGCTGCAGTAGCAGGGGTCAGTGGCAGCCATGTTGGGGGAAGAGAGCACCTGCACCCTAGCATTGATTAGCAATGGGAGGGTGCCCAGAGTCCTAAAGCCAACAAAAAGTAAGTGTGAAAAATGAGGCAAGGGCAAAAAATACAGGGAAAGACCACCCTAGGGCTGACAGGTCTAACAGTATGATTCATTGTCTCTGCATAATGTGTGCATGATATAAAGTACTGTGAAACCCTACACTACGAGTAGCGCTATACAAAAAATGAAAAGCACATGAGAGTGGCTACGGAGAGATGATGGGCACTGTTGGAGGGTAGCAGTGAGGGAGTCCGAGGAGGAAGTGAATATGGGGAGAGTCTATGTAGAGATGAGGGCACTGTTGGAGGGTGGTAGTGAGGGAGTCTGAGGAGTGGGTCATGAGGGGGAGAGGCTATGGAGAGATGACGGGCACTGTTGGAGGGTGGTAGTAAAGATATCGAGAAAGAGGTCATTGAAGAAGAAGGAAGAAGAAAGAGGGCTATGGGAGTTAAGATCTGGGCTGCTATAAGAAATCTTGTATATGTTCTGTATTTCTATTCTTTTTCTTTGACTGCATTTGTTAAATGTATCTGTTATGTATGATTTGAACTCTGCATTCCTTGCATAAAAAGGGGATAAAACCAATACATTTAAAAAAAAAAAGCCTACCCTGTCATGGCATTTCTGCTTTTTGTTTATTTAATTAGCAGTCAGGTCATTAGGGCCACTGTGGAACATAAAGTGTGTGCTAATTATATTTACTGGTATATTTAATGTTTTAAGTTTGAGGGGGATTTTACTAATGGTTTTTACCAGGAATAATGAAAAAGGATCCAGATGGTGGCTGGTATGGGGCTGGGGCCCAAGGTCAGCTGTGAGATAAGGTGCACAAGAGATGGATGGTAGAAAATGGATAATCAGGGCTGAAAGGGAGGGTGCTGCAGAGTCCGGGGTCAGGTGGCGATAGTAATGAAAAGAGATTCTCTCTGAAGGCTGGCAACGAGGGAGGTTGAGTATTGTTACTTGGCTGAAACTCCAACCTCAGAAACCTCCTTTTCTCATCAAAGGAACCTTACATGGGATGCATTTTAAAAAGGAAAATGAAATGTCTGTTTCATTTTTTAAGAGCAGGCAGCAGTTAGTGGGACCACTGCTTGCTCTTAAAAAATATTTTCACAGGGCGTGGCCAAGATGGCGGAGTGAGCGGTCGCACTCTCTGCGAGCTACCATAATCCCGAGCCCCTGTGCCGCTTTTATTAGCAGATCTCCCCACCAAACGGCCGGGGATCTGTCAAGAAATCGAGAGATCGCCTAACGACGTCGACGGTGGTGCTGCTGGCTCCCTGAATCGCTGTCCCGGAGCCCAGGGAGTGTGACCGGAGGCAGAGGCGGCGCGACGCCCGGTGGTGGAGCAGTCCGCTGGAGAATTAGACCAGGACTTGCTTTGGCAGACTCCGGTACCAAGGGGAGGAGTATGGGTGCCCGGTGCTCCGAGGCGACAGACTGGTACCCGATGCCCCGGCGCGGACCATCACACGAGGCCGAGGACGAGGCCTAGCGGCAAGCTCCCCTGAAGCGGACTTCTTCCAGCAGCGGCGGCTCGCTGAGGGACCGGCACGGGAACCACCGTGACAGGCTACGGCACCGAGCGGTGGAGTGCAACTGCCAGGCGCCCGGAGGTGAGAGGCTTGAACCCGGTAAGCGGACGCAGATCGCTACGCGAGGTCAGGGATGAGGCCTAGCGGCAAGCTCCCTTGAAGCGAGCTTCTTCCGAAGGCGGTGCTCGCCGAGGGACCGGCAGGGGAACTCCCGTGGCAGGCTACAGCATCGAGCGGTGGAGTGCAAATGCCAGGCGCCCGAAGGTGAGAGGCTTGGACCCGGAGCGCTGATGCAGATCGCTACGCGAGGCCGGGGATGAGGCCTAGCGGCAAACTCCCTTGAGGCAGACTTCCTCCGGCGGCGGCAACTAGCCGAGGGTCCGGAGCGGGGCCCCCGTGGCAGAATACAGCCCCGAGCAGGGGAGTGCAGAGGCTCGACGCCCGGAGGCGAGAGACTTGGACCCGGAACGCTGGCACAAATTGCTACGCGAGGCCGGGGATGAGGCCTGCCTGAAGCAACCCTGCCCCAGCCGAGCCGGCCCACCTGAGGAACAGAGCTGGACTCACCATAGCAGGCTCCGGCGCAGAGCAGGGAGGAACGAGGGTCCAGTGCTCGGAGGCGAAGGACTTAGGTGCAGAGAGCCGGCGCAGTTCATTACGCGAGGCCGGGGAGGCGGCCTGGTGGTGGGCCCCCACCAGCCCGCCGCTGACTCAAACTGTGGAACTGGCCGTGGGCCGTGCATGAGGCACCAGGCACCCGGAGCAAGGATGACTACGGCGAGTGCCTAGGAAACGTCAGTGTGCTCATCTGGGGTCTCCTCCGGCAGCATGGCGGGCAACAGAGGGAACAAGAAAGGGGACCGAACACTGCCAGAAATGCTGAATAGAGGCCCAGCGAGGCAAGACGGGGGGGCAACAATCGCCAGGCCACTCGAGCAGCTCCCAAGGGGCCGCAGGAGGGGAACCTTCGGTGACAGGTCTTTCCTCGAGTCCCTCTTTAGCTCGCTTATGGAAGATTTCCAAGCACTGAAGCAAGAAGTTGCAGGGGAAGTCCGGGAGGTGCGGAGAGAGGTCGATGGCCTTGGGGAGAGAGTGTCTAACATGGAGGAAGCTGGTCACTCCCGGGACGAAGAGATTGTGCAGCTGCAGCAGGAGGTGCTGCGCTTGAGGGATCAACAGCTTGACCTCCAATCGCACAATGAAGACCTTGAGAACCGGTCCCGTCGCAACAACATACGGGTCCGGGGAATTCCATCTGGAGAAGAGGGTGAGGACATTGCTGGGTATCTAAGGGACCTCTTTAGGGAGATACTAGGGGAGCCGGGTGATTTCACCATCAGAATAGACAGAGCTCATAGGGTGGGCCCGGCACGCAGGGCCTCTGCACCCCCCCTCATATCTTGGCTTTCTTGCCGGACTATCCCTTGAAGGAGCGGATTTTCCGGGAGGCCAGACAGCAGCAGTCCCTTCGCTTCCGGGGGCACCAAGTCGCTCTCTTCCAGGATTTGTTGATAATCACACTCCAGAAGCGTAAGGCATTCAAAATTGCAACAGACTTCCTTAGGGATCACAACACGCAGTACTCTTGGGGCCATCCCTTTCGCCTTATTTTTAGGTGGAATGGAACTTTACACCAGCTTCGCTCCCTTCAGGACACCTGCGGGGTACTTGGAATCACCGCAACGGATGAAGCGACCCCCACCCCTCGCAGACGACGCGCTACCAGGGATGGCTGGCAGACGATCCCACCGCGGCGATCTTCTGCATCTTCGGCTCGACCAGACTCACCCACTATCCGAGCCGACATGGCCAACGCAGTTCAAGAAGTGGCCAGAGACACAGCACCTACTGAAGTTGCTCTGACAGCCTGAATGTACTCCGGGGGGAGATCGACACAGCCTTTCAGATGACGCAGGTTTAGGGGTTCGTGGGCGGGGGGGTGGCGGGGGGATGGGCAGTGGCTGGACGTCCACTTGAGTAACTTTCCGCAGGCTTGTCCGCTGAGGACCGGACTAGGACAATGAAATTTTGGGACTGGTTGGGGGGGCAGGGTGGGAGGGGAAGGGGTTGTTGGGGATGTTTCGGGAGGATCCGGGAGTTGGGAAGGGGGGAGGGCCGCACAGTGCACTGCGCAGTTCCTAGATACTTTGGCAGCATTCACACACCTTAGTTTGCCCAGGTGGGGAAGCTACGCGATCGCTTACACTTTCTTCTATGCCTTACAGCTCCTGGTAGCTTTACGGACGCTCATATACCTTGCCTCGCCCGAGTGGGGCCTTAACGCTTTCTTCTACATCTTCCTCTATGCCTTCTGACACTTTTAAGGTAGTGACACTAAGTGCCAGGGGTTTGAATAACCCGGTCAAACGGCGGGCTGTGCTTTCTCTCCTGGAGAACACACGTGCGGACATATGTCTCCTTCAGGAGACACATCTGCTGCCACAGGACACACACAGGCTGCGCTCACATAAGTTCCCGTCACAGTTCTTCTCTTCCTGTACCACTAAGACAGCGGGGGTGGCGATACTGGTGGCCAGGCACTTTAAAGGGGATATCCTCCACAAACTCACTGAACAGAAAGGCCGACTGTTAGCATACCGGTTCAGGATTGGAGGCTTACTTTCAAGATTGGGTCCCTGTATAGCCCTAATGAACGGCAGGAACGTTTCCTGCAATCGGCGATTGTGGATATCACCGCCTCGCAAGATAGATACATTATTCTCGGTGGAGATTTTAACATGGTTTTCGACTCAGCCGTAGACAGGTCAGTGCAGCGCTCCCCGCAGGTCAGGGAGTTCTCCGCCGGATGTAGGGCACGGCTTTCGGAGGTAGACTTACTTGATCTTTGGCGACACATGCATCCCATGGACAGGGGATATTCGTATTACTCCCACGCACACAAAACGTATGCAAGGCTAGACCATCTCCTGGTCACGTCTCCGGTGCTGGCGCTGGCCTCGGGGTCGGACTTGGGAGTGTTATCTTTATCGGATCACGCCCCGGTCTGTGCCACTTTGTGTCTGCCACCGGCAGCGGGTCCTCCCAGAACATGGCGTCTCCGCGACACCCTGCTGCACAGGAAGGAGGTAGTAAACCACGTCGAGGAAGCGATACAGGAATATCTGACCCACAACAACAATTCTGACACCACCCGGGCTACGCAGTGGTCGGCCTTGAAAGCAGTCCTCAGGGGGGAATTTTTGGCGATCTCCTCTGCTGAAAATAAAGAACGACAGGCCAAGTGGGAAGAACTCACCAATCGGGGATACATCGCAGGACAGGGGCCCCCAGAATTTGGCGGCAGCTTAAGGAGGCGAGAAAGCTCCTAGCGGCCCTGGACTTGGACCACGTGGAGTACGCTGCGCTCCGGCTGCACCATACCTATTACACAGGGGGGGACCGTTGTGGCAGACTGTTGGCCAATAGGCTCCGAGTGGCACGCCAGAGTCAGCTAGTGAAAGAGATATCTGACCCTTCATACCACATACCTGGACTCGGTCACCCTGCCCTCACTGGACCCCCTGCAAGCGGAGCACTTAAATCGGGACATCCGGATAGAAGAGGTGATTTCTGCCATCGCCAGGCTTAAACATGGCAAAGCACCAGGCCTGGATGGATACACCTCGCTTTTTTATAAAACATTCTGCACGTCACTAGCCCCTATCCTTACTCGTCTTTTTAACTCGTTTGCCGACCCGGGGGCCATTCTGCCTGATCTTCTAAGGGCCTCCATCACGGTTATCCCCAAACCCGGGAAGGACCGGAAGCATTGCGGATCCTACAGACCAATATCCCTTCTGAATGTCAACTGAAAATTATACACGGGGATTCTAGCCACCCGACTAGCCCCTCACCTACCCGGTCTTATAGATCCTGATCAGGCCGGTTTTGTCCCGGGGAGGCAGACGGTTGACAACACAAAAAGGATCGTCCACCTGTTAGAGAAGGCCTCCCGGATTCTGGGGGAAAGAATGATGCTGGCGGTGGACGCGGAGAAGGCGTTCGACCGGGTGCACTGGCCCTACCTAGAACGGGTCCTGGTGAAGGCGGGCATAGGAGATAAGTTTCGCTCCATGATCCTGAATTGCTACAGACTGCCAACTGCTGTGGTTCGCGTGAACGGTTATAACTCAAGGAACTTCAACATCGAAAGAGGTACTAGGCAGGGATGCCCGCTTTTGCCCCTGTTCTTCGCCCTTTATATGGAACCGTTCGCCCAACGGGTCCGTGACAATCCTGCGGTGACGGGGGTGCGGATGGGGAGTTTCACACACGCTATAAGCCTCTATGCGGACAATGTCATTATGTCGCTTGGTGAACCTCGGATGGCCCTACCAGCCAGCATCGAGGAGCTGGCCTCCTATGGTGCGGTTGCGGGTTTTAAAATGAACATGGGAAAATCTGTGGCTCTAGATATCTCCCTTGAGCCGGCCACTAGGACCTATTTACAAAACCAATTCCCCATGCTTTGGTCATCAGAGGTGGTGCCCTACCTGGGAATCCAGATAGCTCCCACCTTACCGGCCATGGTATCGGCCAACTACACAGCTATGGGCACAAAGATCAGAGAGGAATTGGGACGATGGAATCGCGGCACTCTCTCCTGGTTGGGCAGGATAGCCGCCATCAAAATCACGGTCCTGCCCCAGGTGCTTTACCTGTTCCGGGCCCTACCGCTCCAGCCAGCAGTCGGGTGGATCCCGCAACTACAGGTGGACCTCTCGCATTTTATCTGGCAAGGAAAAAAACCCAGAATGCGCAGGGCTCTCTCACTGTTGGCCCCAGAGGCGGGAGGACTGGGAATACCGGACCTCCGTAAGTATTTCCAGGCAGCACAGTTGCGCTATCTGGTGGAATGGAGTAGGTGGGAGTCAGATAAGCACTGGCTCTTCCAGGATCAGGCGGTGTCAGGCCGACCCCTGCAGGAAATCCCATTTCTGCGCCGCCCTCACCGGCCCAAGAATTTGTACGCCTCCTTTGTTACAAGGGTGCCCTTGCGGGTCTGGGACGCTACCAACATCGCGTATAGCCTCACCTCGTTCCCATCACCACTCGCACCGTTGGTGGACAACCCAGACTTTATCCCGGGAATGGAAAGGGGAGCATTCACACACTGGAGGCAGGCGAGGTGTAGAGCTCTGTGTCACATGTTTAACCCGCAGGGGGTCGTCCCCTTCCCGCAGTTTCGCCAGGAGTTTTCACTCCCTGAAACCGAGAGGCACCGCTATATGCAGGTTCGCCACTGGGCTCTTCAACCACAGGTGCGGGAGACGGCTGACAGGCAATTCCTTCCGTACGAAAAATGGCTGCTGACGCGCAATTGATTACGGATCTCTACAGGCTACTACAACTGCCTTCCACACACCTCTATAACCCAGGGAGGGAACACTGGGAATGGGAGCTAGGTAGGACACTGAGCCCTAAAGAATGGGAGCAAATATCTTATAGGGCAAGGCACTCGGCATACCATATGGGCCTCACGGATACACTAACTATGGTCTCTACCTATTGGTACTATACGCCTTGAGCAGGTTCACGAACTGGACCGTAGCAGGGAAAACACATGTTGGAGAGGATGCGGGCACCGGGGTACACTGACACACATTCTATGGGATTGTCCACTTCTAGAAGCCTATTGGAGGGAAGTGCTAGATGAAATTGACTCCCATTTTGGCATTGAACTACCACGCTTTCCCGCGTACACCCTGCTAGGGCTCCCGAATGGACTGATGTACCCGCTCAGATCCCGCAGATAGCCATCGCACTAGGATCAGCGGTCCAAAACATCCTGATACATTGGCGCACCACCACGACACCCTCTATCACGGGCTGGCTCCATAGATTGTGGCACGTGCTAGGCATGGAAAAATTGTCGCTCACACTAGCAGGGGATACAGAGCAATTTAATGAGATCTGGCAACCATTTCACTCCTTGCTGCTTGCAGAATTTAAAGAACTTACTTGTCCCAAATACCTCCGCCTGTTGCGGCTCACGAGTCCAGCGGCTCCAGCCCCTTGATTTAATGGGAGACTTGCCCCTCCTGTAGGAGGCGACTTTGGTGAATAACTTTGAAAAGGTCTGTGCACTGGACGGAGGGTGGGGAGGAGGGGGTTAGGGGGGAGTCGGGGACCTGGGAGTTGGGAAGTTGGGGTTTTGGGAGGGGGTGCTAGCAATGGAAATGTCATTTCATGCCGTGACAATACATATCACTCACTGCTGTGATGTACTAGCACAAACGTACTGCGCCTGATAGATCTTTGCGGTGGATGCGGCCCTGCCCGCACTAACAAGATGCTTCATACTGATATGTGTTTGTCCTTGTATGTTGTGCTGAATAAAATACTTTAAACCTAAAGAATATTTTCACATCCTTTCACAAAGGGGAAGGGCTCCCCTGGGGACCCCTTTCTCTTTCAAGTGGCTTACCACCTGCTTGGAGTAGGTGGTGGTAACTGCGAGTGTTTTGTGACTTTAATTGTGGTCGCAAAAAAATCATACATACAAATGCGGCTCGCTATTAGGAAGGGACGACCTTTTCTAATACCGTCTTGCACAATAGCGTTTGTACATGCAAGCAGGGCAGGGCCACATAGGCCCCTGGCTGGGTGGCGTACTGACCAATCACAGTGCTGCTTGCAACATTGTGATTGGCTTAGGGGAGGGAGCCTGGCTGCCTGCTTCCTGTTTGTTTTAATGAATATTATTAAATTGAACCCCTCACCACCAGACCTCTGCACGCGACCCCCCGTCAACCCACCATTCCTCTCCCCCCTCCCCCTCCAGCGGGTCGCGACTGCCGCAATGGCCCACCCAAATGCACTCTTGGCCCACCCAAATAAAAATTCCTGGAGCCGGGCCTGCTTCGAGGTGCTGCCTACTTCTCTAGGAAGAAACACAGACACTCCCTCTCTAAATATCTTTCTTGATCGGTAATGTATCCAGAATAATATGTCACACAGAAAAAGTAATGTAAATCGTTTATTATCAAAAAATATATAGCGTCATTTTTGTTGTTATTTTTAGTATATAGAAAATTGCATATTCTGACATAAAGCAATTCACAACATTGTACATAAATTAGAAAAGAGCCCCAAAATATACAGAGGAAAAATCATACCATGAATGCACGTCTCCACAGTGACAAAATCGACAAAACATATAGTGAAGAATACTACAATAGATTACACTGCACATAAAAACAACATTAAATACAATATATAAACACCACAAAAAAATGCGTCGACGCACGTTTCAGAGGTACCATGTACTGAAACGCTGCTTCATCAGGGCGCTGAGTTTATGATTTATGCAGCGGTCAGAAGTCCATCTGTAAGCCAAATGCTGTATCCATATATCATAATAAAAACAAGTTGTCTCAAGATTCCCGGCAGTAGGGAGATAGGTCGATAATTAGTCAGATTCTCGGGGTCCAGCGTAGGCTTCTTCAGCAGGGCTTTTACCACTGCCTTCTTCCAGCTTGAGGGTACGGTTCCTTGTTGGAGTGAGGTGTTAATCAAGTGGGTAAGGGAAGGGATGATAGTAGGGGCTACCTCTTTAAGGAAACGGAGGGGAGCAGGGTCGCTAGGGGAGCCGCTCTTCATAGAGTTGAACACATTGCTCACCTCGTCTACCGTGACCTGGCCCCACGTGGACAGGCAGGTGGTGGTGTGTGGACAAGTGATATTTTCTTCAGGGCTGGAGGGGGGGATAGATTCCAGAATTAGTCTAATTTTGTCGTGGAAAAAGTTGGCTAGTTTCTGGCACTTCTCCAGATCGGCTTTAGAATCGGCCGTGGGTCCCGTTCCTTGTCCTTGGGGTTTAGACAGCTCTTTAAGGATTGAGTATGCTTCCTTACTGGAGCAGCCTGCTTTCTCTATTCTCTCCTGAAAAAACATGCTCTTGGTTTTATAAATAGCAGTTTTATAATTCAGGAGAGAAATAGAGTAGAGGTTCTTGTTGGTTGCTGTTTTGTCGCGCCTCCAGGAGCGTTCGGTTTTTTTACACTCTTGACGTAGAGTTTTAAGCTCAGGAGTGTACCATAGAGCTGGTGGTATTCTTTTAGGTTGTTTCCGAGTGGTAGTTATCGGAAGCAATGTATCCAGAGAGGAAGTGATCCAGTCGCTGAATTGGCTGTCAGCTATATTGGGATCAGATGAGAGCGTAGGGGTGGACTCTGCAAGAGAGGTGGCCCAAGTTTCCGGGGATAGTTTGCGCCATTGTCGGTCGGTGACTTGGATTTTTGGGATCGAATGAGTGGAAGTAGGAAATTCCCAAGAAAAGGGTACCAAAAAGTGGTCAGTCCAGGGTAAGGTCACCGGTGGATCAGAGGTCAAAGTTTCTATGTTGGTGAGGATCGGGTCCAGTAGGTGGCCTTTGTCATGAGTGGGCTCTTTATTCACTAGACGAATGTCTAGAGATATTAAGTCGGTCCTAATGTCCGATGCTGCTCGATCCGTGGGGTCCAAGAAATGGAAATTCAGGTCACCTAGTATGAGGAAGTTAGGGGCAGAGGAAGCTAGTTGTGAGCTGGATTCAACAACAGCATTAATGAAACTACCGGGGGGCCCTGGTGGCCGGTAGATAAGAAGCCCTGCCAGGGTAAGGGCTGGGGCGACTTGGATGGAAAATTGGCCGCTCTCGCAGTCCTCAATACCAGCGTTGGTCATACGACATGTAAATTGTTCCCTGTGGATTATGGCTAACCCACCTCCTCTCCCTTTAGGTCTATTAAGTGCTTGACAGATATACCCGGTGGGAAGGGCCGTGACAACATCCGAATCGGTATTGTCCGAGAGCCATGTTTCTGTAATGAACAAGAGGTCAAGCTCCTGGTTCTGAATTAGGAGGTTCATTTCGGTGGCATGTTTGGGGAGGGAACGGCAGTTAAGAAGTCCTAGTTTCAGGGCAGTGATGGGTGGTTTCAAGGTGGGGGTCCGATTGCATTGTGAACAGGTCAAGAATGTCTTACCTGCAATAAGCGAGTGGTGGCAGGCTAGGGTATTCTTAGGCCGTAGGTTGTATAAGATATCTGCTGTATACGTTACTCGATCCTGAGGGGTCCCAGGCATAGTAACAGGGCCTAGGGCCTTCTGGGCCCGGACGGGCCCAGACGGGCTTGCCTTTGGCGCGCCTTCGGCGCGCTGACGGCGCGCCCGCTGCGCCCGTCCGCTGCGCGTCCGGAAGTTGCACATCTTAAATGTGCAAAAAAGAAGGCGGGTGGGCGTGGCCTGAAGTGGGCGTGGCCTCTCTCCCTCCCGAGAATGGCGTCAGGGAAGTTTGTTTTGAAGCTAACGTTGCAGCGAAGGAGTCGCTGTTTAGGTGACTGACAGCCCGCTTTAAGGAGAACGGGTGAGTGAGGTTCAATTAAAAACACAAATTATTTCGGCGCGTAAGTGACAGCAAATACAATTTTAAAAGGTGCAAGTTTCTTCTCCCGGCTTCCGCCTCAGGAGTATTCAGGATTCTGACAAAGTGTTGCGCTGAAGGCAGCGTTTAAGTACTGGGTGCGGCGGGTGGGCGTGGCCTGAAGTGGGCGTGGCCTCTCTCCCTCGCCGAGAATGGCGTCAGGGAAGTTTGTTTTGAAGCTAACGTTGCAGCGAAGGAGTCGCTGTTTAGGTGACTGACAGCCCGCTTTAAGGAGAACGGGTGAGTGAGGTTCAATTAAAAACACAAATTATTTCGGCGCGTAAGTGACAGCAAATACAATTTTAAAAGGTGCAAGTTTCTTCTCCCGGCTTCCGCCTCAGGAGTATTCAGGATTCTGACAAAGTGTTGCGCTGAAGGCAGCGTTTAAGTACTGGGTGCGGCGGGTGGGCGTGGCCTGAAGTGGGCGTGGCCTCTCTCCCTCGCCGAGAAAGGCGTCAGGGAAGTTTGTTTTGAAGCTAACGTTGCAGCGAAGGAGTCGCTGTTTAGGTGACTGACAGCCCGCTTTAAGGAGAACGGGTGAGTGAGGTTCAATTAAAAACACAAATTATTTCGGCGCGTAAGTGACAGCAAATACAATTTTAAAAGGTGCAAGTTTCTTCTCCCGGCTTCCGCCTCAGGAGTATTCAGGATTCTGACAAAGTGTTGCGCTGAAGGCAGCGTTTAAGTACTGGGTGCGGCGGGTGGGCGTGGCCTGAAGTGGGCGTGGCCTCTCTCCCTCGCCGAGAATGGCGTCAGGGAAGTTTGTTTTGAAGCTAACGTTGCAGCGAAGGAGTCGCTGTTTAGGTGACTGACAGCCCGCTTTAAGGAGAACGGGTGAGTGAGGTTCAATTAAAAACACAAATTATTTCGGCGCGTAAGTGACAGCAAATACAATTTTAAAAGGTGCAAGTTTCTTCTCCCGGCTTCCGCCTCAGGAGTATTCAAGCTGGAAGAAGGCAGTGGTAAAAGCCCTGCTGAAGAAGCCTACGCTGGACCCCGAGAATCTGACTAATTATCGACCTATCTCCCTACTGCCGGGAGTGAGCAAGGTCGCAGAAAAACTGGTCAATAGGAGACTTTCTCAGTTCCTAGAGACCAACAATAAATTAAAAAGCTCCCAGACAGGTTTCCGACCCGGACAGGGCACTGATATCGCCCTCCTGGCTGCTGTAGAGGAGGCAAGAGCACTATTGGATGGGGGAGGATCAGTGGCAGTGATCCTCCTCGACCTTAGTGCAGCGTTCGATACAGTTGACCACCAACTTCTTACCGAAAGACTGGCTGGGGTGGGAGTCAAAGGTACAGCCCTATCCTGGCTTTCATCCTTCCTGGCCCAACGGTCCTACCAGATTTGGGAAAAGAACGCCCGCTCCTCCGAAATGCCCCTCCAATGTGGTGTGCCTCAGGGCTCCTCCCTGAGTCCCACCTTATTTAATATCTATATGTCCACATTGGAGGAGGTTATCACCCCTTTCGGAGTGAGCGTCGTCAGCTACGCCGACGACACTCAACTAGTGGTGTCTCTGTCCCATCCCAAGCAACAGAAAGCTGATCTGTTCAACTGCCTTACGCAAGTACATCATTGGATGAACAGATCAGCCCTAAAACTCAACGGGACAAAAACCGAGGTCCTTATACTAGGCCCGGAAGGAGCCTCACTTCCCCTGGACAGCTGGCCAGCCTGTTTGGGTCCACCCCCTGATCCTAAAAAAGAGGTGAAAAGTTTGGGTGTGTGGATCGATTCCGATCTCTCCTTCACCTCACAAGCAAAGAAGGTGGCAGGGACCTGCTTCGGCCTCTTAAAATCGCTGAGGAAAGTTCTGCCCCTTCTCCCCCCTAAATCTCAAAAACTTTTAGTCCAAGGTCTCATTTTATCGCGACTGGACTATAGCAATGTGATTTACCTGGGTGCCCCCGAAACGACCCTCACCAAACTACAGATAATTCAGAATTCGGCCGCCCGGATCATCACTAACACCCCGGCCAGATCATCTGCTAAGCCCGCTCTTAAACTTCTCCATTGGCTCCCCATAAGGGAGAGAGTCAAATTCAAAGCCCTATGCCTTGTTCATAAAACTTTGCAGAATCAAGGCCCTCCTGTTCTCAGTAACATTATCACTCCCTATAGGAACCCTAGGTCCCTCCGCTCCAATACAGAAAACTTTTCCAAAATCCCTAGATTCAGGAAAACCCGAGCAGGAGGTAGACGCTTCTCAGTACAAGCCTCCCGACTTTGGAACTCACTTCCCCGTAATCTACGTCTTGAACCTCAATACCTGCGCTTCAGGAAACTGTTAAAAACCCATCTTTTTCCCTAAATCTATACCCCCCCTCCCCTCTTTTCTGTTTCTGTTCTCCCCTTCGACCTGGTGAATTCATGGTTCTTTTAGCGCTGGGATACCCCCGGGTGACTATCGCGCTCTATAAAAATAAATAATAATAATAATAATAATAATAATAATTCCTAGAATGTGCCAGAAGGTCTGTGAAACAGATAAAGGCACAGGGGCTATGATGATGGACAGCAGCGAAAGAAACCTGGCCATCACGAGAGCCGTGTAGATGAAGCACAGAAGATTGAGTGTCTGAATAGGCAGTCTGTAGTTACCTTACCATGAAAGAAGCGTCACAAGAAGGCTGCGTCCAAAAGCGTGTCCTGGATCCAGCGGGGAGAGGCCCAGGGTGCACGATAAAGAAATGGGTGACCAAGGATATGGATATGTGTAGACCTCGCTCTGGGCTCCGTGTCCGCAGATGAAGATGCAACTGGAGCTTAAGATCTGGAGGGAGACGCCCTTCGAGGTGCTGCCTGCTTCACAGCACTTGCTGAACTGGTGAGGGCTGCGTGACCTTCCTCATGGCAGGAGAGTTCCATCCTCGAGGATATCCACATACACTTAACCCAATGTTTCTGCTGCATGCGTTGAGGGGGGTTGTACTTGTAGTTGATATATTGACAGCTGGTGAAGACAACGTCCGCCTCTGAAGCGGTGGACAAACCTCCGAGGCCACTCCGTGTGAGGCTCCTGTGCGAAGGCAGGGCCGGCCTCAGGCATGTGCAAGCTGTGCACCTGCACAGGGCCACCAAATTCTAGGGGCCACCACGCCAATATATATCCTTAATAATCCTCTGAGGATGGATACATATTTGTGTGGCGCCCCTGGCAGGGATTTGGGGGCCTCTGGCTCTGTTCTACTCCAAACACTTGACCCCCCTCCCTCTTCACTGGCCTCCGTGCTCCGCCCCGCCCAGACCCCCTCTTCCAAGGCCCCCTACCGACGCTTCCTGCCCAGGGCCACCACGAGCCTAGAGCCGCCCCTGGCGAAGGGCTCCTTCCTGCACAAAAACATTCATAGAGGCTTTTTCCTTCTATGTGTGCAAAAGGCAGCACACAAAAAAGAAGAAAAAAAACGAGGAGGAACACATATATTTCTCTTCATTATGCCTCACCTCGGGAGGCGTAAGGTTCTGGCTCTTCCCGAGGTTTACCTGCTCTTGTAAATCTGGTGCAGCGTCAAAATCCATGGTTGTTGCGAGGGAGGACCCACCGTAACGCCCATGGAACGCCTCCTAGGCGCAGAGTGAGTAGACGCAGCGATTTGCGCTGCGCCTCCTTCCTCATGATTCATGAGGCCACTCAAGGGTGGATTTGCGCGGTTTCATGAATGGATAAGAGAGTCCTCCGTCACACGTGTACCAATTTACGTGGTGTAAAAGTGACGCAGAGCTCTCATAACTAACCCCCAGATTGTTCAGGGATGCGCTGGAGTCGGGGATCTGATCCAGCGTTGAACTCTTGACTCTGGAACCCGCTGGTTCTCCCAGCAGCATTGCTTCGTCGATCACCCACCTTTGCAGCTCTTCCAATATACTTTATGAGAACTTTTTCCGGCTGAATCTAATAAGGTTTCTGACTATAATTACTACGAAGGATTCGGGACCCCAACAACACTGATGGACCACGAGCTGGGACCTTCCCTTGGTTGAAATCAAGACTTCAATGTAGGGGCAGAAAAAGTGGCCCACAAGGTTGTTTCGGTCTTAATGATGGTAATTGGGATTGCACCCGGCCCTTAGCGGCAGCAGATAGATACCCCCTGTATATTATCCCTCATTTTCCCAAGGGTGGGGGTCCATGTAGCACCTGTTATTCAAGGGAAGGTAGGATAACGCTGCTTTGTGCAGTAATAGGTGCATAGAGTGAGTGTGTATGGACAGGGGATGTAAGTGGAGCGTTTCTGCTCAGTGGCCCTTGCTCCCAGAGTGTAGCTACTGTAGAGTTGGTTCGATAGATGCTCAGGGTGTGGCGTCATGTGTGCACGTGGTGCAGTACCCATGTACATCTCTTGTAAGAGTAAAGACTTCCGTCCCACACTGCGCTTCATGCCACATATTCGCACTATAGGTGTTACTTTCAGCCAATTTCATGATACTCAATGGATAGACCTCAGAAGAATGGAAGCCTGAGTTGGCCTTATTCAAACTCAAGACCGGCATATCCCAGCCTGCGTCACTTTAAGTCACGCAGCTTTCTTGCAGCTTGAAGGGACAGTGAGGTAAACTCAGAACGCAGGTAACTGTTGTAATCTGCATGCCACTGTTTGAATCCTGACACCCTGATCCAATGGTTCGACTTCAGAATGATGACAGACATGGGGTAGTTTTACACATGTGTTGCAAAAGTGACACAAACCAGCACAAATCTTTTTTTGCTTATTTACTTTCCAGCAAATAAACTGCATTAGAGCCTGTCTTGGGCTGAACATTGTAGTGCTCAGAGGTGAATATGTTCCCCCGGAACTCTTTGCAACAAATGGATGTGACAGATTGCCAATGTGTGAGTAAGAAGAGCTCAAATCAGCTCTATCTTGTGAACCGCAGTTCGGTCTCATGAGGTAAAATGGAAATTGTGGTTTCGTAGGTGTCCACCTTGAATTACTCGAGCGTATACGTGACCATGAGATATTGGATATCACTTTCCAAGTACTTGAGTAGCTTTACCTGTTACAAATTTCATCTTTGGCTGCTCTAAATTGTGTCCTGATGAGGACCGGTTAAACTGGAGAGGCCGAAACGTTGTTGATGATTCTTTGGCTAATTGGGAAAAAGCATTGGTTGCATTATTTTTCCGTCATACACGGACAACCCCTATTGCCTTGTCTTCCCCTTTTGCTGTTGGTTTTCTGTTTACGCTGTGCACATGATGGATGTTTTGCATCTGTTGATGCAGTTATGGCTGTGTATTATGAAAGTTAGCTTTTTTAATGATTAGAAGAGAACATTCATACTTTGAAACAATTGCTAGATGTAAAAAATGCATTAATGTGTTTGGAGATGCAGGGAGTGCTTTTTTGCAGATAAACAAATGTTGCTTGGATTAGAATTCCTGAGTAAAATCAGAAGACAAGATGCGTTTGGGAAAAAGGGAGCAGTTTGTTTCATTAAACAATTCGGCTGGGAGAACAGTTACTGGCGCGAGGTCTGAGGACTGTCTCCATTTACATTGGACTCCATAGTCTTATATACAGTTTAAAGCCATACACGTATCTGGCGTAATATATATGGTCAGTAATTGAGTAATGTTGTTTTTTTGCCTTAGAGTCATAAATTAATGGTCAAATGGTTACTACCGGAGGGTCTTGACCTTGCGCGGACACAGCGTGTCCAGTGGTGGAGGAGTCCAGATGTCCGGCATGGGGAGTGCGTGATCACTATGTACGCTAGGTCCTGATTGGCTAAGTGTTCCTAACTCATGTCGCCTCTGACTTTATGGTATTTTTCGTAGCCCGTGTAATATCCCATGACCGTTGTCATGTCGCTGCGCCTTTCTGTTGCGCTTTATAAGTTGTGGTAACATAATATTATTAATGACGTCATGTTTCCTGCGCGCATCAAGGTTCTGTTTCTAACAATACAAGTATAACGGGTTACAGCAAGAAAAGAAAGAAGCCAAAGGTTTAAGAATAGTATAATGTTAGTAAAAAATGAAATATGTATCGAGATTTTTTTTATAGTTAAAATTGCTTTATTAAAAAAAAAGTATTGTAAAAAAGAATTAGTAGAATTTAAAAATACAATGGTCTGTTCTACTCCTGGTCATCACATCCTGTACAGGTCCCCCCCAGCTCCCACCCTGTTTCTGGTGCCACTTAAGTCACAGCATGAGGTACCAGACATAGGCAGGGTCCATGGTCTTAGGCGATGGTCTCCCAGTGCAGTGCTGCGAGGGCTGACCCGGAACACTGTGGGGCCATGAGGGAGGGGTCCACTGGGCACTGCCAAGACATCTAAAGCATTTTTTGATTGCTTTAACTGCTTATTTGTTGATGTCTGTCTTAATACCGTGCCGCTGAGGTGCACCCTTTGTCCCAGGAGACCTGCCAGTGCATATCTTGCTTTGCTGACCCAGCCCAGGGCTCTTACAGTGGCTCTACACCTAATCAGGGCTGGATTTAGGGTAGTGAGGCCGGTGCAGACGCACCAGGCACTGACCTAGGGAGCGCTGTGTTTAGTAATAACTTATGGTTTTAAAAGCACCTGCTACAGAGTTCCTTGTGTTTCCAGCAGTTTTCAGGCAACAGTAAATGTGTCAACATTTTTCTGGTGATTGATGTTCCGGTTGGAGAGAAATCAAGGTTTGTCTGCTGGTAGTTTTGACTCATCGTAAAGTAGAGCAGAGGGTTAATGTGCCTGCCGCAAAGCACACTTACCAGGCATATCACAGAACTTTATTTCATTTAGATAGCTCACTGGGTTACGACTTTTGTCACTGGGATCCTTTTATTGCTTGCAGTTCATAAGATGCAATCCTAATATAGAACAGTGACTTATGAACTTGCATCAAAGAGCTGCATGCAAGCCGCACTGTATAGGTTAGGACGTTATGGTTCTTTCCCCACTCTTACATAATCAATTTTCTAATGTTGATAGAAAAGGGTTAATTTGAGTAGAAATTCATTTTTATTAGTAAAGCCAATCCCAACCACTGCTTTAAAACAAAAGAAATGTATGTGAGAGAGGGACTATGGAGAGATGAGGGGTACTGCTGGAGGTTGATAGTGAGGGTCTCCACGAAGCCGGAGGTCCTTTGTGTGGGGCGCCAACAAACCATTCTTTCACCGGGCACCACCAGCCCTAAAGCCATCTCCGCCCCTAATCATTTACATTCGTGGGCTTCATCCTGTAGTTTCAAAACAATCTCCCATGTCCTTAATCTTTTCTTTAAATTAAATCTATTGTTTGTAATCATGGACACATTTGTGTACCCAATTGGTATTCTTTTTACTTTGTGTTTTGATCCATAAGGGTCCCAATATGTTTCAAAATAAGGTTCTGATTACAAATTAAGGTGGTATTTATCATCCCTGATAAATAACCATACCACGGGCTGTGGTATTTACCAAGTGCAAGAAATAAGACCTAATCCGACTTCATGAGGAATGACATGCGGATTTTGGTGTTTGACGCACCAACGTTTACATGAATCATCAACACTGTATGTTTTCAACTGTTACATTTCATGGCTTTGACCTTTCTAAGTTTAACAAATCTTGAGTTATGTAACTCATCCAATAATTGTCAGATGAGTTATATGAAACAAAACTCATAATTTCGACCCATGTGTAAAGAAGTTGATTACGCATGGGTCAGAATATTATCAATCGGCCAATCATGGTTCTTGCAAAGTGTGACTTTGGATCTGAAGGAACTGAGGGGGGGGGGGGGATCTGCGGTTTAGTTGAAGAGCCTGGTCTTGAGGTCCTTCCTGAATTGAGACAGCAATGGTATTGCCAGAGGTGCAGAGGCAGGGAGTTTGCAGGTCTGTGCGGCGAGGTAGGAGAAGGATATTCCTTCAGCCGTGCTCTTGCAGATCATTGGGATGGTGGCTGGGGGCCAGTTGGGCGGAGTGGAGATGTCTGGTGGGTGTGTGGAAGGAGAGGCAGTGGATGAGGTATGCAGGTCTGGCATTGTGGAGGGTTTTGTAGGCGTGCGTGTGGAGCCGGGAGTCAGTGGAGGTCCCTCAGTTGACTGGTGATAGGGCTTCAGTGGGGGATGTTCAGGATGAGCCTGGCACAGGCGTTGTGGATGTTCTTTAGTTTCTTTAGCAGATTTTTGGTGGTACCAGTGTAGAGTGCATGGCCGTAGTCCAGTCTGCTGCTGACAATTGCAGCAACCCATGATCATGGGCTTAGGCCCTGGTTACAAGTAAAGCTGCTATTTATCACACCTGATAAATAACACTACCAAGGGTTAAATAAAGATTCTACTTATCACACCTGATAAATAACACTACCACTGGGTACATTATTACAGGGTGCTATAAATAGTACATATTATTGTTTTAAAAAAATTATTTCCATTTATAAAGTGCATGGTGACATCCACCGGTGTGTACCTGTGCTGAGATTCCAACCCCAAGAGGAGCAGGGAGAGAGGGAAAGGGAAAAAGTCCTTTCCAAAGGTTCTGAGACCATTCTCACTCGATGAATCATGAAAGAGGGTGTCTCAATTTTACCAGTTGCAAGCTTCGACAGGAAAGGTGTCATACATCATAGCTACTTTAGAAACAAAGAAGGAAGCGATCTTATTATGGCTACCTAAGGATGCTGGCACTGGGGCAGCAATGCTAGAGATGACAGAGAGTTGAGGATACAAAACAATTCTTTGGAAGAATTATTAGCGTTCTCTGTTTATTTGGTGTGAAAAACACGTTGTGTTTTCCTAATGAGCGTACGGTACTGTTTAAGTTCATTGTTATTGCTCTGCTGGTTGTACAGTAGTCCTTACACTAGATGCGCTCTAAGGGACAGATTTGCAAGCCCCTTGTGGCACTTTTGTGTCACTTTTAACATGAGAAAAGTGATGCAAAAGTGGCGCTGCATTTTTCAGCTGTAATTAAGACATCATCATTGAACCAAGGGGCAGATTTCTGGGACCTCAGTTGGTTCTTAGAAGTCACAGGGGCTATCTTATCCAGTTCTCCTGATATCCATTTTTCTAGCTTCCGGTTAGAGGTATTGATGTCCTTTCTGAGCTTAAAATCAGTTTCCCAGAGTGTATTAGGAAAGATCTCAGAGTTGACCTTTTCCCACTTTCTTGTCGTAATCGTATGGTTAGACTTGTTGGCAGGCGTGAGCTCACGAATGGCTTATAGAAAGTTACCAGATAGTGGTCTGACCAAGGAACTAATATTGGCCTGTCGACCTTAATAGTGGAAAAGTTAATGTGTATCGGGTATCATGCATTGCCTAATTGATGGGTAGGAGGTCTTACTTTTTGGAATAAATTGACAGTTTCAAACTCCCTACTTAAAGATTGTGCCTCAGAATTGAGGTTGTTATCAGAGTCTATATCGAGATCATCCAGTGCTATCATGCTATTGTGGGGTAGCGCCGGTTGCACAATATTCTCTGCTCGACTAGAAAGAAACTGTGAAGTTGGCCCTGGAAGGCGATAGATTAAATATGTGTTTGTTGGGAATAATCTGCAGATTTCGGTGTTTAATACACCAAATAAACAGCGAATGCTTTTCCCCTGTTAAATTTCGGTAGGTTTGACCTGCTAAAAGTTAACGAGGTGAGTTATATATCCATAGTTAATGGATGCATTAAATACCTTCAAACCTATAATTCAGACCCATGCATAAAGAAGGGTTTCGGCACCAGTTGGAGTCCATTGACCAATGTGTAACTAGGCCCTTGGTGAATAAACAAAACCTCTTATCTGACCTATCGTTGTTTTAGCTGCAGTGAAAACTCACAATATAGACATTTTTCACATAAGCAAACAGTTCTTCACATGAGATACATTTATTAAAAAAAATCTTTTTATTGAAAAATAAAGCATATTTACATGGTACAGGGTGATTTTCTTTTTTTCACAAAATATTTTTCTTTTTTTCACTTCTTTTAATTATGTAAGCATGGAAACATTGTAAGACATCAATTAAACATAGCACAATAGATTGAAGCATTAGTAGAACCACATTAATAAAAAAGAGCCTCCAGTCATACTCTCAAACATATCAAACAACAAACGACACTTGTAAAATACACATCAATTGGGATCCTATCTACTATGGATAGGTAACAAGTAATAACAAACAGAGGTTGACAGAGATTAGTTCAATTATTCTCCCTCGATGTATCTTCGTTATAGTTTCTTCATAAATTTCTTTGTGCAGGTTTCCCAGATGTGTAGTGAAAGGTCTACGAACGTTTCGGTGATTCTTTAATTTATATCACCTTCTACAGGACCAAGGCGTCATTTTCTTAACTCTGATTTGTGGGCTAGGGGTTCAATCAGTTACTGCGTGTCGAGTCATATGTTTTTTCCTTCACAGTGATGACTTCCAAATTGAGATTAGCAGGCCATTGTGTATATCACGTAACAATATATCTCCCTATTATCTGGTTCTTTTCAGTAGGGGATTTTTCTGACCAAAGATTGCTTCAAATATTTCGAAGTTTTCAACACACTCTGTATGCGATTGTCAGCATATTTTTTGTTTCAACAGAGTCCCGAGCATCTAACAGCATGTGCTCCTATCAGTGTCCTTCATCAGGAGTCACTCTCCAAATGTACCCACTCATTACATACCGAGAGGAGCAGAACGAGCGGTAAAGAAGGATTACAAAACCTGACCGAGGCAGAGGAGATGTGTGTTGGAGGGTGTGAAGAGTCTAGTAAAAATAAACTATAACTCCTGCAGGAAATTCTCGTGTAATTAGTGAAAGATAAGAATTCCAATCAATAAAGGCACCAAAACCTTTCACACTGCTAGTGCACCATTATTAAGAGGTAATCATATGTTTATGAAATTGTGCTATGTGCTGAGAACAGAGTTTTAGACAAACTGGCCCCTAAACAAGGACAATAGACGTGAAGAGAGATGAATATAGACTCAGTCAATACTATATTTAAAGCTGTCCAGCCGAACAGGGATCTTTTTAATTTGCAAAGTTAACACAACAAATAAAGTGGGACACAAGCCTGCATCCTACTGAGTGTATATATAAAGCACAACATAAAACAAAAAACTAAAACAAAGGCTCAGGCAGAGCAAATGCTTTTATGTCATACTTTCAAATAGCACGACCATAGATGTGTTAAGACACCGTTACACCTGAGTAATATCAGAAAAGCGTTTACGATTTACATAGAGCCGAAGATGTTTCGATCCCTTCTGAACATTTGTGGGATCATCATCAGGACATAGTGTTACATGCCTGAGTAAAATGACCGTAGGAAAAAACGGAGAACAACATGCCAATGGAGGACCGCAGCAGCGTGTCCTTGTAAGATACAATGGTAGCGAAAAATGGCCATGGATACAGTGAGACTAGTCACTGGTGTGGGTGCTGCCACTGCTGTGGTGCATAGCTTGAAAGAGGGTAAAAAGGGTGTGAATGGTGAGGTCGAGTTATGGCCGCCGTTCGGGAAAGGTAAAAGAACATTGAAAGAATCTTACGGTGAAACAAATGAAAAATGAATATTGAAGAGTAAAACCTTCATGTATTTGAGTGAAACTCTGTGATGAGCAGGAGGAAGGACAGGAGACTGTTGCCACGTGGCGATGGCGGAAAACCAAAACTGAAGTTCAAAACTGTCCACGCAAAGAGGATGAATTAAAGAGGAAAGGTTTCATGTAATAAACCCTGAGAAACGGGGGAACAGAAACTTGAGAAACCATTTGCTCCGCTGAAAATGGCTAAAAACCAAGGGGCTTATTTATAAGACCCTTGCGCCACCTGTACGACACTTTTTCCCATATTAAAAGTGACGCACTGGCAGCGTTATGGGCTTGTATATAGACCCCAACGACTAAAGCAGAAAATCTTTATAGCCGCTACAGAACAAGAGAGCAAAAAAGGGGAATTAAGTAAAGAAATGGAAAAAGCTAAGTAAATGGAAATTCCTTAATGTGTTATACAAATCAGTGGGACATGAAACAAATAAAACCAAAATAATAAACAAATATCAAACGATAAACTAAAAGGTGCACTACTGAAAACAAGTCATTTCAATCCTGCCCTTGTGCCCCTTTGGTTGAAGAGAGTCCAGTTTGTTTATCCCAATGACCTCTTTTGTGGAGATGTTTGCTTCTATCCTTTAATTGTTATCAGAATACTTGGGTCTCAGCTGCTAATATTATGTCATTCATTCAAGTGAGTTTATGGTGACGCTGGATTTTTGGTTGTCGTTACAAATGCTTTTGTGCTCAGTGAGTCTTTCATTTTTCTTTCTGTCTTTTCCACACCTAGGAGTCTGCAACGCGTTGATGCAGTTGTGAGTCTCACAGGCAGTGAATTGTTTTAGCCAAATCTTCTTTCTGCTGTAAGGGTAAGTAACCTTTCTGTTTGTTGAAGGATTGTCAAGCAAGTTGTTTTTGGTTACTGTCACTGCCCCGAGGGGGCAGCAGATTCACCCTAATACGGCACATTTTCCTTCATTGTGCCAGGCGCACGTTTTAACAGGTTCGCCCAGCGCAATCAAGGAAAATGCGCTGTATGTAAAATATGCCCCTGGATGTCAGCCACAGTGTAATGTGCATCAAAGGGTTAATCCAGAGTTCCCAGGCCTACTCTTTATGATTCTTTAATCAGCCCCATCTCCTTCCTAAGATGTGTCCGGGCCCCTTCCTTTGTGATCTAACAATTTGACTCCCAATCTGGCTTCCTACCTGTGTTTAGTACTGAATCCGCCCTGTTGGAAGTTACGGAGTCCATAATAGAAAAGCTCGATCTGGGTGGTCCTGCTTGATTTATCAGTCGCCTTTGATACTGTCTCTCATACGCTCCTTGTGGATAGGGTGAGAATGGCTGACATTCCGAGTCAGGCTGATGCTTGGCTAAAACCCTTCCTTGTGGTAGTCTATCTTCCTTCACTTACTTCTACTTCAAAACCGCTTGGAACCTTTGTCTAAGTAATTTGAGTCTCAGGGCATTACAGTAACATCTTATGCAGATGACACCCAACTTCTCCTGTCCTTTTGGGGAACCCATGCAAGCCTGAGTTTCCTAAAATAGAATTCAAGGTCTTCACTAGAATATACCTTTGCAGGCATGTTTGCACACAATTTAAATACACTGCACGCATACTGTCCAGAGTGTCACCTCCATGTATTGTGCCACCCCATGTGCACATATATTCAGCACACACAATCACTCCGTGCACACTGATAATTACTATATCCTTTCTATATTGTGCCATGGTGTGCTACATGCTCACGCACCCATTGCTGGCACACACATTTCCCATGCACGCAATGCACAATACTTCACCCTTCATATATTGTACTTCTCACAAGCACGCACACACACCCAGCACATGCTTTTACTGCTCACACATAACACAGCACTACATCTCTCATATAATGTGTTCCTCTCTGCTGCATATACACCTAGTACACACAATCACCATGGATGCACTGCACAGCACTGCTCTGTCCCTGTACTGTTACACGCAATCACCATGCATGCACTGCACAGCACTGCTCTATCCCTGTACTGTTACATACAATCACCATGCATGTACTGCACATCACTGCTCTATCCCTGTACTGTTACATACAATCACCATGCATGCATTGCACAGCACTGCGCTATCCCTGTACTGTTACACACAATCACCATGCATGCACTGCACAACACTGCCCTATCCCTGTACTGTTACACACAATCACCATGCATGCACTGCACAGCAGTGCTCTATTCCTGTATTGTAACACAAAATCACCATGCATGCACTGCACAGCACTGCACTATCCCTGTATTGTAACACACAATCACCATGCATGCACAGCACAGCACTGCTCTATCCCTGTACTGTTACACACAATCACAATGCATGCACTGCACAGCACTGCTCTATCCCTGTATTGTAACACACAATCACCATGGATGCACTGCACAGCACTGCTCTATCCCTGTATTGTAACGCACAATCACCATGCATGCACAGCACAGCACTGCTCTATCCCTATACTGTTACACACAGCACTGCTCTATCCCTGTATTGGAACACACAATCACCATGGATGCACTGCACAGCACGGCTCTATCCCTGTACTGTTACACACAATCACCATGCATGCATTGCACAGCACTACGCTATCCCTGTACTGTTACACACAATCACCATGCATGCACTGCACAACACTGCTCTATCCCTGTACTATTACATACAATCACCATGCATGCACTGCACATCACTGCGCTATCCCTGTACTGTTACACACAATCACCATGCATGCACTGCACAGCACTGCCCTATCCCTGTACTGTTACACACATGCATGCACAGCTCAGCACTGCTCTATCCCTGTATTGTAACACACAATCACCATGCATGCACTGCACAGCACTGCTCTATCCCTGTACTGTTACACACAATCACCATGCATGCACTGCACAGCACTGTTCTATCCCTGTACTGTTACACACACTCACCATGCATGCACTGCACAGCATCCCTGTATTGTAACACACAATCACCATGCATGCACTGCACAGCACTGCTCTATCCCTGTACTGTTACACACAATCACCATGCATGCACTGCACAGCACTGTTCTATCCCTGTATTGTAACACACAATCACCATGCATGCACTGCACAGCACTGCTCTATCCCTGTACTATTACATACAATCACCATGCATGCATTGCACATCACTGCGCTATCCCTGTACTGTTACACACAATCACCATGCATGCACTGCACAGCACTGCCCTATCCCTGTACTGTTACACACATGCATGCACAGCTCAGCACTGCTCTATCCCTGTATTGTAACACACAATCACCATGCATGCACTGCACAGCACTGCTCTATCCCTGTACTGTTACACACAATCACCATGCATGCACTGCACAGCACTGCTCTATCCCTGTATTGTAACACACAATCACCATGGATGCACTGCACAGCACTGCTCTAGCCCTCTATTGTAACACACAATCACCATGCATGCACTGCACAGCACTGCTCTATCCCTGTATTGTTACACACAATCACCATGCATGCACTGCACAGCACTGCTCTATCCCTGTATTGTAACACACAATCACCATGCATGCACTGCACAGCACTGCTCTATCCCTGTATTGTAACACACAATCACCATGCATGCACTGCACAGCACTGCGCTATCCCTGTACTGTTACACACACTCACCATGCATGCACTGCACAGCACTGCTCTATCCCTGTATTGTTACACACAATCACCAAGGATGCACTGCACAGCAGTGCTCTATCCCTGTATTGTTACACACAATCACCATGCATGCACTGCACAGCACTGCTCTATCCCTGTATTGTAACACACAATCACCATGCATGCACTGCACAGCACTGCGCTATCCCTGTACTGTTACACACAATCACCATGCATGCACTGCACAGCACTGCTCTATCCCTGTATTGTTACACACAATCACCATGCATGCACTGCACAGCACTGCTCTATCCCTGTATTGTTACACACAATCACCATGCATGCACTGCACAGCACTGCTCTATCCCTGTATTGTAACACACACTCACCATGCATGCACTGCACAGCACTGCGCTATCCCTGTACTGTTACACACACTCACCATGCATGCACTGCACAGCACTGCTCTATCCCTGTATTGTTACACACAATCACCAAGGATGCACTGCACAGCACTGCTCTATCCCTGTACTGTTACATACAATCACCATGCATGCTTTGCACAGCACTGCGCTATCCCTGTACTGTTACACACAATCACCATGCATGCACTGCACAGCACTGCTCTATCCCTGTATTGTTACACACAATCACCAAGGATGCACTGCACAGCACTGCTCTATCCCTGTACTGTTACATACAATCACCATGCATGCATTGCACAGCACTGCACTATCCCTGTACTGTTACACACAATCACAATGCATGCACTGCACAGCACTGCACTATCCCTGTACTATTACACACAATCACCATGCACTGCACTGCACAGCACTGCTCTATCCCTGTACTATTACACACAATCACCATGCACTGCACTGCACAGCACTGCTCTATCCCTGTATTGTTACACACAATCACCATGGATGCACTGCACAGCACTGCTCTATCCCTGTATTGTAACACACAATCACCATGCATGCACTGCACAGCACTGTTCTATCCCTGTATTGTAACACACAATCACCATGCATGCACTGCACAGCACTGCTCTATCCCTGTATTGTAACACACAATCACCATGGATGCACTGCACAGCACGGCTCTATCCCTGTACTGTTACACACAATCACCATGCATGCACTGCACAGCACTGCTCTATCCCTGTATTGTAACACACAATCACCATGGATGCACTGCACAGCACTGCTCTATCCCTGTATTGTAACACACAATCACCATGCATGCACTGCACAGCACTGTTCTATCCCTGTATTGTAACACACAATCACCATGCATGCACTGCACAGCACTGCTCTATCCCTGTATTGTAACACACAATCACCATGCATGCACTGCACAGCACTGCTCTATCCCTGTACTGTTACACACACTCACCATGCATGCACTGCACGGCACTGCTCTATCCCTGTATTGTAACACACAATCACCATGGATGCACTGCACAGCACTGCTCTATCCCTGTATTGTAACACACAATCACCATGGATGCACTGCACAGCACTGCTCTATCCCTGTATTGTAACACACAATCACCATGCATGCACTGCACAGCACTGCCCTATCCCTGTACTGTTACACACATGCATGCACAGCTCAGCACTGCTCTATCCCTGTATTGTAACACACAATCACCATGCATGCACTGCACAGCACTGCTCTATCCCTGTACTGTTACACACAATCACCATGCATGCACTGCACAGCACTGCTCTATCCCTGTATTGTAACACACAATCACCATGGATGCACTGCACAGCACTGCTCTAGCCCTCTATTGTAACACACAATCACCATGCATGCACTGCAAAGCACTGCTCTATCCCTGTATTGTTACACACAATCACCATGCATGCACTGCACAGCACTGCTCTATCCCTGTATTGTAACACACAATCACCATGGATGCACTGCACAGCACTGCTCTAGCCCTCTATTGTAACACACAATCACAATGCATGCACTGCACAGCACTGCTCTATCCCTGTATTGTTACCCACAATCACCATGGATGCACTGCACAGCACTGCTCTATCCCTGTATTGTAACACACAATCACCATGCATGCACTGCACAGCACTGCCCTATCCCTGTACTGTTACACACAATCACCATGCATTCAGTGCACAGCACTGCTCTATCCCTGTATTGTAACACACAATCACCATGGATGCACTGCACAGCACTGCTCTATCCCTGTATTGTAACACACAATCACCATGCATGCACTGCACAGCACTGCCCTATCCCTGTACTGTTACACACATGCATGCACAGCTCAGCACTGCTCTATCCCTGTATTGTAACACACAATCACCATGCATGCACTGCACAGCACTGCTCTATCCCTGTACTGTTACACACAATCACCATGCATGCACTGCACAGCACTGCTCTATCCCTGTATTGTAACACACAATCACCATGGATGCACTGCACAGCACTGCTCTAGCCCTCTATTGTAACACACAATCACCATGCATGCACTGCACAGCACTGCTCTATCCCTGTATTGTTACACACAATCACCATGCATGCACTGCACAGCACTGCTCTATCCCTGTATTGTAACACACAATCACCATGCATGCACTCCACAGCACTGCTCTATCCCTGTATTGTAACACACAATCACCATGCATGCACTGCACAGCACTGCGCTATCCCTGTATTGTAAAACACAATCACCATGCATGCACTGCACAGCACTGCTCTATCCCTGTACTGTTACACACACTCACCATGCATGCACTGCACAGCACTGCTCTATCCCTGTATTGTTACACACAATCACCAAGGATGCACTGCACAGCACTGCTCTATCCCTGTACTGTTACATACAATCACCATGCATGCTTTGCACAGCACTGCGCTATCCCTGTACTGTTACACACAATCACCATGCATGCACTGCACAGCACTGCTCTATCCCTGTATTGTTACACACAATCACCATGCATGCACTGCACAGCACTGCTCTATCCCTGTACTGTTACATACAATCACCATGCATGCTTTGCACAGCACTGCGCTATCCCTGTACTGTTACACACAATCACCATGCATGCACTGCACAGCACTGCTCTATCCCTGTACTGTTACATACAATCACCATGCATGCTTTGCACAGCACTGCGCTATCCCTGTACTGTTACACACAATCACCATGCATGCACTGCACAGCACTGCTCTATCCCTGTATTGTTACACACAATCACCAAGGATGCACTGCACAGCACTGCTCTATCCCTGTACTGTTACATACAATCACCATGCATGCATTGCACATCACTGCGCTATCCCTGTACTGTTACACACAATCACCATGGATGCACTGCACAGCACTGCTCTGTCCCTGTATTGTAACAAACAATCACCATGCATGCACTGCACAGCACTGCTCTGTCCCTGTACTGTTACAGGCAATCACCATGGATGCACTGCACAGCACTGATCTGTCCCTGTACTGTTACAGGCAATCACCATGGATGCACTGCACAGCACTGCTCTATCCCTGTACTGTTACACACACTCACCATGCATGCACTGCACAGCACTGCTCTATCCCTGTATTGTAAAAACAACAGGTGATGGACCAAATGTGGATCAATGTCACACACTCAACCCAGTCCAAAGATCTGGGCCCAAATCCATCGTTTTTTTGCACTCCACACCACCCCGGGTTAGACAATGGCGATATGCAAATCAGCTCTGACCCTGTGCCCCATGGGAACAGTCCAGTCCGAACTACAAAAGCCATGTCCTTCCCAGAACGGAATCAAGCATCCGAGGACCGGACCGGTTTCGAGGTAACACCTCTCATCAGCCCGGCTAGCTTGACTCCAGTGGTGTGGAGTGCCTGGGACCCACGTCTGGGCATCCCCAGCGCACTTAGGGCGGAATTTGCAAAAACAACAGGTGATGGACCGAATGTGGATCAATGTCACACACTCAACCCAGTCCAAAGATCTGGGCCCAAATCCATCGTTTTTTTGCACTCCACACCACCCCGGGTTAGACAATGGCGATATGCAAATCAGCTCTGACCCTGAGCCCCATGGGAACAGTCCAGTCCGAACTACAAAAGCCATGTCCTTCCCAGAACGGAATCAAGCATCCGAGGACCGGACCGGTTTCGAGGTAACACCTCTCATCAGCCCGGCTAGCTTGACTCCAGTGGTGTGGAGTGCCTGGGACCCACGTCTGGGCATCCCCAGCGCACTTAGGGCGGAATTTGCAAAAACAACAGGTGATGGACCGAATGTGGATCAATGTCACACACTCAACCCAGTCCAAAGATCTGGGCCCAAATCCATCGTTTTTTTGCACTCCACACCACCCCGGGTTAGACAATGGCGATATGCAAATCAGCTCTGACCCTGTGCCCCATGGGAACAGTCCAGTCCGAACTACAAAAGCCATGTCCTTCCCAGAACGGAATCAAGCATCCGAGGACCGGACCGGTTTCGAGGTAACACCTCTCATCAGCCCGGCTAGCTTGACTCCAGTGGTGTGGAGTGCCTGGGACCCACGTCTGGGCATCCCCAGCGCACTTAGGGCGGAATTTGCAAAAGCAACAGGTGATGGACCGAATGTGGATCAATGTCACACACTCAACCCAGTCCAAAGATCTGGGCCCAAATCCATCGTTTTTTTGCACTCCACACCACCCCGGGTTAGACAATGGCGATATGCAAATCAGCTCTGACCCTGTGCCCCATGGGAACAGTCCAGTCCGAACTACAAAAGCCATGTCCTTCCCAGAACGGAATCAAGCATCCGAGGACCGGACCGGTTTCGAGGTAACACCTCTCATCAGCCCGGCTAGCTTGACTCCAGTGGTGTGGAGTGCCTGGGACCCACGTCTGGGCATCCCCAGCGCACTTAGGGCGGAATTTGCAAAAACAACAGGTGATGGACCGAATGTGGATCAATGTCACACACTCAACCCAGTCCAAAGATCTGGGCCCAAATCCATCGTTTTTTTGCACTCCACACCACCCCGGGTTAGACAATGGCGATATGCAAATCAGCTCTGACCCTGTGCCCCATGGGAACAGTCCAGTCCGAACTACAAAAGCCATGTCCTTCCCAGAACGGAATCAAGCATCCGAGGACCGGACCGGTTTCGAGGTAACACCTCTCATCAGCCCGGCTAGCTTGACTCCAGTGGTGTGGAGTGCCTGGGACCCACGTCTGGGCATCCCCAGCGCACTTAGGGCGGAATTTGCAAAAACAACAGGTGATGGACCGAATGTGGATCAATGTCACACACTCAACCCAGTCCAAAGATCTGGGCCCAAATCCATCGTTTTTTTGCACTCCACACCACCCCGGGTTAGACAATGGCGATATGCAAATCAGCTCTGACCCTGTGCCCCATGGGAACAGTCCAGTCCGAACTACAAAAGCCATGTCCTTCCCAGAACGGAATCAAGCAGATCTTTTGACTGGGTTGAATGTGTGACATTGATCCTCATTCGGTCCATCACCTGTTGTTTTTGCAAACTCGCTATAAGTGTACTGGGGATGCCCAGACGTGGGTCCCAGGCACTCCACACCACTGGAGTCAAGCTAGCCGGGCTGATGAGAGGTGTTACCTCGAAACCGGTCCGGTCCTCGGATGCTTTATTCCGTTCTGGGAAGGACATGGCTTTTGTAGTTCGGACTGGACTGTTCCCATGGGGCACAGGGTCAGAGCTGATTTGCATATCGCCATTGTCTAACCCAGGGTGGTGTGGAGTGCAAAAAAACGATGGATTAGGACCCAGATCTTTTGACTGGGTTGAATGTGTGACATTGATCCTCATTCGGTCCATCACCTGTTGTATTTGCAAACTCGCTATAAGTGTACTGGGGATGCCCAGACGTGGGTCCCAGGCACTCCACACCACTGGAGTCAAGCTAGCCGGGCTGATGAGAGGTGTTACCTCGAAACCGGTCCGGTCCTCGGATGCTTGATTCCGTTCTGGGAAGGACATGGCTTTTGTTGTTCGGACTGGACTGTTCCCATGGGGCACAGGGTCAGAGCTGATTTGCATATCGCCATTGTCTAACCCAGGGCGGTGTGGAGTGCAAAAAAACGATGGATTAGGACCCAGATCTTTTGACTGGGTTGAATGTGTGACATTGATCCTCATTCGGTCCATCACCTGTTGTTTTTGCAAACTCGCTATAAGTGTACTGGGGATGCCCAGACGTGGGTCCCAGGCACTCCACACCACTGGAGTCAAGCTAGCCGGGCTGATGAGAGGTGTTACCTCGAAACCGGTCCGGTCCTCGGATGCTTGATTCCGTTCTGGGAAGGACATGGCTTTTGTAGTTCGGACTGGACTGTTCCCATGGGGCACAGGGTCAGAGCTGATTTGCATATCGCCATTGTCTAACCCAGGGTGGTGGGGAGTGCAAAAAAACGATGGATTAGGACCCAGATCTTTTGACTGGGTTGAATGTGTGACATTGATCCTCATTCGGTCCATCACCTGTTGTTTTTGCAAACTCGCTATAAGTGTACTGGGGATGCCCAGACGTGGGTCCCAGGCACTCCACACCACTGGAGTCAAGCTAGCCGGGCTGATGAGAGGTGTTACCTCGAAACCGGTCCGGTCCTCGGATGCTTGATTCCGTTCTGGGAAGGACATGGCTTTTGTAGTTCGGACTGGACTGTTCCCATGGGGCACAGGGTCAGAGCTGATTTGCATATCGCCATTGTCTAACCCAGGGTGGTGGGGAGTGCAAAAAAACGATGGATTAGGACCCAGATCTTTTGACTGGGTTGAATGTGTGACATTGATCCTCATTCGGTCCATCACCTGTTGTTTTTGCAAACTCGCTATAAGTGTACTGGGGATGCCCAGACGTGGGTCCCAGGCACTCCACACCACTGGAGTCAAGCTAGCCGGGCTGATGAGAGGTGTTACCTCGAAACCGGTCCGGTCCTCGGATGCTTGATTCCGTTCTGGGAAGGACATGGCTTTTGTAGTTCGGACTGGACTGTTCCCATGGGGCACAGGGTCAGAGCTGATTTGCATATCGCCATTGTCTAACCCAGGGTGGTGTGGAGTGCAAAAAAACGATGGATTAGGACCCAGATCTTTTGACTGGGTTGAATGTGTGACATTGATCCTCATTCGGTCCATCACCTGTTGTTTTTGCAAACTCGCTATAAGTGTACTGGGGATGCCCAGACGTGGGTCCCAGGCACTCCACACCACTGGAGTCAAGCTAGCCGGGCTGATGAGAGGTGTTACCTCGAAACCGGTCCGGTCCTCGGATGCTTGATTCCGTTCTGGGAAGGACATGGCTTTTGTAGTTCGGACTGGACTGTTCCCATGGGGCACAGGGTCAGAGCTGATTTGCATATCGCCATTGTCTAACCCAGGGTGGTGTGGAGTGCAAAAAAACGATGGATTAGGACCCAGATCTTTTGACTGGGTTGAATGTGTGACATTGATCCTCATTCAGTCCATCACCTGTTGTTTTTGCAAACTCGCTATAAGTGTACTGGGGATGCCCAGACGTGGGTCCCAGGCACTCCACACCACTGGAGTCAAGCTAGCCGGGCTGATGAGAGGTGTTACCTCGAAACCGGTCCGGTCCTCGGATGCTTGATTCCGTTCTGGGAAGGACATGGCTTTTGTAGTTCGGACTGGACTGTTCCCATGGGGCACAGGGTCAGAGCTGATTTGCATATCGCCATTGTCTAACCCAGGGTGGTGTGGAGTGCAAAAAAACGATGGATTAGGACCCAGATCTTTTGACTGGGTTGAATGTGTGACATTGATCCTCATTCGGTCCATCACCTGTTGTTTTTGCAAACTCGCTATAAGTGTACTGGGGATGCCCAGACGTGGGTCCCAGGCACTCCACACCACTGGAGTCAAGCTAGCCGGGCTGATGAGAGGTGTTACCTCGAAACTGGTCCGGTCCTCGGATGCTTGATTCCGTTCTGGGAAGGACATGGCTTTTGTAGTTCGGACTGGACTGTTCCCATGGGGCACAGGGTCAGAGCTGATTTGCATATCGCCATTGTCTAACCCAGGGTGGTGTGGAGTGCAAAAAAACGAAGGATTAGGACCCAGATCTTTTGACTGGGTTGAATGTGTGACATTGATCCTCATTCGGTCCATCACCTGTTGTTTTTGCAAACTCGCTATAAGTGTACTGGGGATGCCCAGACGTGGGTCCCAGGCACTCCACACCACTGGAGTCAAGCTAGCCGGGCTGATGAGAGGTGTTACCTCAAAACTGGTCCGGTCCTCGGATGCTTGATTCCGTTCTGGGAAGGACATGGCTTTTGTAGTTCGGACTGGACTGTTCCCATGGGGCACAGGGTCAGAGCTGATTTGCATATCGCCATTGTCTAACCCAGGGTGGTGTGGAGTGCAAAAAAACGATGGATTAGGACCCAGATCTTTTGACTGGATTGAATGTGTGACATTGATCCTCATTCGGTCCATCACCTGTTGTTTTTGCAAACTCGCTATAAGTGTACTGGGGATGCCCAGACGTGGGTCCCAGGCACTCCACACCACTGGAGTCAAGCTAGCCGGGCTGATGAGAGGTGTTACCTCGAAACCGGTCCGGTCCTCGGATGCTTGATTCCGTTCTGGGAAGGACATGGCTTTTGTAGTTCGGACTGGACTGTTCCCATGGGGCACAGGGTCAGAGCTGATTTGCATATCGCCATTGTCTAACCCAGGGTGGTGTGGAGTGCAAAAAAACGATGGATTAGGACCCAGATCTTTTGACTGGGTTGAATGTGTGACATTGATCCTCATTCGGTCCATCACCTGTTGTTTTTGCAAACTCGCTATAAGTGTACTGGGGATGCCCAGACGTGGGTCCCAGGCACTCCACACCACTGGAGTCAAGCTAGCCGGGCTGATGAGAGGTGTTACCTCGGAACCGGTCCGGTCCTCGGATGCTTGATTCCGTTCTGGGAAGGACATGGCTTTTGTAGTTCGGACTGGACTGTTCCCATGGGGCACAGGGTCAGAGCTGATTTGCATATCGCCATTGTCTAACCCAGGGTGGTGTGGAGTGCAAAAAAACGATGGATTAGGACCCAGATCTTTTGACTGGGTTGAATGTGTGACATTGATCCTCATTCGGTCCATCACCTGTTGTTTTTGCAAACTCGCTATAAGTGTACTGGGGATGCCCAGACGTGGGTCCCAGGCACTCCACACCACTGGAGTCAAGCTAGCCGGGCTGATGAGAGGTGTTACCTCGAAACCGGTCCCGTCCTCGGATGCTTGATTCCGTTCTGGGAAGGACATGCGTTTGTAGTTCGGACTGGACTGTTCCCATGGGGCACAGGGTCAGAGCTGATTTGCATATCGCCATTGTCTAACCCAGGGTGGTGTGGAGTGCAAAAAAACGATGGATTAGGACCCAGATCTTTTGACTGGGTTGAATGTGTGACATTGATCCTCATTCGGTCCATCACCTGTTGTTTTTGCAAACTCGCTATAAGTGTACTGGGGATGCCCAGACGTGGGTCCCAGGCACTCCACACCACTGGAGTCAAGCTAGCCGGGCTGATGAGAGGTGTTACCTCGAAACCGGTCCGGTCCTCGGATGCTTGATTCCGTTCTGGGAAGGACATGGCTTTTGTAGTTCGGACTGGACTGTTCCCATGGGGCACAGGGTCAGAGCTGATTTGCATATCGCCATTGTCTAACCCAGGGTGGTGTGGAGTGCAAAAAAACGATGGATTAGGACCCAGATCTTTGGACTGGGTTGAATGTGTGACATTGATCCTCATTCGGTCCATCACCTGTTGTTTTTGCAAACTCGCTATCCCTGTATTGTAACACACAATCACCATGGATGCACTGCACAGCACTGCTCTATCCCTGTATTGTAACACACAATCACCATGCATGCACTGCACAGCACTGCTCTATCCCTGTATTGTAACACACAATCACCATGCATGCACTGCACAGCACTGCTCTATCCCTGTATTGTAACACACAATCACCATGCATGCACTGCACAGCACTGCTCTATCCCTGTATTGTTACACACAATCACCAAGGATGCACTGCACAGCACTGCTCTGTCCCTGTGCTGTACCCTTTGCAGGCACACCTGCTTCCTGCGCAGAGTCTACACTCCACATGTACCCGATGTAGACCTGGGGTGAGGTAAGCACACAGCAGCAGAACTCTTAACCACTTGGATGCTAGGCGTTTTCCCGCTGTGTGCTGGAAAATGCCATTTTAGTGGCACCATGACGAGCTCAGCTCGTCATCAGCACACGACCCCCGTGGGTGATGACGAGCTGAGCTCGTCATCAGCATCGAAGGGGTTAAGATGGTGAGCGAGCCTGTGGGCCTCACTCTAGTGACACAGGTTAAAAATATGTCCTGTTCACTACTACTGATCATTACATGGTACACCGCCACCACCCGCTCGTGCTGCGAACTCTTGGTGAAGGCAGTCACTCTCCCCGCTATGAGGGTCGTGCTCTGGTTGCCCCTCTCAGTCAAACAAGACTGCAAACCGTGAGACAGGCCAATGTCATGGTGCACATGCAGGATCCGTGTTTGCCCATGACAGCAACAATCAGCACGAGGGATCCAGAGAACAGTGCAGTGGGGCACTCAGGGCATGGGGGCACTCAGGGCAGGGGTGCACTCAGGGCAGGGGGGCACTCAGGGCAGGGGGGCACTCAGGGCAGGGGTGCACTCAGGGCAGGGGGGCACTTAGGGCAGGGGGGCACTCAGGGCAGGGGTGCACTCAGGGCAGGGCGGCACTCAGGGCAGGGGTGCACTCAGGGCAGGGGGGCACTCAGGGCAGGGGTGCACTCAGGGCAGGGGGGCACTCAGGGCATGGGGGCACTCAGGGCAGGGGTGCACTCAGGGCAGGGGTGCACTCAGGGCAGGGAGGCACTCAGGGCAGGGGTGCACTCAGGACAGGGGTGCAATCAGGGCAGGGGGGCAATCAGGGCAGGGGTGCACACAGGGCAGGGAGGCACTCAGGGCAGGGGTGCACTCAGGGCAGGGGTGCACTCAGGGCAGGGGGGCACTTAGGGCAGGGGGGCACTCAGGGCAGGGGTGCACTCAGGGCAGGGTTGCACTCAGGGCAGGGGGGCACTTAGGGCAGGGGGGCACTCAGGGCAGGGTGCACTCAGGGCAGGGGTGCACTCAGGGCAGGGGGGCACTCAGGGCAGGGGGGCACTCAGGGCAGGGGGGCACTCAGGGCAGGGGTGCACTCAGGGCAGGGGTGCACTCAGGGCAGGGGTGCACTCAGGACAGAGGTGCACTCAGGGCAGGGGGGCACTCAGGGTAGTGGGGCACTCAGGGCAGTGGGGCACTCAGGCCAGGGGTGCACTCAGGGCAGGGGTGCACTCAGGGCAGGGGGGCACTCAGGGCAGGGGTGCACTCAGGGCAGGGGTGCACTCAGGGCAGGGAGGCACTCAGGGCAGGGGTGCACTCAGGGCAGGGGTGCAATCAGGGCATGGGGGCACTCAGGGCAGGGGTGCACTCAGGGCAGAGGGGCACTCAGGGCAGGGGTGCACTCAGGGCAGGGGTGCACTCAGGGCAGGGGGGCACTCAGGGCAGGGGGGCACTCAGGGCCGGGGTGCCCTCAGGGCAGGGGTGCACTCAGGGCAGGGGTGCACTCATGGCAAGGGGGCACTCAGGGGAGGGGGGCACTCAGGGCAGGGGTGCACTCAGGGCAGGGGGGCACTCAGGGCAGGGGTGCACTCAGGGCAGGGGGGCACTCAGGGCAGGGGTGCACTCAGGGCAGGGGTGCACTCAGGGCAGGGGGGCACTCAGGGCAGGGGTGCACTCAGGACAGAGGTGCACTCAGGGCAGGGGGGCACTCAGGGCAGGGGTGCATGGGGGCACTCAGGGCAGGGGTGCACTCAAGGCAGGGGGGCACTCAGGGCAGGGGGGACTCAGGGCAGGGGTGCACTCAGGGCAGGGGTGCACTCATGGCAGGGGGGCACTTAGGGGAGGGGGGCACTCAGGGCAGGGGGGCACTCAGGGCAGGGGTGCACTCAGGGCAGGGGTGCACTCAGGGCATGGGGGCACTCAGGGCAGGGGTGCACTCAGGGCAGGGGTGCACTCAGGGCAGGGAGGCACTCAGGGCAGGGGTGCACTCAGGGCAGGGGTGCACTCAGGGCATGGGGCACTCAGGGCAGGGGTGCACTCAGGGCAGGGGTGCACTCAGGGCAGGGAGGCACTCAGGGCAGGGGTGCACTCAGGGCAGGGGTGCACTCAGGGCAGGGGTGCAATCAGGGCAGGGGTGCACTCAGGGCAGGGGGGCACTCAGGGCAGGGGTGCACTCAGGGCAGGGGTGCACTCAGGGCAGGGGGGCACTCAGGGCAGGGGGGCACTCAGGGCCGGGGTGCACTCAAGGCAGGGGTGCACTCAGGGCAGGGGTGCACTCAGGGCAGGGGGCACTTAGGGCAGGGGGGCACTCAGGGCAGGGTGCACTCAGGGCAGGGGTGCACTCAGGGCAGGGGGGCACTCAGGGCAGGGGTGCACTCAGGACAGGGGGGCACTCAGGGCAGGGGTGCACTCAGGGCAGGGGTGCACTCAGGGCAGGGGGGCACTCAGGGCAGGGGTGCACTCAGGGCAGGGGTGCACTCAGGGTAGGGGTGCACTCAGGACAGAGGTGCACTCAGGGCAGGGGGGCACTCAGGGTAGTGGGGCACTCAGGGCAGTGGGGCACTCAGGGCAGCGGTGCACTCAGGGCAGGGGGGCACTCAGGGCAGGGGTGCACTCAGGGCAGGGGGGCACTCAGGGCAGGGGTGCACTCAGGGCAGGGGTGCACTCAGGGCAGGGGGGCACTCAGGGCAGGGGGGCACATAAACGACCGTGCGGAGGACTTTTCCATTGCAACACATGGCAAGTGGAAAGGTGTAAGCAGTGCCCCAGCGTGATGGGAAAGCCCTGCATTGCTGTTAGAGCAGGGAGCATTCCAAAGGCATCATTGACCTTGTTGTGGTGCTCTTTCCGGCTTTGGTGTGGACGGTTTCCGGTTTTCCCTTTCACTGAATCTTTGACCTGATTCCTGTTCATGCTCCTTGTAGGTTTTACCACTTGAGGTTTCTCTTTAACCGATGAACTGTCAATATCCCAGATGTTTTTCAAGGATGTGTGAAAATAACTTTGATAGGGGAGTAGATTACTCTTGTGAGTAGGCTTCAGAGAAACTTTGTATGTGTGCCTCCTTGCTGCTCAAGATTTCCACATCTAGACAATAAATCTTTGATGCATCGCTGTTTTGAGTGAATTTAATGCATGGATTCTTATGGTTGAGTTTGTCAATGTTAGTTTCCAAGTATTCTGTGTGTCCTAGCCAAATAATGAAAATAAAATGTATATATCTGAAATGTAGGGGAAGATTCCCCGTGCATTCTGGATTACCACAAATAAGTTGATTTCATGAATTTTGGCCATGTATAAGTTCAGCACCCCTGAAAAGCCCATGGATGTGTCTGTTTTCTGCAAAACAAGTGACAGCAAGAGAAATGTTGTTTGCAAAATGATTTTCCTAAATAAGTATGTGGGATGGTGCTGCCGCTGTGTGTGATCTGTAGGTTTGCACTGTCTGCACCCCCGGATGTCAACACAGCATCACACCACAGCACACCCCCTGACAAGCCTGTGGCTCAGCAGAAGCAGTGGAAGTGACCCAATGGAGGCACCCAGGCTGGGGGTGGGGGGGGGGAGGGTCACCTGCACTCCAGGAGTTGGGAGGGGGATGATGTAAACTAGCTGTGTTGTACCTTCATGAGTTCTGCTATCCTCTCAGTGTACGCTTGCTGCTGGAGTGAAGCTGAACGGGAAGTGAGGGTCACCCACAGACAAAAGCGGGCCATCAAACCCGAAAGAGGGAGCGTTCTCACTAAGGGCCAGATGTAGGTGGCCATTTACCGGCCGGTAACGGCCGATTTCCACCGTTACCGACCGGTAAATGGGTTTTTGGGATGTAGGGGGCCAATTTTACCGAATCGGTAAATTTACCGAATCGGTAAAATACCGAATCGGTATTTTTACAGATTCAGTAACTTCTAGATGTAGGTGGGACTCTTCTGAGTCCCAAAGGCCTTTCAGATTCGGTATTGTACCACCCAATCCAATTGGGTGGTAAAATACTGAATCCAGTTGTGCATGCACATGTGTGCATGCACACCTATGCCATGTGACAGACAGACATGCCCTTAGGGCATGTTTGTGTGCCACATGGCACACATGCCTGTATTTGGGGTGCTAGAGGGTGTCAAAGTGACACCCCCTGCACCCTTGCTGGAATCGGTATTTACCGAATCGGTAAATACCGATTCGATAATGCCCATTGATTCCTATGGGCTTCAATGCCCATAGGAATCAATGGGCATTACCGAATCGGTATTTACAGAATCGGTAAATACCGAATCTTAACAATTCGGTATTTACCGATTCTGTAATACCTACACCCCCCCCCCCCCTCTATTTTACCATTTTGTAAATACCGAATCGGTAAAATTCGGTATTTAAGAAGTGGTAAAATAAAATTACCTACATCTAGGCCTAAGAAGCATTCAGCTGGAGAAGCCAGCTCGGCTTTTTAGGACCAAGCAGTGCATTTTGAAGATGAATGAATGCAAGCTGCAATATTCCTGGACCAATGACACCGGAGAAATATCAGGAATGGCTGCCCTAATCTGCTCTTTTAATACTAATAACAATAATAATGATAAGAATAATTATTAATATTATTAGTATTATTACTATTATTATTATTACAATAATGATAATAATAACAACAATACAAATAATGTAAATAATAATAATAACAATGATATTAACCCATTGGCTGCGCTGAACGTCCCGCGCCAGTGCGGAACGTTCTAAGAAGCGGACGGGGCCGCGTCAGCCAACGGACGTGCGCACCACTACCGAGGTAGTGCTCGTGACGACCGTTGTCCGACAGCAGCAGCCAACGCGTTAATAATAATAATAATATTGATAATACTAATAACAAGGACAACAACAATAATAATAATAATACAATTACAATGACAACAATAAAATAACATTGCCAATATTAATAATAATGTTAATAACGATAAAAATATGAATAATAATGTTAACATTGATTTTATACACTGCTGAGTACTTCCCTGCTGCCCTTTGTAACTGCTGTAAATAGCTATGCTATTATTACCTAATGTAGTACAGTAATACATGTGAAGAAGCTGTTTCACAATAATAATAATAATAATAATAATGATAGTAATAATATTAATAACACTCTCAAGACATGTGCTAATAATAGTGACTATGACTTGATTCTAAGAGTTGTATCTGATACTCCATTTACTGTAGTAAAGCATGATAATAATAATACACAAAATAATAATAAAAATAACATTTGTTTCCCTGATTGTTCTACCTAAGGATAGAAAAAGAACTTCTAAGAAATACCCTATGAGTAAGGAGGAGGGTGACGAGGATATGAGCAATGAGATGGGTGGACATAGAGGAATACGAGTTGCAAAGACCAAATGAGGTGCGGAAACGAAATGCAGCAATCATGAGAAGGAAGGTGGATTTGAAGGGGGGCCCCTAAAAATTTAGACTAGAATCAAACAGGGTCTTTGGTTATTTTTTGAACGGATGTGCTAGGGGAAAGGCGATAAAAAAGGGAGGAAATCAAATCCACCAAACCGGTCACAATTGTTGTTTTCCCTATCTAAATGTGAAAGTTTACAGAAGGTAGGCTACAAAGATCTCAGACAAGAGGGGTTTACTATAAACAGATTGGGGAATGAAGTACCCAAAGTTTTGTTAGACTCATGGTTGGTGCAGTGAGCACTTGTAAACGCAAAGTACCAGTTACATAAAGAAGGAATCAGATTAGTTCAATGGACAGAAATGCTAGACTGTTACAACTATGACAAACCACTCCTTTTGAATCATGCAGGGTTGGGATCAAGATAGGTAAGGCTGACCGATCAGGGTTGTGACATCATGGAAGATCTTTAAATCACAATAAGGTGCCACCAAACAGATGGATATAGGGAGGGCTTACTCCGGGCAAATAGTTATAGGGCTCTTGCATCCCCGGAAAAATAAGGACTTGGTTTGGCTAAATGAGATTGACTGGGAGGTAGGGTAGTCGCACAGCCTGGCTATACTATCCTGGAACACTAATGGGTATCGCAGAATCATGAAATTGGAAAGTTTTAAAGGAGATATTAACAGTAATGCGATTGTGTGTCTGCAGGAAACCTGGCTGTGTGATGAAACCCCAATGAATGAGGGGTTTGCCCAACAGAAATAGTCAGCAAAGAAGAGAACATGTTGACAACCTGCTGGTGGGCAAAAAACATTGATATCCACAAAAATTACTGAGAAGATAGTCCCTCTGAAGTAAAATATAAGTGGACAATGGATTGTTGAGAGCTCCTGTTAGACCCTGACCCACGATATGAAGGTGTTGTCATTGTAAATGTTCATATACAGAAGGCTAAAGAGGAGGAATATGAGTAAGAATTGTAAAGGTTCAAAGAATACATATTGGCCTTGAATGATCTCTTCCAGAGAGATGCCCTCATTGTGTTGAGTGATTTTAATCATAAATTAGACCCTCGTAGGATTGCCCTATGGTGCAAGGAGTTGCTGTCATCATATGAGATACGTGATGCCATCTTTCCTAAGGAGGATTTGGCAGCATAAGATATGGCTCTAGGAAAATTCTAGGCTCAATGGGCTTAGTTTGTACAAATGGTAAAATGGAAACAGATCGACCAGCAAATTGCACATTTAAGATATGCCATCAATTATGCACAATAGATTATGTGTTCCTGCATGTTTGGAACTTTAAATTAGTCAAGGGGTTTGAGGTGGTAAGAGTGGAAGGAAGCAATCACTACCCATTAAAAAGTGAAATACTAGGATCAAGCAAAAAAGTAAGAGATGTGGTCCTCCAAAAACATATTGATTATGAAGGTGACTCACTCGTATATCAAAGGGAGCATATCGAAAAAACAGTTGCCGCTCAGCAGAGGCAAACACTAGGAAGTACCCTCAAAATTAAGGATATTGGATGGTTTGAAAGTATAATTAGCTAACTAGTGAAATGCCTAAGGGTCAAAATGAAAATGAAAAAAAATGGATAGGGTGACTGTGGGAAAAATAGAAACCAGAGCAAAGAGAATACCTAGTTTGACAAAGAATGTCATCAACTAAAAGCAAGTATAATAAAAGAGAAAAGAAGACTCAGGGGATAGTACAATATAGAGATGCTCCTTAACCTCCACAAATTAAGGAAAATATAGAAAATTGGTAATCAGAAATAAAAAAAAGCATATACAGAGGGCTGTTGGGTAAAATTACTGTGATCAATAGAATCAAAAGACATAAAAGGATTTTGGAAGTTGGTTCAAGAAAGCTCTGGGAGAGTACAGGGGCCCTTAGATTGCATAGTGTCTGTAGTCCATTGGGTAAGGTACCTGAGTGAAATATATGGAAAATGGGTTGAAACAGAGAGGTTGAGAATTACAGTCTGGCCAGGTGATCAGGAGGACATAAATAATCTCTTTATAACAGCAATGTAAAACAAAAGTATAGCCAGTTTAACCATGACTCGAGCTGCAGGCCCCGACAATCTCCTGCCAGTGATTATAAAGACCAGGCCAGATTGGTGGGCAGATTTCTTTTCAGAAATATTCATTGGCATACTTGATTCAGGTTATATACCAGAAAACTGGAGAGGGACAATGTTAGAAGGGGACCTGGAGGGTCGGCCGAGGACAAGAGGAGAGGTCTCCGGGGAGAGCCGTCTCCTAGCGATCGTACAGACGAGTAACTTCCCCCCTACAGATGGACACCACACAAGGATAAAGTTAACGTTCTTTATATATAGTTCTTGAAGCAAGGTATTACGATACAACGAGATCAGGATACGAGGATCCTCTCAATTCTAGTCTCTGTAAGGGAAAGGGGGTAGCGGGACAGTCTTGTTACCAATCTGGTATTGAGATGAAGTGATAGGTAGCTCACAATCCTCGAGCTCGGCGTTCTAGATGGTCGGGCCGCGGCAGCGCCAGCAGGTCCCGAGGAGGTCGTCGGTGGTAACGGGCCGCGGCAGCGCCAGCAGGTCCCGACGAGGATGAAGGTTACAACGGGCCCCGGCAGCGCCAGCAGGTCCCGACGAAGATGGAGGTTGCAAAGGGGGCCGCGGCAGCGCCAGCAGGTCCCGACGACGAGGAAGGTTGCAGAAGGTTGCAGAAGGTCCGCGGCAGCGCCAGCAGGCAGGACAATGGTTCACAAGGCAGGGCTGCGGCAGCGCTGCAGTCCGTCAAGGATGAGTTCTTCAAGGTGTCTCTCGACTCCAGGATACAACTGCCTTCCTGCTCTGGAGCTGCCCCAGTTATAGGTCTGGCGCCCTTTGATGTCCGGACCCTCGCACTTGGAGGTCGGGAGGTCCGGGATGAGCGGTCGGCACCTGGCGGGGGAGAGCCATCAACGCTCCTCACTCCCATTGACCTGCCAAGTGGTCCGTTCACCTCCTGGGTGGATGGTGGTGCCGGGCTGTCGGGGCCTGGCCAGGCCCAGGGTTGGGGTCGAGCTGAGGCCACGCGGCCTCGTGGTGCAGTGCCCAAGATGGCGGCTGGGCCCGGGCAATGGTGCTGACGACGGCCCGGGCCAGTGATACAGAGATGTCCGGGAGCAGGCGTCCCGTAGGGGACGGGTTGCGGGTCGCTTCTGTGGGTCGTTGGGGTTTCCCTTCGGGTAGCACCTGGAGGGCCGGTGTCCGGGTCCTGTTATGCGGGGAGGGAGCGAGCCCTTCCTGGGGCCTGTCCAACATGCGTCCCCCCCAGCTGAAGGCGGGGAGAGTCACCCATCCTCTTGGGGACTTTCCTTGTCGAGGCGGAAGAAGCGGGACAGGCCATCTGCGTTGGCGTGGTCCTGGCCAGGGCGATGCTCCACAGTGAAGTCCATCCCCTGCAGGGAGATGGACCATCGCAACAGTTTGGGATTCTCCCCCCGCATCTGCATCAACCATTGCAGGGGGCGATGATCGGTTTGCACCCGAAAGTGGGTACCGAAGAGGTAGGGCCGGAGCTTTTTGAGGGCCCACACTACTGCAAAGGCCTCCCGCTCGATGGTACTCCAGCGCTGTTCTCGGGCTAGCAGGCGTCGGCTGATGAAGGCCACTGGCTGATCGACTCCCTCGAAGTTTAGTTGGGAGAGGACGGCCCCAATGCCATGGTCCGAGGCATCAGTCTGGACGATGAACTCACGGCTGTAGTCGGGGGCCTGGAGCACAGGGGCGGTGCACATGGCGGCCTTCAGCTTCTCGAAGGCCGCTTGACAGTCTGGGGTCCAGTTGACTGTTTTTGGGTGTTTCTTGGATGTGAGTTCCGTGAGGGGCCCCACAATGCTGCCATAGTCTTTCACAAACCGCCGGTAGTATTCGGTGAGCCCCAAGAAGGCTCGGACCTCGGTTTGGGTGACGGGGGGCTGCCAGGACTGGATGGCAGCGATCTTGAGCTGGAGAGGGGACACCAGACCGCTCCCCACTTGTTGTCCGAGGTAGGTCACGGACCCCTGGCCAATTTGGCATTTGCTGGCCTTGATTGGGAGGCCGGCCCGTTGGAGGGCCTGCAGGACCTCTCGGAGGTGGTGGAGGTGGTCTGACCAGTGGCGGCTGTATACCGCTATATCGTCTAGGTAGGCGGCGCTGAATTCTTCGAGGCCCGCCAATACCTGGTTCACAAGTCGTTGGAAAGTGGCTGGAGCGTTTTTCATGCCGAATGGCATCACTTTGAAATGGTAGTGTCCATCCGGGGTGGAGAAAGCGGATCGTTCTTGGGCCCTGGGGGTGAGGCCGATCTGCCAGTAGCCCGCTGTCAGGTCGAAGATGCTCAGGTAGCGGGAAGCCCCCATGCGGTCAACCAGTTCATCTGCTCGGGGAATGGGGTGAGCGTCGGTTCGGGTGACAGCGTTCAGACCCCGATAGTCGACGCAGAATCGGAGCTCGGGGGTGGTGCCCGGGGCAGCAGCTTTGGGGACCAGTACGACTGGACTGGCCCAGGGGCTGTCCGAGGGCTCGATGGCTCCGAGTGCGAGCATTTTGGAGACTTCGTCTTGGATGCAGGTGCGCACCCGATCTGGCACTCGGTAGGCTCGGTGTCGGATAGGGGGGCTGTCCCCGGTGTTCACGTCGTGAAGGCACCAGGGGGTGACCCCGGGGGTGAGGGAGAACAGATTTTCAAAGCATAGCAGGAGGGCCCGACAGTCTTGGCGCTGCTCCGGGGTCAGGGCATCGGAGAGTCGGACCCCGTCCACCGAACCATCTCTCTCACGGGTCCTCAGTAGGTCAGGGAGGGGCTCGGAGTCTTCTTCCGCCCCACTGTCTGTAGCCATCAGTAGGCTGAGCTCCGAGCGCACGAAGTGCGGTTTGAGTCTGTTGCCGTGGAGGACCCGGCGGGGGTTCCGGGGGGATTCCATGTCGATGAGATAGGTGACGGGGCCCTTGCGCTCGACCACCTTGAAGGGTCCTGTCCATTTGTCCTGCAAGGCACAAGGCTCGATGGGGGACATCACCCATACCTGCTGACCAGGTTCGAACTCGATGGAGGAGGCATGTTGATCGTACCATTTCTATATGTCCTCCTGACTGGCCTCAAGATTGGCTTTAGCGATCTCCCTGAATCGCCTGGTCTGATTGCGGAGGGTCAGGAGGTACTTATAGACGTCTGGCGGGGTCTTCAGAGGGGCCATTTCCCATTCCTCTTTAACCAGGCTGAGGGGCCCTCGGACTGGGTGTCCATACAGGAGCTCGAAGGGGCTGAAGCTGAGGGACTTCTGGGGGACTTCTCGGTAGGCGAAGAGGAGGCACGGGAGTAGCACGTCCCACTGGCGGCGTAGGGGTTCCTCCAGCCCCATGATCATCTCCTTGAGAGTGCGGTTAAACCTCTCGACCAGTCCGTTTCCTTGCGGGTGATAGGGGGTTGTGAATCGGTACGTGACTCCGCACTGCTGCCAGAGGGATTTCATATATTTGGAAATAAAGTTCGTGCCCCTGTCGCTGACGACTTCCCGGGGGAAGCCCACTCGAGAGAAGATCCCCATCAAGGCTCGGCCTACCACTGGTGCTGTTACCGTTCGAAGGGGGATGGCCTCGGGATAGCGGGTGGCGTGGTCCACCAGGATCAGGATGAATCGATGCCCTTGTGCTGTTCGGGGGTCCAGGGGCCCCACAATGTCTATTCCCACCCTCTCGAACGGGGTGGTGACGACGGGGAAGGGTTGCAGGGGTGCCTTGATTTTTCGGCCGCTCTTCCCGCTGGCCTGGCAGGTGGGGCAGGCCCGGCAGTGGTTGGAGACATCATTTCGCATTTTGGGCCAGTAAAAGTGGGTTACCAGGCGATTGCACGTTTTGTCTTGCCCCAAGTGCCCAGCCAGGGGGACATCGTGTGCCAAGTTCAAAAGGAAGTCTCTAAAGCGGAGGGGCACCACCAGCACCCGACTGGCCCCCAATTCTGCGATTCTTTGTTCGCTGTACAGTAGGTCATTGTCCCAATAGATCCAGTGGGCCCCGGCGGTGTCTCCCGCGCTCTGGGCAAGTGCTTGCTGTCGGAGTCCCTCGAGGGAAGGACAGGTCTTTTGCTCCTGCTGGAATTGTTCCTGGGTGGGTCCCCCCTCTTGACGCCACTGAGCCAGTTCGGGAAGGTCTTGGGGCTGAGCGGGCCCTTTTTGCGTTTGTTCTGGGGGATCAGTACGGACGGTGTCTTCCTCTGGAGTGATCGGAGGAGGAGGTGCTGGCCATTCGGGTTCTTCGGGTCCGGAGATGGCGCGGGCGGCCATGGCCTGGGTTGTTACGCACGCCCAGTCCGGGAGGCCCAACATCTTCTTTCAACGGCCGCCCACGGGGAACTTTCGAGATCGTTTCCCAGGAGGCAGTCCACGGGGGCATCATCGTGGACAGTCACTTTTAGCATGCCGGACACTCCTCCCCATTCGAAGGGGACGCAGGCCATCCGACACAGGCTCTCAGAATTGTCGGCCGATCGGACGGGGCAAAGGACGTTTGGCAGGATTTGTTCCGGGGTCACCAGGTGACAGCGGACGGCCGTCACACTGGCCCCAGTGTCACGCAGGGCTTTGGCCTTGCGCCCATTTATGTTCACCCACTGGCTGTACTTTCTGGTGTTGGCGGGTAGGGGAGCCCGCGGAATCATGTCTTTTCCCCCTAGGCAGGCCAAGACCATGGCGGCGGGTTCCCACTCAGGCTGCTCCTGCTCGTACTCTTCATGCTCTTCGGAGATTTGCTCCTCCCCTAGTGCGGCAGCTGCGACCTGGCGGGGCCCGGGAGTCTGGTTCTTGGGGCAGTTCGGGTCGCTGGCATAGTGGCCGACTCGCTGGCACCGGTGGCAAGTAACGTTGGCCCGGGAACCTGGGCGCATCGGTGGGTTTCCCCGCCCGGCCGAGGGCGGGGTGTTGTTGGCGGGAGCTGCCGGGGCGGCCTCTCTGCACCGGCCCTGGCCTCCTCCTCCTCAGGGACGATGGTGACCTTGGTTGGTTCTGTTCTGCTCGTTTGGCCCACTCCGGGCCACTCGGGTGCTTTCCCATCGGTCAGCTTCAGCGGCGAGCTGCCGAGGTTCAGTCAATTTACTGTCGAGGAGGTGCTGCCTGAGCTCGACGAAACAGTTGTTCGAGAGGTGCTCCCACACAATGAGGTTAAAGAGTTGTTCGTAGGTGGTTACGTGGCTACCCTTGATCCATCCCTCGAAGGCTCGACTGAAATAGTTCACATACTCTACCCAAGTTGTACCCGGGATCCGTGTGCAGTCGCGGAACCTCTGGCGGAACATCTCTGGCGTGAGCCCATACCGAGTGAGGAGGGCAGCCTTCATGTGGTCATAGGACGTCATCTGATGGTCCGGGAGCTGTAGCAAGGCATCGCGGCCTTCATTGACGAACCTCCCCCATAGACCGGCTCCCCAGTCACTTCGATCGATCCGGTGGGAGGTCATGGCGATCTCGTAGGCCTTGAACCACTGTTGTATGTCGTCGTTCCGAAAATATTCTCGGACGACATCCTTGGGGATGTGGACCTTTTGTTCTGTAGTGCCTGGGGTGCGCGGTTGCTCGGGCACCCCCAGTTCTTTGTTCTGTTTCCGCATTTCTATCTCTGCTAGCTTGCGCTCGTGTTCGTATGCCAGTCTTTTTTCTTTGAGTTCTCTCTGTCTTTGCTTTTCTTCCCGCTCTTCCCGGAGCCGTAAGTGTTCTAAGGTTATCTTTTGTTCCGCCAGTTTCAGCTCTCCATCCAACCGGAGCCGTGCCAACTCTAATTCGTGTAGTCGGCTTTTTTCTCGTTCTTGGATCTCTTCCCGGGAGAGACCCGATCTCCTTTCTTCGGTCGGGGTGGGGTTTGTCTCTGGTGCTTCGACGTTTTGGTTCCGGGGTTCAGCTGCACCTGTTTCTGCCCAAGATTCTAGGGCGTGTTTGAAGTCCTCTTTCGTGCTCAGGCCAGTGGTAGCAATGCCTAGTTCTATACAAAATTGTTTTAGTTCTCGATGGCTGTACTCTTCCAATTTCTCCATCTGGAATTTCTCTGTGGATCCGCTCTCTTTGGTTGTCATCGTGGTTTAGTCGTGGGGTGAGCTACTCTCTGCACGATTACGCGTTGATTCAGATCGCGCCGCTGGCCACCAATGTTAGACGGGGACCTGGAGGGTCGGCCGAGGACAAGGGGAGAGGTCTCCGGGGAGAGCCGTCTCCTAGCGATCGTACAGACGAGTAACTTCCCCCCCACAGATGGACACCACACAAGAATGAAGTTAACGTTCTTTATATATAGTTCTTGAAGCAAGGTATTATGATACAACGAGATCAGGATACGAGGATCCTCTCAATTCTAGTCTCTGTAAGGGAAAGGGGGTAGCGGGACAGTCTTGTTACCAATCTGGTATTGAGATGAAGTGATGGGTAGCTCACAATCCTCGAGCTCGGCGTTCTAGATGGTCGGGCCGCGACAGCGCCAGCAGGTCCTGAGGAGGTCGTAGGTGGTAACGGGCCGCGGCAGCGCCAGCAGGTCCCGACGAGGATGAAGGTTACAACGGGCCGCGGCAGCGCCAGCAGGTCCCGACAAAGATGGAGGTTGCAAAGGGGGCCGCGGCAGCGCCAGCAGGTCCCGACGACGAGGAAGGTTGCAGAAGTCCGCGGCAGCGCCAGCAGGCAGGACGATGGTTCACAAGGCAGGGCTGCGGCAGCGCCTGCAGTCCGTCAAGGATGAGTTCTTCAAGGTGTCTCTCGACTCCAGGATACAACTGCCTTCCTGCTCTGGAGCTGCCCCAGTTATAGGTCTGGCGCCCTTTGATGTCCGGACCCTCGCACTTGGAGGTTGGGAGGTCCGGGATGAGGGAGTCCAGACACCCAGCAGGGGGGTGGAGCCAGCGCCCGGGGAGGCTGGGGGCGATCGGCACCTGGCGGGGGAGAGCCATCAACGCTCCTCACTCCCATTGACCTGCCAAGTGGTCCGTTCACCTCCTGGGTGGATGGTGGTGCCGGGCTGTCGGGGCCTGGCCAGGCCCAGGGTTGGGGTCGAGCTGAGGCCATGCGGCCTCGTGGTGCAGTGCCCAAGATGGCGGCTGGGCCCGGGCAATGGTGCTGACGACGGCCCGGGCCAGTGATACAGAGATGTCCGGGAGCAGGCGTCCCGTAGGGGACGGGTTGCGGGTCGCTTCTGTGGGTCGTTGGGGTTTCCCTTCGGGTAGCACCTGGAGGGCCGGTGTCCGGGTCCTGTTATGCGGGGAGGGAGCGAGCCCTTCCTGGGGCCTGTCCAACAGACAATTATAATACCTATTCACAAACGAGGAGATATAGAAGCCCAGAAGAACTATGGATCAATCAACCTACTGGATGTAGCAGATAAGGTATTTGCTAAAATAATTTTGGAAAGACACAAGGACTGGGCGGATTTAAGCCAGTTTGTGTCCCCAGAACAGGGGGGTTTTAAGGATCTTGTTATCACCAAGTGTAGTACAGTAACACATGGCTCCACTATTCAGTGAAGAAGCGGTTTCGTAATAATAATACTATTATTACCAATAATATTAATAATAATGATGATGATAATAATAATAATAATCATAATAATAAAATGCCAATAATAATAATATTATTAATAATAATATTAATAATAATAATAATAATAATAATAATAACAACAACAACAATAATAACAATCCTAACAATTCTGGCTTGATTCTAAGGGCTGTTAATAACAGAAGGTATTAATACCCACTGTAGTAATGAGTGGCAATAATAATACACACTAATAATAATAAAAGTAACATAATTCACCTGATTTTATTCATTGCTGAATAGTTTACTCCCGCTCTCCCTCAGTGCTGTAAATAACAGGTGCATTATTACAAAATGAATATAGCGGAAACATGATTTCACTGTTCAACGCAGAAGCTATTTTGTATTTTTTCCTGAGTAAATGCAATGATGAATATGTACACTGTCTTCCCTCATATATAATTAAAAAGACTTATTTTTACATAGCTCTCCGTACCACATGTTTGGTACATTCTAAGCACAGTAAATACCAGTTGTGACAGTTGCCTTATTTTCTGCTACTCATAGATTATATATAGTATTAAATTAATCACTGTTGTATATATTTTAGCGAACATTGTATTAAGTCCGCAAAAGAACAGCCTTTTGTGCGTAACGTTTTTGATGGGCTCCACTCATCACACCTTCATATCTAACGTAAATAATAACATAAAATATATTTTAAATGGTGTGGACATGATTCACAAAGGGGCTTACGTGTAGTACAGTTATGAGTGTTAATCGGCACCATGTGTTTACTCAACATTTGAGATTTTCTGGCAGTAGAGCATGGCTGACTCAGGAAGACACTTGAGGGACCCTTAAGAATGTTATACTTTGTCCATGCACTAAAACAAATCTGCTACTATTGGGCCTGCTGAAATGAGGACGCAAAGTTCACTCTGCCTGGGAGGGAACTTTACCTTCAACTCTTGCTCCCTTTGTCCCAGAACGATCTGCCCCTATTTCTGTTGTGATTGAATAGAATAGAATGTATCCCCTAACCTGCTTGTCCTTGTACAGAATCTCTCTTCAGCACTCAAACTCCTGTTACCTCCTGCTATCTTCTTCACAAAATGGGTTTGAACATCTTCCCAAGTTCTCTACTTCCTTATTTCCCAAGCCAGACTCTGTTTTATATGTTCCCTTCTTTCCATAATTTCCTATATCTAAATACCTGGTTACATATATCCCAGGTCAGACGTGCCAACTCCAATACGTCTATATTCTGATTTACACTCTTCGATGTATCATAAGCCCTTCTTTCCTTTGTTTCAAGATAGAATTTTTCTCCTTGTCCCTGGAAGAGCTTTATCTTACTTCTGTTCTTTTTGGCCCAGGGTAGACTAACTTTTCCCTATATTTTAAGCTCTACGCCCCTTTTCCTAAATTGGACACTAGAAGGGGATTTTGGCAGATAATATCACAACAAATAAGATGAAAGACTGGTAAGTTTTTCACAGATCATCCTTCTTGTTCCAAGTTCTTCGACCTTTGTCTTTCTGTATGTAAAACTTCGAGGTATTTTACACACGTTTTGGGATTCACACTCACATTATAGCTAATGTAATGAATTCTAAAGATTGTTGTAATTGAAAAAACAGAAAACCACAAAACCATAATGGTTAAAAGAAAACATGCCAGGGCCCAACATCCAATATTTTCCTGTAATTGTGTGAAAATTGTCTGTCAATTTCCTCTGACAAAATTGTCATAAACCTATAGGGGCACAACTAAGGTGATGATTATGGTGCCGTAGGAAACAGCTCCAACCCTTGGTCGGAGATATTCCTACGGCATCAAAATCAGCAGTTTGGATCAATTTCCTATCGACCCATTTGGATGTGGAGTCGGTCAGAAATGAATCCAAACTGGATTTCTAAATGGCTTCTAAGGGGCTCGGGGAGTCTTTCTGCCATTCGGAAAGCCTCCTGTAATCCAAGGGGGTCTCTTTTCGGTCGGTCTAGTACCGTATCGATGTCGGACGTACTCAGATCAATCGACATCGAAATCGGGCCCTAAGTAGGAAGAGATAAAAGAAAAACAACCATAAAACAGACCCCCAAAAAAGTAACCATCCACAAAACCCTCCCTTCTTTCTCTCTCCCCAATCCAACCAACCAACAAAAAAAATCAACGTCTCTATCAAATGTGTGTGATTGCTCCACACCTAATACTGTACCAGGAGGACTACTTAATTATTATGTTGGAATCTTAGCCCTGCCTTTGATCCAAATGATAATCTATTCTGAAAAACAGTAACAGATTCAGAAATACTCAAACAAGTCATTGACATACCTCCACTGATGAGACCCACTTCCACAGTCTCAGGTCAATAGAGGGCTTTACAACCATATTGTGAAAACAGATGCAACCTTCCTCATGGCTCATGTCATCAATGATGGCCTTCTGACAGTTTTAAGTCTGCCTTCTACCCAGGACAGAAACACATCCACTTAAAACTGGAGACAGCAGCCTAAAGTAACACTCCTAGTGTAGCATAGCTGCTAATATTCGTACATGTCAGTGTGATCTTCCAAAACTTCCACCACATGATAACCCTCCATTGCTTTGAAGCAGAGACAAGTGTCTCTGACATACTCTTCTTTTGATTTACATTCTTCCTCTCCAGACATTCTCCAAGACCCAGTCTTTGGTCCTGTCCTTTCCCACTACCTGTAGCACTGGTGTGGAGTCTGGCCGGGATCGTACCTATCAATAGAACCACCTTCCTCCACTCCTCATTGATTACTACAGTCTGTTCTACTCCCGCTGCATTGATGAAACCAAATTCTTCTCACACAAGAAGCTTTATCTTACTTCTGTTCTTTTTGGCCCAGGGTAGACTAACTTTTCCCTATATTTTAAGCTCTACGCCCCTTTTCCTAAATTGGACACTAGAAGGGGATTTTGGCAGATAATATCACAACAAATAAGATGAAAGACTGGTACGTTTTTCACAGATCATCCTTCTTGTTCCAAGTTCTTCGACCTTTGTCTTTCTGTATGTAAAACTTCGAGGTATTTTACACACGTTTTGGGATTCACACTCACATTATAGCTAATGTAATGAATTCTAAAGATTGTTGTAATTGAAAAAACAGAAAACCACAAAACCATAATGGTTAAAAGAAAACATGCCAGGGCCCAACATCCAATATTTTCCTGTAATTGTGTGAAAATTGTCTGTCAATTTCCTCTGACAAAATTGTCATAAACCTATAGGGGCACAACTAAGGTGATGATTATGGTGCCGTAGGAAACAGCTCCAACCCTTGGTCGGAGATATTCCTACGGCATCAAAATCAGCAGTTTGGATCAATTTCCTATCGACCCATTTGGATGTGGAGTCGGTCAGAAATAAATCCAAACTGGATTTCTAAATGGCTTCTAAGGGGCTCGGGGAGTCTGTCTGCCATTCGGAAAGCCTCCTGTAATCCAAGGGGGTCTCTTTTCGGTCGGTCTAGTACCGTATCGATGTCGGACGTACTCAGATCAATCGACATCGAAATCGGGCCCTAAGTAGGAAGAGATAAAAGAAAAACAACCATAAAACAGACCCCCAAAAAAGTAACCATCCACAAAACCCTCCCTTCTTTCTCTCTCCCCAATCCAACCAACCAACAAAAAAAATCAACGTCTCTATCAAATGTGTGTGATTGCTCCACACCTAATACTGTACCAGGAGGACTACTTAATTATTATGTTGGAATCTTAGCCCTGCCTTTGATCCAAATGATAATCTATTCCGAAAAACAGTAACAGATTCAGAAATACTCAAACAAGTCATTGACATACCTCCACTGATGAGACCCACTTCCACAGTCTCAGGTCAATAGATGGCTTTACAACCATATTGTGAAAACAGATGCAACCTTCCTCATGGCTCATGTCATCAATGATGGCCTTCTGACAGTTTTAAGTCTGCCTTCTACCCAGGACAGAAACACATCCACTTAAAACTGGAGACAGCAGCCTAAAGTAACACTCCTAGTGTAGCATAGCTGCTAATATTCGTACATGTCAGTGTGATCTTCCAAAACTTCCACCACATGATAACCCTCCATTGCTTTGAAGCAGAGACAAGTGTCTCTGACATACTCTTCTTTTGATTTACATTCTTCCTCTCCAGACATTCTCCAAGACCCAGTCTTTGGTCCTGTCCTTTCCCACTACCTGTAGCACTGGTGTGGAGTCTGGCCGGGATCGTACCTATCAATAGAACCACCTTCCTCCACTCCTCATTGATTACTACAGTCTGTTCAACTCCCGCTGCATTGATGACACCAAATTCTTCTCACACAAGAAGGAAGATATCTAGCCAGCCTTAGAAATGTGACTCTCTTCGCTTACATCATGGATGGTAAAGAACTTCCTGAGCACATCAGGGTCAAAACTTTGTTACTATTCCTTATAACACGACTAACCTCCCATCTACTCCAATCTCAACCCTGAAATGATGACACTCTCTAACTTTAAAGGCTGTAGTACTGAAACAAATCTATTAAAGGTTTTTAAATGTCCCATTAGTAATCTGTAACTCTACTGCCCTGGACCTTCCTTGCACTCACATGACAGCAACTTGTGGTATTGCAGCATGCAGAGTTCAGGCAGGGTACTAGGACTCAGCTGAATGACTAGTGGTCATGTAGTCATTTCCTAGGGGTTGGGTCGCAAGGGAGGTAAGAGGAGGAGGAAAAGCAGAAAAAAGGCCACCGATGACAGGGCGTGGAGGATAGAGAACATGGTGTGTTGTTATCTAGGAATCCAAAATCTCAGCTGTTGCTCCATGTGTATCACCTCTTTCCCAGAAGAGAATGCAAGACAATTCTCTTTAAGGTCAAAACTAAAAATTCTTCTTCACCGAACAATCCGTAGACTTACTCATTTGTGCCATGAAAGCCCTGAGCTATTGTTGTGTATCATTTTAGGTTCCGACTGAATTTTCCAGATTCAGGCCCTTATATAGGTACAATTCACATTGCCCTTATATAGGCATAGAAATCAAGCCCTTATTTAGGCATAGCCCATGCTACCCAAATACAGGCATGGCTACTTCCATCCGTTCACCAACCGTCACAAAGATTTCTTGGAAAACCAGCTTACGCCATCAGGGACTTTCCCTTGCTTGAATATTGATTTCTCAACTAACTCAGTTAGTTTCACAATGGACATCTATTCCTTAGGGGTTCATTCATGATGTTCATATGCCCAACTTTATGTCAAACATGGCATTCCTAAACACCTTCAAGGTATAAATATACCTTCACTTGCTATAGCAAAGCACGGTGGTTCGTAGCAGATTGACAGCCTACTTGCCCTAAGCAGCTCGTTACAGCAAGTGCCGAAAGAAGCTGACTCTCCATTTGACGCACTGATCAGGAAGCTGCCTTCTCCTGCCGAGAAATCCAGCTCCAGTGTTTCTGACTCCCCTTGCAGGGTGTTGGGAAATCGAGTCCCGAGAAAGAGATACCAGACCTCCTTCATTCCAAGGTATGGAGCTGATTAGAACCTAGAGAAACCTTTGGTAGATTCTTGGCACAAACTAAACATATGCTAAACAATACTTACTTCTTCCCTCACACTAGACTTAGATTAGGTACATTGGGGTAGGAGTATTTTAGAAGCACCAGTTGAGTTTTTTAGTCTGTGTATTTATACATGTATTTTTATATGGCTTAGAAACCATAGAATGCTCTTACAGTATTATTTTATAATACTATTCTCGCTGTATGCATTATACTTTGCATTCTGTTTAACGATTGTAGCGGTTCATATCCCTTGCATGAAAAATAAGACCGTTCAATAAACCTTTTATTGAAAACGCCCTTCTCTCTATTTCTTTTATTCTTGGGAAACAAAGTTGTCATGTTTATGCAGTTGTCAGAAACTGATCCCTTCTTGTGAATCGAGAAAGTTTCTAGTGACCTCTGAGCTAGCTGGCACACACAATTAAGTTTAGTATATTCGATAGAGACCTATTGACTTAAGTCCGACGTCAAATCTATAGGATATATTATTCCAATGCGCAGAGCCTATTGGGAATAAAGGTACTACACTACATGGCACCCAATGTTTGGTAAGGCACCAATTTAATGCTAGATACTAAAGTAACTCAGTCGTGCTTTTCTCAGACGCCCCATTTTCTGTAATACTCCAATAGACGTCTGGAGTGGGTAAAAGGATAAAATATCCGCCATAGCTGAGTAGGGTGAGAATCCTATGTATTAGTTTTTGGTTTGATCAACGTTGAAGGATAGAGTGTTCTAAAAATATTGTGCACCTTATCTTTGTTTCCTTGAAACTTGCTCTGCAAAGTTTCAGTCAACAAAATGTCCCTCGATAATAATACCGAGGCCGGTGGAGCAACAGGCGACAATGCCGTACAAGCTTTAAACTTTACAGGCTTTAATGAAGCAGACGAGGATGCTATAAGCATTCCAGAAAATTTAAGAAAAGCCATCATTATAAAACTTATAAAAAATGGCCTAACATCGAGAGGTGGTAGGGTAGTTTTTGTAATAGAGGCACACGAATATCATCAGACAGAAGTATTATATTCATGGATAGTCTTCCCTGAAACCGAACGAAGATGAACCACTAACGGAATACATTCCTTTCGAGGATATTGAAATTCCACTAACATACCAAGATCATGAGCTCTGGTTTAAAGGCACCCTAAAAGATATAAATAATTTTACCAGGCTCGGTCCACTAGGTAGACCAGGAGCAATATGGCCGGTCCTAGCCAGCTTTACACCTCATCCTGACATTGAAGAAACATCAAATATTGAACTATTGGCTCAACTAAAGGAGTTAATAAAAATCTATAGACAATTGGTCCAATATGTCATGTGGACATTGACAGTCCAACCCGCAATTAGGATTCCACAACACACTCTACATTCAGTTGTTGGTAAATTACCCGCAAAACTGGAACAAATTCCATTCTGGAAAGCTAAAAAAACGACCCAAATCGAAACAGTATTTCCTGATACTACTCCTCATGAGAAACACAGAATTTTAACAATCAGTTTACCAATGGGGATCGCACCATACCTGGAGGACTGCAACACTTGGGATACAGTCTTTGCTGCAATCTATACTAAAACACATGGTGTTTGGTCTATGGCTGTAATACCAGACGTCCTGAAGCAGATTCAAAATGAATACGGGGCAGAGCCTGCTTTAAATCTAGGTATGAAATTACTGAAAGATTTCAAACAGGTCTCAACAATAATATTAGCTAATATTAAGGGTGAAGCAGCATCCATGGCGATCCACCAGAAATTAAGAGAATTTGATGTAACTGTGCAACCACAAGAACTGGCCAGAATAATAGAACAATCCTATGAGGAATTAGGCAGAGACAGCTTGGGTGGGAAACCAGTTAAACTCCAACTGTCAGAAAGTCCTGAAAAGGTCTTTACTAAAAACACTCCTATTCCTATTAAAAAGAAGTGGGAGAACACTAAACAAACTTCTAAAGAGAAACGTTCTCAATCCAGAGGTAGGTCTACTCAAAAGGAGCCCTCTGAAAGGAGGTATAACCTCAGGAATAGGGATAATTTGAGAAAACCTGATAGATATCAAGATACTGATACACATTCCTCTCGTACCTTTCAGACTTTGGCACAGAAATACGAAAGAAGAGGACGGTCAGAACACAAGGAAGAATGCATAAACTCCAAAGATGATCAACACGATCAGAAAAACAAGAAAACTCAATTTACCAAAAAGAAGGTAGCAGGTCTAAAGATTAGACATGACGAGGACCTTGAGGGCACAACTCAAGAACGGAGAGAGGGTTCAGACAATTTTGGACAGCGCAGCAGAAGTCACCATAGCTCACAAGAACTTGAAGGATCATATGGAGACAGTGGACTGCAGATACCAGGGTTAGTAATCCACATAAGTTATATTAAGTAACACTCCGGATGGAGAGAGATATAACAAGAAAAATAAGAGCACTCTTTTGCGAGAGGCTCTCTCAGGGTTATGTAAACGTAACAGGGGAAACCCAATAAACCCTTGTAGGCTTGGGCAATGGTTATTTCAAGTCGAAGGAATGCTACAAGGGATTTGTTTATGTAATGTTAAAACTCAGTTGGGAGTCGTATCAATAGTATCAAACTCCTGTGTAACAAGTATCACATATTTACTGAAATAGAGACCAATCTTATGGAAGGCAAAGGAGACACGGAGAGGTTATGAAATCTGTTCTTCAAAAAGTTTTATATAGATTCAGTAAAGTGAATTTCGAGTCAAAATATGGGGAGACATACATAAAAAGCAAAAAAGAAGTGAAAAGGGGTATATATCACTTCACCACATCAATTCACAACTTGAACATCAACTCCAATCAATTTATAACAACAACCAAAAGAAATCAATTAGTAGTGGTTGTATGCTTGTGCCCAAGCAACAGTAAAGGAGATGATGTAGCTGTCGACGTTTCGGTCTTATATTGCTGCCGTCGTCAAGACCATCATCAGGACCATGAAGTTCATTTGCAGGTAAAATAAACCCCCTGAAAATTCCAGTAATTATATTCTCATGTGGAATTCTGTATGTTAAAAACGATTTCTCATACGAAGCGTATGTGGTATCAGCGATGGTGAAAATTCTACAACTGAGATACAAGGCCAGTCGTTGAAATTTGTAGTTTAGAACCGATGGCAGGATATCTTCGGGTCACGTCGCGAACAGTCTGTGAATTTTCAGGGGGTTTATTTTACCTGCAAATGAACTTCATGGTCCTGATGATGGTCTTGACGACGGCAGCAATATAAGACCGAAACGTCGACAGCTACATCATCTCCTTTACTGTTGCTTGGGCACAAGCATACAACCACTACTAATTGATTTCTTTTGGTTGTTGTTATAAATTGATTGGAGTTGATGTTCAAGTTGTGAATTGATGTGGTGAAGTGATATATACCCCTTTTCACTTCTTTTTTGCTTTTTATGTATGTCTCCCCATATTTTGACTCGAAATTCACTTTACTGAATCTATATAAAACTTTTTGAAGAACAGATTTCATAACCTCTCCGTGTCTCCTTTGCCTTCCATAAGATTGGTCTCTATTTCAGTAAATATGTGATACTTGTTACACAGGAGTTTGATACTATTGATACGACTCCCAACTGAGTTTTAACATTACATAAACGACTCTCAGGGTTATGACATTCTTCTAGCTGAACAAGACTGGCCACCACAATTTGTCAGGGAGTGCCCACATGGCGAAGACATCATTATGCCAGCCTTCTCCAACCACATTCCAAGTCATTTAAAATATACTTATGCCAGGAAATGGGCAGTAGCCCAGGCTCCAGCATTATACAAAAATCATGTAGGATGGGATGAGGATTCACCTCACCAAAAAATCCAATTGAAAACTCAAGCAACTGCACAACGGCAGTATCCAGTTAAGCAATAAGCTAAAAAACAGGTCAGGGAGATCTTAGATCAACTTGAATATCAGGGGTTGATTGAAACATGCACCTCGTCCATGAAAAATCCTTTGTTTCCTGTCTCCAAACCGGAAAATACATATAGTCTAGTTTTGGATTACAGACACTTAAACTCTTGTTGCAAAACTTTTGCAGTACAAAATGCACACAGTGCAGCATTAATGAATAACATTGTACGTAAAAAATACAAAGCCACTTTAGATATTTCTAACGGTTTCTTCTGTCAAAACATTGCACATGAAAGCATGTATTTGACCGCTTTCTCAATTATTGGGACACAGCATCACTTCTGTCGTCTCCCTCAGGAATTCAAGAATAGTCCTGGGTTATTTTCGGCGAGAGTAACAGAGTTATTACAAACATATGATGATGAAGCTCTATCATATGTAAATGACATCTATCTAACAGACGATGACTTGGACAGACACTTGAACAGAGCGAACACCATTATACTTGGCTTCTCCTCTGAAGGGTACAAATTCTATTTTAAGAAATCGAGAATTGCCCACCTCAATGTACTTTTTCTGGGATGAGTTATCAAGTGAAGGCAAAAGCCTGGCAGCCTACTTTTTAGAAAAGTGTGCGCTGCTCCAACCTCCAAAAACGCTGAAAAACTTACAGTCATTTCTAGGTTTCCTGAACTTCAGAAGAACTTACATTCTAAATTACTCCGAAAGGGTTAATCCTCTCTACAAATTAATCAAACCTGATTTTAAAACAGTTAATTGGACACAAAAGCACACTGAAATTTTGCGTTCACTCCAAACAGACATGTTAGCAACAAAACATTTGCAAACACGCGTAAACGTACGCAACTTAGTGATCCGAATCATTCCAGGACAATGCGGATTCACGTACTTAACTTTTAACGAAGGTGAAAAAGTACCAATAGCTTACAAATCACACTTGTACACACAAGCTGAAATGAAATTCCCTTCTACAGAAAAAATTCTGACAGCGGTTCAAACTGCAGTAGCAAAAGAAAGAGCCCTCACACAAGGCAAGTGCATTATGGTTGTTACACCTGTACCTGCCTTAGGAGCAGTGACAAAAGCAAGCATTCTGAATGCTAAAGCATTACATCCGAGATGGATACAATTGGTTAATTCTCTTGCTGCAACAGACGTTGAATACGTCCCATATTAGAAAACACAAGAATTTTTACAACCCGCTACAGGGGTAAACAAGCGTATAGTGCTGCATGCGCGATCGTTAAAGGTCGTTGGCGAGATGGCAAATTCCGACCAATGGTCACTAAAACTCAATCACTAGGAGACTGTACAGCTCAGCGAGCTGTACAAAAGGGGGTGGTGATGGACGGAGCATCTGAACCAATCAAACACTCACACCCAGTCAAAAGATCTGGGTTTAATCCATCACCATACTTTAGCCCACTCTGCCACCCAGTTCAGACACGGCCATATGCAAATCAGTCTGACCCTGTGCCTCATGGGAACAGTCCAGCCCGAACTGCCAAGCCATGTCTTCCCTGGACCGGAAACAAGCTTCCGAGGACCGGTTTCTGGCATTCCAGCCGTCCTCAGCCCAGCTTGCTTAAATCCAGTAGCAAAGTGAGCAAGGGACTCACCTCTCAGCATACCCTGCCACACTTATGGCGGCCAAAAGCAGTACAAAAGGGGGTGGTGATGGACGGAGCATCTGAACCAATCAAACACTCACACCAAGTCAAAAGACCTGGGTTTAATCCATCACCGTTCTTTAGCCCACTTTGCCACCCCAGTTCAGGCACGGCCATATGCAAATCAGTCTGACCCTGTGCCTGATGGGAACAGTTCAGCCCGAACTGCCAAGCCATGTCTTCCCTGGACCAGAAACAAGCTTCTGAGGACCGGTTTCTGGCATTCCAGCCGTCCTCAGCCCGGCTTGCTTGAATCCAGTGGCAAAGTGAGCAAGGGACTCACGTCTGAGCATACCCTGCCACACTTATGGCGGCCAAAAGCAGTACAAGAGTGGGTGGTGATGGACGGAGCATCTGAACCAATCAAACACTCACACCCAGTCAAAAGATCTGAGTTTAATGCATCACCGTTCTTTAGCCCACTCTGCCACCCCAGTTCAGACACGGCCATATGCAAATCAGTCTGACCCTGTGCCTCATGGGAACAGTCCAGCCCGAACTGCCAAGCCATGTCTTCCGTGGACCGGAAACAAGCTTCCGAGGACTGGTTTCTGGCATTCCAGCCGTCCTCAGCCCGGCTTGCTTGAATCCAGTGGCAAAACTACAAGCATTCAAGATGGCGCTAGAAAATACTGATTGCGGATTCTCCACACTCATAGTGTGCAATTCTTATTACTGTGTTCAATCTTACCATGAATACTTGCAGAACTGGATTCAAAACGGTTGCAAAGATGCAAAAGGTGGCACAATCAAGCCTAAGTTGCTTTGGGAACAGGTAGTTCAGTTACGACAAGAACTACAAAACACTCACGTGATACATACACTGAGTCATCAACGTGATGGCGTTCACGTTGCAGGGAATTCATTGGCTGATGAAGCCATGAAGGCAGATGTGCAAATGGCTTCCGTAGCTGCAAGCACTCGTTCAAAAACGAAAATAGACAGCAAAATAATGCTAGCTTTCAATGCTTCATGCAAAGGCAGCGGTGCCGTGTTACCTAATAAGTTCCCACCCAAATACTCATACATAATTGATGCAAACTCCGTTCCTTTTGCTCGAATCCCTGGAGTGGGGGAAGAATGATTCCAAACAGGAAACATAGAGTAGCTTTGATATACGAAGCACATTTGGGAGAGGGTCTGTTACATCAAGGGATCTCAAAAACAATATTAGCTGTTAAGGAGACGTATTGGTGGCCAGGAATGAATGCTCACATTCATATGTTTGTGATTAACTGCATAGACTGCAATAGAGATCACAGCACAGAACGCCACCAGATACCTGACTATTGCATAGCCAGCCCAGTACAGACACCATTGTTAGACCACATTAGACTATCTCCATGCAGACATCCCTATGGACAAATACAATCCCACAAATATTAAGACAAGGTTAATTTGGATGTGGCCTCAGCGCTCTGCTGACGCTCGAACTGTTATAAAAGATTTGTGAGTCTTTATCGGCACATATGCAGTCGGCATGCTGCATTCTGACTAGGGTCCTGCGTTTATCTCTCGAGCTTACAAGGAGGCCATGACCAGTTTGGGAGTTGCATTGTGGTACTCTAGTCCATTCCATCCAGAGTAAAATTCGGTAGTGGAGAGAAAAAAACGGGACATAAAGCAATCTATAACAGCTAGGGTATTAGATTCGTGTGACGGGTGGGTAAAACATCTAATAGGTATCCAACGTAGTCTTAATAATCTGCCAAGAAGTTCTCTAGGGGGTATCACTCCATATGAAGTCCTTTTTGGGGCCAGAATGATCGTACCGGACCTCGATTGTCAGACTTCAGTGGTAGAACAAAAACCTTTTGATATCAAAGATCGTTTGGCTGTTTTTCAGGACTTAAATGAAATAAGGAAAAGACAAAGTAACGTATTCCTAAAGCCAACAACCACTGAGGAGAACCCGACCATCCCAGCAAGGCCTGTCTGGATCCCAAAGCTTGGTGATCTAGTTAGAGAACAAGAAGTAATTTAGGTCTTCTTACAGATATCCACTACCTGTCCTAGCGATCCACGGATCAAGAACAGTTTTACTTCCACCCTTTGCTGGAAAGAAGGAGAACAGATTTGTGTCAATTGACCTGCTCAAACCACATCATGTGGCCGATCATAAGCAGTAGGCCAAGTGGACTCAGCCAATGTAGCAGATTACCTAATCTGGCTACTATCCAAGAGGTTCAAACTGAGAGACTCATCACCTTTGAAGAATCTGTAGTGCGAAATGAAGGACTAAGCAACAAAGCTATGGAACTTGTGCCTCTTGAAACCCAAATAACAGTTCATCAAGAAACGCCTGTCTACAATGAAATAGCATCTGACTATACAAATGTAACAAGTGATCAAGTGGTTCCAGTGATTTCAACGAATCCTGATGTAATCCCAACAATTGACAGAACTGCCTCTGGTTATTTCATTAACTTTGATACGTTTTCCGAGGATCCCAGTGAACCTGAAATGACGCCAGCAAAAAGAACTTTTAAAGAACAAGCAACAGAACTTTTTCATCACCTGGAAAAGACTTATCTGGTTTCACCATGGATTGAACTTTGGATTGTGTTGGGTGTGCTTTTTCCTCTACTTTGGTTGACTCTGGCAATAACTTTGGGAATGCTGATAAATGGAAGATATGTTAAAAAGGATATAGCAAGTCAGAACATCAACTTACTCCTCAAGCCACACAAATTATCTCATCGTGAACAAAGAAGAGACTTGTCATCAGTGAACATCACAGCCGTTCCTATACCAGGGGGTATTGCTTGGGACAGAACTTATTATGACATTTTTGGCTCTGCAGAGCTGTTGAAGATTCCACACCAGTTCAAGATTTCCTTGAATGACTTTGTTTCATTTAGTACCTTTTCTGATGATTTGGACTTCGAGACTATTAATAATGTGATGTCAGACTTAGAAATGTCTGCAAAGTTTACAAATCATAAATATTTAGAAGGTACAACAGATTATGAGCAAATGTATTGTTATAATCACTATGGTCATCATTTGTTGCTCAAATCTGCAAATCCTAGAAATGTGTTAATGTATAATCAATGGGAACATTGCCCTTCGCCACCAAAGGGTAGCTCAAAAACATTTTATGGGAAATTTCCATACTTTTCAGGTTTTAATACTTCCAATCCAGAATCGTTTTACTTTAAAAATGTAAACAAAACAGGAATGAAAAGTATGTTGACAAATACCAAGCAAATTTATTCTGCGGCCTTTTATGCTCAGCTGTGTACATTAGGTTTTGACTTTTGGAAGGACAAGATTGAGACGAAAACTGTCTGGGGCAGAAAACACTGGCAAGTGCAGGGGATAGAAGCTTTATTCAGAGCCAGCATCATCCAGAAGCAAATTATGTTTTTGAATGACACTGTCCAACAGACATCTTGTCTTGGGTTAGCCAAGATAAAAGATTTAAACAACCCGTCCATACCTACACCTACACCTGTTAGTGGTAACACTTCAGAGGGGGAGGTCGTCGTACATACTATTTTGCATCACAACAGAACAGATCCAGATTGGAAAACATTGTTAATCTGGCCCACAGACACAAACACCTGTCAAGATAGATTCCTGAATATACCAGGAGGGTTCACATTCACTAGGCCAGATCCAAGATATGTTCAAAGACAGCACCAGGAATAGTAACAACATACAGTGTAGGGAAACTATGCCTTGAATGGCTACATCGATCTACACTTAAGGATATAAAACAACACTTATCTTTACTTAAAGATGGCGCTGATCTTAGGGAATTCTTGCTAGGACCAAGAAAACAGTATCATAAACGTTTAATATACGCTGGTATCTATGCCATGTATAATGAAGCATGGAAGATTACGCAAGCAGAAAGAATACAATAAATTGAACGTATTAACTTAGAGAAAACTCTCTCTGTAGTTGACAATGGGTTAACAACTCTGTCTTCCAGGATATATTCTTTGGACAGCATAGTATCCTCTGCCATAGACATCATGGAACAGGACTTGATCATGTTGTAACATGGTCAGTTGCAATTAAGTTCTATCATGCTATTAGGCTGGACGTTACAAAACCTACGTTCAGGCTATGTGCCTTGGCATCTAATCAACACCACGTCACTGTTTTCAGATTTAATCTCCCTGATAAACAGATCAAACAGCCAGAGAGGGGAGCAGACTATACGGTGCTGAGTATTGAAAAACTGAAAATGCCATTAACTGTCACTGAAAGACCAGCCACAGAATGGATAATACATGGAACAATCACTCTGCCTGTTACAATTTTCCATTTTTGTTATTATATAAATACCATAAAGCATATACCAGCAGGCATATATGAAAAGTTGGGTAAAGAATACATCAAGACATTCTGGGAATTACCATACACACACAGATGTTGAAGTGGGGGAAAGAAGTGTTTCTTAGTGGTAAACATTGTGAAAACGCACTAAGCGGTTCTCTCCTTTGCCAGGGTATTAATTTACACGGGGCCTGCAATGGTTACTCTATCAACTTATCCTTCCACCTGCAAGGTTCTCCAGCTGCGGTGATTGATCCAATTTTTGGACAACTTTCAAATGGAAGTTACCTCATGTTGAACGATCACAGCTGCTGTGGCATGTTGCCAGGTTTACCCTATCTCGTAACTGTGTCAGCCAGGGTCGCTTGCTGTATGCAAGTATTGTTTCCTAAATCCAAGACAGACTGGTAGTCGCTGTTATAGCCTTCACTGAACGTCTCTTCTATACGAATTGATACTTTAAGCAGAATGACAGCCATACTTTTACAGAAAGCTGTGCCACTAACCTTGGTCAAAGAGACCTATGATCTGCAAGTCTCAAGAGATACATGCCCTCTTAACTACAAATTGCTTTATACATTTCTCAGAAATGTTAGGTCATATCTTAAACATGTCGGATACAAGTGGTATTGTACATGTTTTTAAGACAGTTTTTTGGGACTGTTAGCACCCTTTGAAGCAGTCCTAGGAATATTTCCAAACTTCGTGCACTCTGTGTTTGGTGGATTGCCTCTCATTTTGTGACTCTCTGCAGGGATACGATTTTTGCTCCTGTTGCTGCGATATGGTAAGCCAATCCACAAGCAACACCCAGTTCACCCTGGAGAAAACTCTACTGGCGATGAAGTGTCGTGAGCGCATCGTCCAAATTTTGGGATTAACTTGTTTAAGAGAATTTAATAACACATGGTTTCTGTCATTCAGACCAATTTGGCAAGATTGCATCTTACCTGTTCTGCGCTGCTTGCTATGCGGAAAAGAATGTGTGCTAGACATCTGTCTGACACTCCCATTAGTCATGCCAATGGATGTTGATACTTTGCTTAGACCAATAACGGCTCATGCACTGTGTTGTCCCCAGCGCCTACCAATTCTGATGACGGCATTCATTTTTTACGCAAAATGCTGACGGTGAGGTACGAGAAGCAACAGGCGCACAGGTACTATCTGATTCATCATCATCATCATCATCATCATTTTATTGTGTGATTAATTAAAATCTTTACAATATTTGCAGAAATAAAAACAACGCAACAGCATATACAAAAGGCTAATATAAATGAAGAAAAATCAGAATAGTCTGTCTCGGAAAATGTCCTCTCTGTGGTCATGTGTCTTGGATTAAAACATACTGAGTCTGTCCATATCAAGTCTTTCCCTAGATGACCTTTATCACCTAGTGACCAGTCCCTGATCTACTTTTTGTTCGGGGCGGCAGATGCCTTTATCTATTCCGTGTCTTGTAACAGCTTTGTTACCTTCGCCATAAATTTGACTCCCCGGCATGAAAAAATAGGTGAAACACCACTTAGCCAGCATATCACCGCCTACCTGCAGGTACGGATATTCATTATGTTGAAAATTGCCCGTAGATATCTTCTTCTTAAAGCCTGCAACGCTGGGCATACACATAGCAAGTGTGTCACTGTTTCCTCCTTGTATCCGCATAATCTGCAGTTAGTGCTTTCGATTTGTTGTTTCCAAGAAAGCCTTAGATCTTTTGAGTGGTGCATGCCAAATCGATACGCTATCAAAGCTTTTTTTAGATGTGGGCAGTAATGTAAGGCTAGATTGACTTGTGGTTTTTGGGTGATGTATGAGTTGACTACTGTCCAGGCGTGTCGCCGTTTAGTTAGGATTCTTTTCTCTTTAAGCAAAGAAATCTTTTTTGCTGATCCATTTACTACTTTGCAGAACTGCTTGTGGTCGATATTTTTTTTCCACACTTCATGTAGGCCCAATGTTGTCAAACTCGTGCTGAGAAATTTTCCCCATTGGGTGGTGTTGGGCTTGGCTTCCTGAAAGTTTATTTCCTCCCAGCATAGATTGTCCAGTGACTCATCCGTACCATCTGATTCAAACATTGCTAATGGGACCAAAGCTGATGGCGATGCCCCACATCTATGTGCGATTGATCTTCTTAACAAGGTAATCCAACTTTCACCTACAGTGGTAGACAAATTCTTTACAGACTTCGAAGATTTGATGTTTTCTCCAACCAACAACACTGACTTTTGAAATTGGCAGTGTTCTGAGAGACTCTGAATTCGATCTTCATTTTCAAAACAAAGATCTAACTTTAGAACTCTATTTTTTCTATGATTATTAATTTTCCCAAAATTTATATTTTTTATTTTTTTGGCACATAGTAATCTGCTTAAAGTAGAACTATGCATAGAGAACTAGAATTCTTTGAAAACTTCCAGAGACAATATTTGACCTTGTCCACATTCAAAAAGCTTATTCTGCCATGAAATGGTTTCGGCTTTTTCTTTTCTGTATTTACGAGCCATTTCATAAATGGATTTTCGTGATTCATTCGGATAGCATTTTCAAAATGTCAAACTTTAAGCTTTGAATGAAACATTGCTTTTAAATGTGTACAGCACAAATGCTCTTTTCATGTACAACCAATACCAATGCATTTTTATGTATTTTGGGTGGGTTTTTGACACATCATGTTTAGATATGTTTATTGTGTTTAGAACTTAGTATTTTAGTAGAAGTCGTACATAAGAAAGTGGAGTGGCTGTTGTGTATCATTTTAGGTTCCGACTGAATTTTCCAGATTCATGCCCTTATATAGGTACAATTCACATTGCCCTTATGTAGGCATATACATCAAGCCCTTATTTAGGCATATCCCATGCTACCCAAATACAGACAGGGCTACTTCCATCCGTTCACCAAAAGTCACAACGATTTCTTGGAAAACCAGCTTAAGCCATCAGGGACTTTCCCTTGCTTGAATATTGATTTCTCCAAGAACTCAGTTAGTTTTATAATGAACATCTATTCCTTAGGGGTTCATTCATGATGTTCATATGCCCGACTTTACGTCAAACATGGCATTCCTAAACACCTTCAAGATATAAATATACCTTCACTTGCTATAGCAAAGCACAGAGGTTTGGAGCAGATCGACAGCCTACTTGCCCGACGCAGCTCGCAACAGCAAGTGCCGAAGAAAGCCGACTCTTCATTTGATGCACTGATCAGGAAGCTGCCCTCTCCTCCCGAGAAATCCAGCTCCAGTGTTTCTGACTCCCCCTGCGGGGTGTTGGGAAATCGAGTCCTGAGAAAAAGAGACCAGACCTCCTTCATTCTAAGTTATGGAGCTGATTAGAACCTTGAGAAACCTTTGGTAGATTATTGGCACAAACTAAACCTATGCTAAACAAAACCTACTTCTTCTCTCGTACTAGACTTAGGTTAGGTACATTGGGTAGGCGTATTTTAGAAGCACAAGTTGAGTCTTTTAGTCTGTGTATTTATGTATGTATTTTTATATGGCTTAGAAACCATACAATGCTCTTACAGTATTATTTTATAATACTATTCTCGCTGTACGCATTATACTTTGCATTCTAACGATTGTAGCAGTTCATATCTCGTGCATGAGAAATAAGACTGTTCAATAAACCTTTAATTGAAAATGGCCGTCTCTCTATTTCTCTGCAACTCTGTAGAAACGAAGCATGCACAATTGACTGAGTAAAATACTTATCTATTGCTTCCGCTCTGAGAGATATATTCTTATTCTTGGGAAACAAAGTTGTCATGTTTATGTGGTTGTCAGAAACTAATCCCTTCTTGTGCATTTGAGAAAGTTTCTAGTGACCTCTGAGCTAGCTGGCACACACAATTAAGTTTAGTATATTCAATAGAGACCTATTGAATCAAGTCCTACGTCAAATCTATAGGATATAATATTCCAATGCGCAGAGCCTATTGGGATTATAGGAACTACACTACACTATGTTGCACATTAATCGAGTCACAAGAAATTTCAGCTGCCTCTTAATAACTGTTTGCTCTTTCGTTCTGCAGATAAGACTGAGCCAATAATATGAAGAGGGTAAACCAGAGCTTGGGGACAGATTTTATCCTGAAGGGCCTTTCCGAAGACCCCAAGATGAATCTTATCCTCTTCTTTGTATTTCTTTCAATCTACATGACCACGCTGGTCGGAAACAGCATCCTGATTTTTGTCAGCAAAGTGGACCGTCGTCTCCACACCCCTATGTACTTTCTTCTCAGTAACCTCTCCTTCTTAGACATCTGCTACACTACCAGTATTGTCCCCAAAATGCTGGTTATTTTCTTGCTTACAAATAAAACTATTTCCTACACAGGATGCGCAGCACAAATGTACATCCACCTGTCCCTGGGCGAGACAGAATGCATCCTCCTCGCCGTCATGGCATATGACCGCTACCTCGCAATTTGCAACCCCTTGCGTTACATGACCATAATGAACAGGGCAGCCTGTATCAGGATCGCAGCTTCAACTTGGATCGGAGGCTTCCTTCTGTCTATAGTTCATGTGGCATCCACATTGCATCTCCCCTTGTGTGGCAATGAGATTAACCACTTTCTGTGTGAAGTACCAGCTGTCCTGCAGTTGTCCTGCATTGACACCTTCATCAATGAAGTCGTCATCTTTGTCGTTGGAGTGCTGATATTGCTGATCCCAGTGTTCCTGATTGGAGTCATTTATCTTCGCATCCTTGTGACTATCCTCAGGATCAAGTCCACAGAGGGACGGTCAAAGGCATTCTCCACCTGTGCCTCCCACCTGACAGTCATAACCATTTTCTATGGCACTGCTATCTTTATGTATATGAGACCCCGGTCAAGCCACTCTCCGAACTTTGATAAAATGGTGTCTGTGTTTTACCTCATTGTGACACCAATGTTAAACCCCATGATATACAGTTTGAGGAACAAAGATGTCAAAGGAGCCGTGCAAAAATCAATAGGAAAGTGTGTATACAAAGAGATGTGATAGACTTAGTATACAGTGACTTAAAAGTGTCAGATTGGTCTGACAAACGCTGTGCATTGGCAATGTAAGGTGAACTGACCTGAAAATAGGCCACATCATGCCTCAAATAATTCTTATTTAGGGGCAACTTCCAGGATTTAAATATGTGTGTACATGTTTGTGTGTGTTGTACATATATACCTATTCCTATTTCTGTCTTTGAGTGAGTCTCTGTGATAATATCACAAATCTGAGACAACTGTGTTGCGCAAAGGGTGTTTGTAAGTGTGGCTCTGACTATAATAAAGTAATTCTGTCTCAGTGTATATGTAGTGAAGTAAATGGTGTAGAGGTGATATTGTTTTTTTCTGCTGTATGTGTTTAACTACTTTTCTTTTATTACACACAGTTATATCAACATTGATGTCACTGGTGAAGTAATGAGTGGTGACATCATGTGTGAGTCACATGCAGCTGAAAAGGGTTGCAATGGACATGATTCAAGCAGCCATGTCAATTATGATGTCATAAGTGATCTAATCAATGTTGTTACTTATAATGTCATCAATACCATTCTGTGTGATGACAGGGGCAGCTGATAGATAATTTGCGTCACAAAACCTATTAGGCAAATTTCAGAAGTTTAACAAATTTGAGCCAGAACCATAACTCAATCTTCAACTTTATTTTTTTCATTACATTTCAGGTGCTTTTATTGGAATATATTTTACATAGAAAAGATGAACATGTACCTTTTTCACTTGTGAAAGCATCCTTTAAAAATAGGCACTTTCTTACCTGACTGGTAATAAATTTACCTTCCTTCTTTTAGTAAGCATCAACCAACATTTAACTGTACCTGCTAATTGAAAAAAAAATAACACGTGAACTCAATGTTATTATTTTGCTCTGACTGAGTATATGAATGAGAGCCCAAGTGTTTGTGATCTTGGATCTGTGTTGGGCATCCTGTCACTCACCTACCCTTACTCACCATTAAAGTCTTCAGTTCTCTGTGTTTACTCCTGGGAATGTATCTCAGTGACTGGTGCTGTCTGTGATCTTGCTTCTTCATTGGATAAACAATGGCTTAAGTGCCATTCCTTCACTCAGTGTATTAATTTTCAAGACAGTAGCTGAGTGTGTGTTTGACTGAAAGCAAGTGTTTATATTCATGAACATGTGATGGAAACACACTCTGTTCTCAATGTACATATTTTTACTTTGTTGATCTCAAATTTCCTGTGATGAGTACAACCCCTAATTGTAGTTTTGGACACTTTCACTGCAGATGGAGTGCACCTCCAAATCCTTTATTGTGGCTCTTGGAGCTGACATGAGTGAGTGGGATGTGTCCAAAACATAGGCCAGCATTGGACACCCTCTACCTCAGTCTTTTTGCTGCCATACGAGTGCTCCTCCAAATCCCTGAGTATGGCACTGGGTGCTGTCATGGTTAGTGTGGGGTGTGTAAACCTGGAGCCGGATCGGATACCCTCTTTACCACTCAACTTGTGCCACCATTGGAGAGTGCCCCTTATCCATGATTAGGACCATGAGTGCTGACATTGGTAAATGGGCTATATTTGAAAGCTTTGACCTGCTTTGGGCAACTTCATCTACCACACTCAACTCTTGTTGCTATTCCAGAACCCTCCAAATCCCTGAGAGTGACCCAGAGAGATGTCAGGGGTAAGTAGGCAGTGTGACCAACACTCGAAATGAGTTGAATGCCATCTACCTCACTCTATTTGTGCTGCATTTATAGGGCTTACCCTAAAATCCCTGATAGTGGCTCACACATTTTCTGCTATTACAATGTTCCTCCAAATCCCTGATTATTGCCCTGAGTGATGACATGGGAGAGTGGGTATTTGCATAAGCATGTACCTGCCATAGACAAAGTACACCTCACTCTGCTTATCCTTTGGAATGCTCCCCCAAATCTCAGATTCTGGTCCTCATTTCTGCCATGGGTAAGTGGGGTGTGTTTGTGTAAACCTGGACCTGTGTTGGATCCATTCAGCCTCACTATACTTTTGCTGTTATTGGAACCTTCACAAAAAACTCCTGAATGTGGTTCTGAGTCCTCTTATGAGTAAATGCAGTGGGTCTAATTCATACACCTCCCCAATCTACTTTTGCTACTGTTGGAGTGCTCAGGACATTCCTGTGACCCTGAGTGCTGACAGAGATGAATGAGATGAGACCATAAACTAGACCGGAGTTGCACACCCTCCACCTCACTCTATTTTTGCTGTCATTGAGCGCACACTGAATTGGTTGTGGCCCTGAATGCTGACATGAGGGACTGGAGTGTGTGCACAAATCTGGACCCTCTGTCTTAGTTGACTTTTGCTGTCTTTGAACGCTCCTCCAAATTCCAGATTGTGGGCCTCAGTGCTGGCATGAGTGAGTGAGGTGTGTGCGTATACCTGCACCTGAATTTGCCCATCCGCCTAAGGCTACTTTAGGTTCATTCGATATCGCTCCTAAATCCCAGTTAGTGGCGTTGAGTGGTGACACGAGGGAGAAGGGAGTGTGCTTAAACCTGGACCTGTGTTGGACATCCTTCGCCACTTCACTCTAATTTTGCTGATGTTTGTCCCCACCCCAATTTCATAATAACTTTAAGGAGGACTATATCATTGAGATCTAGACATTTTTTATCCAATTTTAACACTTAACTATAACACCAGGTTGACCTTTATTTTTTTGCAGGATATTTCTGGGCTTTTTATGAAAAGGATAAGCATATAACCATACCGAACTAAATATCTCTTTAACTTTTGTTTTTTTCAGTGAGAATATCTATGTGGGGAGATCTGTCATGCAGGGGCTGAGAAAAAGGGGTTGTCCCAAAACACTTTTTCCACATTCATTTCACCATAGGAACTTTAGAAACAGCTACAGCCCAAACCGCTAAACAGATTTACACCAAATATAGCAGAACGCTAGTACTTGGTCCAGATCAGTGCTTTTTGGGATTTGGCATAAATCCGTTCCGTAGTTTTTGAACAATTAATGCTCAAAAATGTTATATATTTCACACTTTGGAGGATTTGCAGGCCCGACAGATCTTTTAGAGAGATCTGATTGGCTGCCACCACATCAAAGATGTGATGGCAGCAATATTAAGACTTGAGACTCAGTCACAAGTCCTAAAAAACATGAAAGAACGAAACAAAGAGGCATGATAAGGATACCCTGGTCCCATAGGCCTGGTGGTGAGTGAAGCCAAAATGCAATTCTTTTATTTTGGCACCAATTTCCAGAGAAAATATGAATCCATGGTGATTTTTTTAATTAAGAACTCCCAGAGTGGGCCTGGGCCCTTGAGGAAGGTGAAAAGTTTACTTTGAGGGAGGGGGTACTCATCCCCCAGGGCAATGGCACAAACTGGAGGGAGGAGGGCATGTGGCCTAACTCCCATACTCTTATTAAGCCCTGATGACCTTATCTCCCATGTCCAAAATGCAAAAAAATGTAAGGTGTGTCATAATGTAGTTTGGAATCACGTCATGGGTCACGTGGTTGGGGAACAATGGCGGCTGGCTAGCGCCGGTCAGGAGGAACGCCGTGCGGTGGTAGAGTGATCCTACTGACTTTGCAGATTCATGCCGCGATAAAGTAAGGCGTGGTGGCGGGAGAGATGGGTATCCCCGCTTGGGACAGCTCTGACTAAGTGGTCTCCCTTGTATTGATGTTTGTGTATCGTTTACTGTTGAGCCTCGGCACTCGGCTGATTCTAACAGGGACAGGGAAGCGACTCCGCCCCCCAGGGAGACTGGTTCAGCGGCTGCTCTACGAGGATTGCAGCGAGGAAAAACTTGTACTCTCTTTGCGATTCCTGTGCTCTTTTTGCCAGACTCTTTGGGATTATTTTCGTAGTTACCTCACATATATGTGTTTTTTTTTCTTTTATACATATGGGCACTAGTACCTGTTCAATTTCAACAGAACACAACTCCACCCCCCAAGCAAGCTGGGTCTGGGCAGCCACTTCTGTGAGGACTGCATGGAAGGCAATAATGAGGTTACATTGTATATATAGAGGGGCGGAGAGGAAGATCTGTGTACCCATTGTGTGTGATTTCCCTGGGGTGCGCAAAGGGAGAGTTTCTTTTCCCGCAATAATACTATATGAGCAAATTTCAAAGTCTTTTGCAATTCAGGAGTGGATGGAGAAGGAGAAGGGTCTTATATCAAGAAACTTACCTCCTAATGTTTTGAGCACTAGGAGACCAGAGAGATTAAAAGGAATAGGGGAGACTGATACGGAACAAGACCAGGGGCAGGGGCAATTTGCATTAAAGGGACTAAACGCGTTTAGTGGTCTTGGGGATTCTGGAGCCCCTGAAGAAGCCCGCAAGGGTGCACAGCCTCTCTTAACTGGAAGGAGTAGATATCTTTTGCGTTCCGTGCTAGAGAAGAAGAGTCCAACTGCAAGACAAGTTAGTACCCCCCAAGCTATAACTCCAGGCAGGAAACCTCCTAGAGGAGGTAGAGTGAGAAAGTGTAAAAAAGAAGCAGCAGCTTTACTGTCTAAACTGCCACCCTCGCTCAGGTCATATTTTAATATCATGGAGCAAGTGGCTGGTCCAGCAAGGATTGAGAAGTCTCTCGAGGCTTGAGAGAAGGGGGCTGGTGCCCCAATTTCACAGACAGGGCAGAAAGAATTGAGTGAGCCATTGAGTTTGGAGAATCCTTTTTCTCCTATTATGGGGACTGGGGCAGAGAGCCTGGAAGAAATCATAACCAGCACCCCGGTGGCTCTAAGTACTCCTGCACAGACTTTTCCCATGCCTATCCTCATGTCTAAGCCTGCGCCTAAACCTATGCTTCTACCACAACATGTGCAAGAGGAAGGGTTTAACAGGGAGGGGCTTCCAGGAATCAATGAAGAAGGGATGAGGATTGACCATGGTGTTGTGGGGGAGGCCCCCCTGACAACTCAGGTGACGGAGCTCTTACTGAAGTTAAGACAGGATATGTTGTCCAGGTTTGAGACCTCCGAGCAAAATCAGAAGGCTATACAGGAGAAATGTGGGATCCTTGAGCAAATGGTTGATCGGATTGCGCTGCGTACAACAGCATTGGAGGAGGGCGCGAAGGTGTTGGGCGAGGCTATAGCGGGGAATTCCAAGGAAATAGCGATCCTTAGAGAAGAGAATGCGACCTTACAAGAGGATCTGGAAGGGTTGGAACTCTATGCTAGACGAAACAATGTTCGTATCTTGGGAGTGTACTAAAAAACAGAAGGCTTGGACATTAAGGGTACATACAAAGATATGTAAACTCTTGGGAGAACTGCTTCAGGATAGGAGTGACATTGACTGGGATAGAGAACTCCAAAGGGTTCATAGAGACCTGTATAGACTCCACCCAGGGAGAAGGGCCCCAACGAGAATTTTAGTAAACTTCTTAAATTTCTCGATCAAGGAGTTGGTGTTGGGGCGAGCGTTAAAAGAACGAGATCTAAAATACGGGGATGCCACGTATCAAATACGATTGGACTTGGGCAAAATAACCTCTCAGTGACAGTGCGAGCTGGGCTCCAAAATGAATGAGTTAAGCTCCAGGGGGTCCCCAGTCCAAATGAAATTTCCTGCTATGCTTAAGATAATGTGGCATAATAAAATGCATGTGATTAGAGACCCTATAGAGGTGGATGATTTACTAAAGCAGATGGAAAACCCAAAACATGGATAGTTTATGTATATAGATGTATATAGGAAATCCACATGGTTGAATAATTAGGCACAATATATGTAAGAAACACACAATTGGTTATAAATGTATAAGAATATACAACATATAAGATTTTTGTTCATATATTTTCTTAACAATTGGTGATGGATTCTCTCTCTATTTGCACGGCGAGACCTCGAAGGCCTTTTGCCTTAAGAGATAGGGCGGGGGGTTCCCCAGCGGGGGCTGTGGGTGGGGCACGTGGGAGAAAAAAAATATAGTCCTCGTTCTGATATTTGATGGGTAGTCCTTATTAACTTATGCTGACTTGTGTATTAGTGCATGTATACAAAGGGTTGGTCAGTACAAGAGTGACTTAGGAGGTATTGGTAGGGGCCTAATGGTAGATAAATGATGAAGGATTTAGTGCATTTTGTATCCTGGAATGTAAATGGTTCGAGGTCTGCTAAACAGTTAGGTCGAATAATGGAATTTGTAAAGAGATCTGAGGCGAACGTTATATTATTACAAGAGACGCATCTAACAAAACACGAATGTGTGAACGCTTTTAAAAATGGTCTTGGGTGCAAGATAACGTCTGTACGGATCAAAGCAGCAATGCAAGGGGGGTGGCCATTCTTATAGGAAATAATGCTGGTATCAAAGTAGAAGGTCAGCAGACAGATTCTTCTGGGAGGTCGGCCCTAGCTAAGATAAAAATACAAGGAACATCTGTAATTGTAGTTAGTTATTATGGGCCCAATGAAGATAACCCGGATGCACTAATTAAATTGGAATCATGCTTAATGTCTTTTAACATCTCAGTGGTAATTGGGGGGATTTCAGTTTAGTGTTAAATAAAAGCTTGGATAGAACCTTCAAAGCTAAGTATGTCATGCCACTAAAAACCATGAAAGTCCTTAAAATATGATTAGAGAGCTAAACTTAATAGATATTTGGAGGCATAAGGTGGGGGATAAGAGGTATTTTAAGTTTTTTAGTAAAAAGTATGGCCAACATTCCCGAATCGATTATTTTTTATTAAATTACGAGTTGGGATCCGGGGTTAAAACGATAAAGCATGTACCTGCGATATTGTTGGATCACTCGGTTGTCCTCCTATTGTTAAAAACCCCCAATAAGAGGGGTATAACCAGATGGACTCTGAATAGGACAATTCTGTTGGATGAGGGGGTAACTTACAAAATGAAAGAAGAGGCAGTGATATTTTCTGAAGCTTATGGGGTCAGCTACACCTCAAATTATTTGGAATTCTTTTAAGGCCTTTTTGAGATTCATAGGTACAGGTATTATGGCAGGTAAAAAGCGTAATGCGAGGCTTTTAGAAACCATTATGAAGAGTAGGAGGTACAAAAAGCTTCAGTAACTAGAACTGTTGCTATCAGAAGATCAAGGAGCCCTGGATAAAATATTAACAGATAATTGGATGGTTATTAAACTGCAGCATTTCGCCTATGGGGACAAAAGTAGTGCCCTGTTGGCATGGAAAGCAAAGACCGATAGAATGCGTAATAAAATAAAATGCCTAAGAGATCATATGACAAGGGACATATTGGATACTAATGTTAAAATTGGGCTGGAGGTCTCTAGACACATGTGTAAACTGTATAAGGAAGATACCTCCACTGGAAGGGATAACATTGAGGTTTTTTTTAAGGCAATTGAACTCCCAAAGTTGAGTGAAGATCAGAAGGCAGCACTATCAGTGGATATAACAGAAGAGGAGATCGACAACAGTGTAGGAAAATGGCTAGAGGGAAAGCTGCAGGGCCGGATGGCCTTCCAACTGAGATCTATCTTAACCTCTTAGATGAGGTGGCACCAGAGCTCAGGAAACTTTTTAATTTAAAACTAAGAAAGGGGGAAGATCCTCCTGTAAGTTTGGTTGAGGCAACATTAACATTGATACTGAAACTCAATAAGGATCCCATAGTGGTGGACTCATATAAGTCCATATCTTTGTTAAACACGGACTATAAGGTGTTTGCAGGGATTTTGGCCGCCAGAATCACAAAAATTATTAAGAGCATAATACACAAAGACCAGAAAGGTTTTATTTCTGGAAGGCAGATTAACAAACTAACTGTTAAAATATTGGGAGTGATAGATTTGGTGGAAACCTATAATCTTCCTGTAACGCTGGTAGCAGTAGACGCTGAAAAGGCTTTTGAGCAGGTTAACTGGACTTATCTGTGGGTAGTCTTAAAGCTATTTGGATTTCCTCTCAGTTTAATAAAGGCCGTACAACTTTTGTATAAATCACCAAGAGCTAAGGTCTTGGTTAATGGGGAGCTAATCGATTGGGTCAATATACTACGTGGAACTAGGCAGGGATTTCCCATGTCTCGACTTTTGTTCAATATGTATATTGAACCATTAGCGGCATGGGATAGACAAGATTCCACTATCATTCCTTTCAGATATGGGAATCTTGAGATTAAGTTAGCGCTTTATGCGGACAATCTTTTACTCTATACCCTGAATCTGCAAGTGTCTATTCCCATATTAATGGCTAAAACCAAAGAATTTGGAAGTGTTTCAGGATACAGAGTAAATATAAATAAGACTGAAATTATGGAATGGAATCAACCAGTTCAACAATTACAGGCAAAATCTAATATGCGCCTCCTTGGCATTATAATTACGCAGAAATTGGAGGAAGTCACTAAGGTAAATTGAGAAAAGGTAGGGCAAGAAGTAGAGAAATTGCTGGTCAGATGGGCAAATCTCCTGCTAAATTTGTATGGTAGGTTAAATCTTATCAAAATGATTATTTTACCTTAAATAAAGTTTCTTTTTAATTCGATACCATTATTGTTTGATAGAACAAAATTTGCTAAATGCCAAGGAAGGATAGGAAGCTTTATTTGAGCATCCCAAGGGTTCACGCATATCTTGGAAGAGATTTAGGAGGAGATTGGAGAAGGGCGGGATGGCTTTAGCGGATTTGATGACATATCGGTATGCTTTCTTTTTTAAGAATTGTAGGATGCTTTTAAATAGGGTTGATAGTTCTGCTATAGGCAGTCTGTTTGGAGCCATGCTTGGAGAACTAAGGGTAGGCCAAGATCAATTTTTGTTTAAGTTCGGAGACACAAAGTTCTTCAAAAAAGTACGGTTAAAGATTCTATTGGATGTTTTGAAAGCATGGGTTCATATTCGGAAAAAGATAGGAATTCCATATTATTCATCTAGGGTCCAGATTTGGGAGTCCTCAGGGACTTCAGAGTGTTTGAATGATTCACTTAGTCTCCCATTAAAGGTTTCGGGTATTTCTTGCTGGGGGAATTTGAAGACGGGAACCAAGCTAGTTAGTTGGGAAACTCTCAATTTAATTGTGGGGGGAAATGTAACTAGGTTTGAATACTACCAGCTTGCTGCATGTTCATCACCACCCCCTTTTGTAAATCGATTTTGGCCACTATAGGTGTGGCAGGGTATACTCAGACATGAGTCCCTTTCTCACTGCTCCATCAGGATTCAAGAAAGCCGGGCCGAAGAGGCTGAAATGCCAGAAACCGGTCCCCGGTAGCTTGTCTCCTTTCTGGTAAAGAATTGGCTTGGTAGTTTAGTCTGCCCTGTTCCCATGATGCACTGGGCCAGGGACAGACTGATTTGCATATAGCCAGGTTCTGAGCTGGGATGGGGCAGTGAGATAAATAACGGTGATGGATCAAGCCCTGATCTTTGGACTGGGTAAGAGTGGTCTGCTCAATTCAGACACTCTGTTCATCACCACCCCCTTTTGTAAATCGATTTTGGCCACTATAGGTGTGGCAGGGTATACTCAGACATGAGTCCCTTTCTCACTGCTCCATCAGGATTCAAGCAAGCCGGGCCGAAGAGGCTGAAATGCCAGAAACCGGTCCCCGGTAGCTTGTCTCCTTTCTGGTAAAGAATTGGCTTGGTAGTTTAGTCTGCCCTGTTCCCATGATGCACTGGGCCAGGGACAGACTGATTTGCATATAGCCAGGTTCTGAGCTGGGATGGGGCAGTGAGATAAATAACGGTGATGGATCAAGCCCTGATCTTTGGACTGGGTAAGAGTGGTCTGCTCAATTCAGACACTCTGTTCATCACCACCCCCTTTTGTAAATCGATTTTGGCCACTATAGGTGTGGCAGGGTATACTCAGACATGAGTCCCTTTCTCACTGCTCCATCAGGATTCAAGCAAGCCGGGCCGAAGAGGCTGAAATGCCAGAAACCGGTCCCCGGTAGCTTGTCTCCTTTCTGGTAAAGAATTGGCTTGGTAGTTTAGTCTGCCCTGTTCCCATGATGCACTGGGCCAGGGACAGACTGATTTGCATATAGCCAGGTTCTGAGCTGGGATGGGGCAGTGAGATAAATAACGGTGATGGATCAAGCCCTGATCTTTGGACTGGGTAAGAGTGGTCTGCTCAATTCAGACACTCTGTTCATCACCACCCCCTTTTGTAAATCGATTTTGGCCACTATAGGTGTGGCAGGGTATACTCAGACATGAGTCCCTTTCTCACTGCTCCATCAGGATTCAAGCAAGCCGGGCCGAAGAGGCTGAAATGCCAGAAACCGGTCCCCGGTAGCTTGTCTCCTTTCTGGTAAAGAATTGGCTTGGTAGTTTAGTCTGCCCTGTTCCCATGATGCACTGGGCCAGGGACAGACTGATTTGCATATAGCCAGGTTCTGAGCTGGGATGGGGCAGTGAGATAAATAACGGTGATGGATCAAGCCCTGATCTTTGGACTGGGTAAGAGTGGTCTGCTCAATTCAGACACTCTGTTCATCACCACCCCCTTTTGTAAATCGATTTTGGCCACTATAGGTGTGGCAGGGTATACTCAGACATGAGTCCCTTTCTCACTGCTCCATCAGGATTCAAGCAAGCCGGGCCGAAGAGGCTGAAATGCCAGAAACCGGTCCCCGGTAGCTTGTCTCCTTTCTGGTAAAGAATTGGCTTGGTAGTTTAGTCTGCCCTGTTCCCATGATGCACTGGGCCAGGGACAGACTGATTTGCATATAGCCAGGTTCTGAGCTGGGATGGGGCAGTGAGATAAATAACGGTGATGGATCAAGCCCTGATCTTTGGACTGGGTAAGAGTGGTCTGCTCAATTCAGACACTCTGTTCATCACCACCCCCTTTTGTAAATCGATTTTGGCCACTATAGGTGTGGCAGGGTATACTCAGACATGAGTCCCTTTCTCACTGCTCCATCAGGATTCAAGCAAGCCGGGCCGAAGAGGCTGAAATGCCAGAAACCGGTCCCCGGTAGCTTGTCTCCTTTCTGGTAAAGAATTGGCTTGGTAGTTTAGTCTGCCCTGTTCCCATGATGCACTGGGCCAGGGACAGACTGATTTGCATATAGCCAGGTTCTGAGCTGGGATGGGGCAGTGAGATAAATAACGGTGATGGATCAAGCCCTGATCTTTGGACTGGGTAAGAGTGGTCTGCTCAATTCAGACACTCTGTTCATCACCACCCCCTTTTGTAAATCGATGCTGCATGGAGGGGCAATCAAAACTGGAGTGAAGAGGAGGGTGACACCTGGTTAGCTCAAGCAATCAAAGCTGGTGGTATTAAGAAGGAGGTAGCTTTGTGGTACCAATTTTTGATCAATGCAGAAGATGATTTAGAAATAGACATTCAGAGGCTTTGGGAGGAGGAAATCTTGAACATTGATTTGAGGTAAGCGTGGTTGGCCTCCTTTGTATTGTTGAGAGAAAGTGTGAAACCTGCTTACTTAAAAGGCAACCACCTCTTCACTGTATATAGGGTATATTGGTCCCCGGCGAGAATAGAACATTTTTTTGGGACACATTATGAATACCCAAGATGCAAAGATCCCGTAGCTGATGACATTCATATGTTTCTTACATGCCTGAAATTGAGAAGTTTTGGTTTAAAGTGTGCCAATTTTAACTGAATTTACAGGCATCATTGTGAAAGACAGTCCCGCCCTGGTATTTCTTGGAATTTGGCATAATAGCACTACTAACATTAGTAGATTAGACGTGAGATTTGTTTTTATGTAATTCTTTTAGAAAGAAGAGAGATTTGTAAATCATGGAAGGCAAATCTCCCACTGAACTTCCTGGAATGTAAAGAAAGTGTTAAATATATAAGTAAGTAGGACCTATTGTGTGATTGTAGCAGTAAAGAGAAAACATGGCTTAAGTTGGTGGACTGGATCCAAAAATCTGTGGTCCAACAATTAAGCCAATGTTGAGCTGTCGGTCCTGTGTACCTTCCGTGCTATGCGCACTCCAGGGAAGGGTGGAATTGAAAACAACTTTTCTCTCTTGATTGGAATGACTCTAACCTGTCCTGGTTTACCTCAGAAGGGTACGAGTATAGCCAGCAAGTAAATTGGCAGCATTAGGACAAAACAAAAGAAAAAGAAAAAAAAGGTATGTCATAATGCCCCCTCATTAAGATTAAACAGGCCCTGCAGACCCCATCCCTGAGCATAAAATATCTTATACGGGACAGTCCCATACTCTGAGCCTCAAAATGCCCCAGGGACCAAATCCCTCCTGGCCCGGCTCGGTTAATGTGTCCTGGAGAGCACACAGTTGTTGTTCTGCCTGCACTATCGCAGAGGTACAGGCAGGCAAGCCATGTCTTCTCCTACCTGGTGCAAGCTTTAAGCATGCTCCCGCCGGGTGGGAGCAGACTTTTATTTCCCTGCCCGCCTGAAGGGAGTATGCAAAAAACAGCTGCTCCCTACGGATGGGAGCAAGCTGTCTCCCACACCATGTGGAGCCGACTGGGCCTGAAGTGCCCTATGGCTCCCCCTTTGGTCCTCAAAGTGGTGCTTGGTGGGTACCACAGGTGTCCACTGTGGGTGGGGTCATAGAAGATTCCTGAGGGATTTAACCTAGGAGTCACTGTATTTGAGATTCTGGATACATTTGGCTACACAACTGCAACCAGCTTGAAACTCCAAATTGGTGCAGTATAAAATTTTGAACATATATAGCCACGACTTACAAAGCTGTTTAGCTTTTTTTCAATATTTATTGTGCATGTATAAAAAATAACAGCTGCTATATTCCCATGGATAACTAAAGGGGAACTCCATTGCTTGGAAGCAGTTGGTTTGGTGAAAAATGTCAGCTGGATCATCAATAAGCCAGTCCAATGAAACATGGGAGCCTGCCCTTTTAAAATGTTTTGCCAGTTCTGTGTGACTCTCATGTTAATAACAAAACAAGATGGCCCCAGAAGGGTCCCTCTGGGACACCCCACACAAGGGATGGGGGCCAGAGTATTCCTACCCTCCCCCATTGTCTTTTTTGTAGAACATTTTCAGGACAAGGGGCCAAGTCCCAGAGTGCTGTAACGGCTGCCACAAAATCTTTGTTCATGTCGTAGCCAACTAATGAGAGCTCTCCCTCCCAAAAAGTTCCTCAGCCGATTGGAATACTTGCCTTTTTTATTGAAGCCCGACTCTCAATATATCCATAGATTTTGACCCTTAATGTCTTGAAACTACTGAAAAGATTTACACCAATCACAAAAAGGCATGCTTTCTGGGTAAGGACCTGGCTTTCTGACAAATTTGGTGTAATTCTGTCAAACCATTTTGGCTGTAACACTGTCTTAAATTCCGATGCAAAATCCATGAGGGAAAACGTGTTTTGGGAGCCCCTTTTTAGGTTGGGCATTCAAGACCTGTTGTAACTTCTTTTGTGGGCTTGAAGCCACCCCTCTGCTTTCCATTTGTTTGTTTCAGTGTCCTTTAAAAATCCTTGTTTTCTAGTGGTCAGTCCTCCCTCTCTGTCCTTTTTTTCTCTTTGCTCCTGCCCACAGAGCAGGAGCTAAGCACTGTTTAATTGCTCTTTATACGTTCTTTAGGGGACTATTTTTTGTCTTGGTTTCCTGCTTCTAATACTGTTTGCCTGTGTTCAGCTTTATCCTGAAGCTGCTTGCCTTTTTAATGCAGTATTCGTCCCTCCCACCTCCTTCTAAGTGTGCATGCCCTACCCACCTACCCCGTGTATGCTGTTTGCTTTAAAATTATGTTTGCATTGCTGTTGAAAAGACGGTGTTAAGTTTTGCTTTCCATGGAGAGCATTGATTTGCAACTATTTACAACGTCACATGGGTGTGCTTATAAGGTTTGCAGCAGCTGGAGGGGAGCCCAGCAGCAGTTTCTCCTTGCCATGACCGTCAGGCACTGCCTCTGCAGCATATTTTGCCAGAGGATCATGGTAGCCATCCTCATCGAAAGCCCACATCCGAGGTATAAATGGTTGCGGCTGTAGGCCAGAATGCAGACAATGTCTTTTTGGTCTAGTGCCAAGTCCACATCCTCGGAGCAGGATGCTTTCTTCCTCCTGGACTACACTGCAGAAGTGTGTCTATTAGCGGTTAAATTGTGCAACACTGGCCGCCATTCAGCTCCTCTCTGTGTGGAGGGCTCTGACATTTGTAAATGGGAACTGGTAAATTAATGGGAATTCCTCCAAATGCACCCCTTACAAAGCATACATTGCTCCGTGTAGTTGATTGATATGCTGCACGCACATAGCTGTACCACAGAGGAACCCGTTTAACAGAACTTCCACTGTAATCTAGCCATAACAAAGGCAATTTTATGAGGTTTAAAATCGGGCAATAATTTGGCATATTTTTAAAAGTGCCTAACGTAGAGGGACAGTGCTAAATGGCAACTTCATGAATGGGGCCTAATGCACAGTCCTATTGGCACCGGTATGTGATGGAAACAATCAGCTTTAATACAAGGTACATGTAATTGTATAGGGCTGAGCCGGTGTATCTCCGTTCCTGTGCACTTCAAGGGTTAATAAAGTGATGTGTTTAGGATCCCACAAACTGATGAAGTGTGCAAGTTAGAATTCAAATCTATGTGTTGTAAGGAAATTGCCTTTGACTTACCCACAGGATCACATATCTAGCCTCGTCCAAATGAAGAAGTAGTTTAATTTTATGTTTTGTTTCATATATGATGAAGAACAAAATTGAACCTGCTAACGAACAGAAGTTGGAAGTTAATGGGAGAAATTATCTCCTACATGGGTTAATCCCATCTGATTTCATGAAGTGCATCTCTTGGGCTTCAAAGAGGATTGTGTCAGGGTCAGAGTGTTCCAAAGAAACAACTTGGCCCAGGGCTGTGGGGTGGTGCGCCACTGCACCGGGTGCTGACTTCGGGTGGGGGCTCCTTTTTTGCTAGCATATTATGGTTTTAAAAGCACCTGTTCCCACATTCCTAACTTCCCAACAATTTTCAGGGGACAATAAAAATGTCAAAATACATCTGATAAATAATGTTCTTCCTGGAGAGAGCGGAGTTTTGTCTAGTGAATGAAAGGTAGCTCAAAACATGTGCCACGGAGATCACAGCGTGCATATCATGTAAAAAGGTCAGTGAGGTACTGCTTTGTTAGAGAGATCCTTTTGTTACTTGCAGTTTATAAGCTATAATTCTAATATAGAACAGTGAGCTATTAACAATCATCAAAGAGCTGTTTGAAAACTACAAGGTATAGATTAGTATTTCAATATTCAAATTTTGCCTAAAGGGTTCATTTAGATAGAAATACATTATTTGTAATGACAATCCCTAACCATGGTGTTAATTTTAAAATTCTGAGTTTGCACTTTTACAGACCAAGCACTCTTTAAACTATACTGCCTAGGCCACCTAACTCCAACACCTGGTAGTCCTCTGGCTTATGGAACATTTCCTATGCACTGAGTTACTGACGTATGATTGATTTTCTCTGTGTAATGTGTGTGTGATGTAAAATACTCTGACACCCTAGACACCCTAGACTGTTATGAGTGGTGCTATAAAACAAAAGAAATGCATTGGAGAGAGAGAGTGGTGTGGAGTGGAGACTTGAGGGACCCTGTTGAAGGATGATAGTGAAAGAATCTGTGGTGGAGGTGGTCATTGGGGACAACAACAAATGTTGTCACACCAGAGCTAAAGCTAGCCATTACTTGTCCTTTTTAGTTATGGAGGCTGTATAAACCTACAGAGAAAATACAGTAAGATCTCATATTTTTTTATTACTGAGCATTACCCCTATGAAGTTCCCGTTATAATTTAAAAAATTTTTTTTTAAAACTCTTTTATTAACAATAAAAGAAAACATGAACAAACAAGGCAATAAAAGGCAATACTGCTGGATACATGCTCTAAGGGGGGGAAAAAGTGCGTTACAATTCAATACAAATCATCAATGTCGAAAGAAAGGGGGGGAGCAGGGGGGAAACAGATTCACAGTTCCTTAGGACTAAACAACACTAGGAATGTCAGGTTAGGGGGAAGGAGTCATATCCGGAATATAAGTGAGGGGAGGAATGCATACATCACCCTGGTACGAGTTCCACTGGCCCAAAATTTTACCCCACTTCCTCGGTCTACCGCGAGCCACATACACCGTTTTCTCCCGAAACATGCACCAATCCATATTCTCCTTCCATGCCGAGATAGTGGGTGTTCTCTGGGACCCCCACAATTGTGCTATATCTCTCTTGGCTATCATATTCCCAAGGGTCGCCCACCGAATCTGCGCAACATCGTAATCAGTCGTTTCCCAAACATTCAGCGAACAACGCCTGGCTTCGGGCAACAGCGGAACTCCCGTGACTTCCTCCATTACTGCATGCACTCGACTCCAAAACACTACCACCTCCGGGCATTCCAAAATTATGTGGAGGAAAGTACCCGTTAAGCCGCATCCACGCTTACACAACCCATCCACATGATGCACTGGGCCAGGGACAGACTGATTTGCATATAGCCAGGTTCTGAGCTGGGATGGTGCAGTGAGATAAATAACGGTGATGGATCAAGCCCTGATCTTTGGACTGGGTAAGAGTGGTCTGCTTAATTTAGACACTCTGTTCATCACCATCCCCTTTTCTGAATCGATTTTGGCCACTATAGGTGTGGCAGGGTATACTCAGACATGAGTCCCTTTCTCACTGCACCATCAGGATTCAAGCAAGGCGGGCCGAAGACGGCTGAAATGCCAGAAACCGGTCCTCGGTAGCTTGTCTCCTTTCTGGTGAAGAATTGGCTTGGTAGTTTAGTCTGCCCTGTTCCCATGATGCACTGGGCCAGGGACAGACTGATTTGCATATAGCCAGGTTCTGAGCTGGGATGGTGCAGTGAGATAAATAACGGTGATGGATCAAGCCCTGATCTTTGGACTGGGTAAGAGTGGTCTGCTTAATTTAGACACTCTGTTCATCACCACCCCCTTTTCTGAATCCATCCACAGAGTAACCCATATGAATCAGGCGGGGGCCAGTTATATAAATCCGATGCAGGATCTTGAGTTGCACTAGCCGGAGACGGGCTGGAATCGCGACCTCCTTGGGAGAGGATATCGCAGTTTGCCAGTCCTCATCATCCAGCTTTAGCCCGTCACTGGTCCATACCTCTCGGAGGTGCACCAGCAAATCTGTACGGTCGTTGATCAATTTCTTATATATGAAAGAAATAGTGCTGTCTGGAACATATCCGTCTAGCACCCGATCTTCGAAAGGGGATAATTCCGGGATTGCGACACCGGCAGGAAAAACCGAGCTCAGTGTGTGGCGGATCTGCATATAGCGGAAGAACTCCTTGTCACTAAGTTCATATTCTACCTTCAACTCCTCAAAGGTCTTAATCCTATCTTTGTTCCAGAGATCCCCAACCTTACAAATACCAAACATATCCCACTTCTCAAAGCCTTTCGTCCTCCACAAGCTACCCAATCTTTTAGACACATAGAGCGGAGTCACCCGGGTCAATCGGTCCGACCACCCCATTGCCGCATTCGCACTCTGCCACACTCGCACTGCAATTTTAGTGGGTCCTGAGAGTTTCCCTCTAACAGACTTGGAGTAAAGCACCCTATTATAATCTCCACCCGGCAGCTGCCACTTATCCATCTCAAATGCAGGGTTTAACGTGGGGCCGTACATTGCATGATTAATCACTCCCAGCTGGGAGGCCCAATAGTAGCGCTTGATATCTGGAAGTGCAATACCGCCGTCATACCAGGGAAGCTTCAGTTTGGCAAGGGCAATACGCGGACGTCCGCCCCATATCAACCGCCTCTGCAAACTCTCCACCTCCCTGAAGTAACTCGCCGGAATGACATCAAACGTGTTTTGAAGTGCGTACAAAAATCGTGGTAAAGACATCATTTTGAAAAGGGCTGCCCGTCCGAGGGGGGACAACAGCAGACCACACCAGGCCGCAATGTCAGACTTCAACCGCTGGAGCGGGGGAAGCATATTACGCTCGTAACGGACAACGGGGTCTAATGAAATAAAGACCCCCAAATATTTAAATCCTATCTGCGTTACCTGTATGGGGCAGATGCGTGGTAAAGGGGGAGTGTCCCCAGAGAGTACATAAACACAGGACTTAGTCCAGTTAATCACAAGGCCGGAGTTCTTCCCGAATAAGTTCAGCACATCAAACAATACTATCAACGACTTCAGAGGCAACGTGAGATACAGCAGGATATCGTCTGCATAAAGTGATATTCGATCCTCAAAATCAGGGGTCCACTGAATACCCTTGAGCGATGGTTCCCACTGCAGCCAAGCGGCCAGGGGTTCCAAGGCGAGGGCAAAAAGAAGTGGGGACAGCGGGTACCCCTGTCGCGGGCCCCTCCCCAGAAGAAAGGACTTAGAGACCCGACCATTTACCACAATCTGAGCCAGTGGTTCCTCATACAGGAGTTGTACCCAGCCGATGAAACCAGGGCCGAAACCAAACTTTGCAAGAGCAGCCCAAAGATATGGCCATTCCACTCTATCAAAGGACATTGTAGCGTCCAAAGAAACCAAGATGGCCGGTTTACGCAGCGACGCCACTTTTGCCAGGACGCCATGTAGGTGCCACAGGTTTAATGCGGTATTGCGATGTGGAATGAAACCAGACTGATCCGGATGAATCAGATCGCCGATCACCTTTATCAATCGGTTTGTCAACAATTTTGCAAGGATCTTGGGTTCTGCATTCAGGAGCGATATAGGCCTATAGGATGAGCAACGATCCCGCGGTTTCTCTTCCTTGTGATTCACCACAATGGTCGCAAGTCTCTGATCATGGGGAAGGGAACCGACGTCTCGCGATTCCATGAACATTTCACGAAGATACAGCACCATCTTGTCTGGACGCAGCTTGTATAGCTCGAAGGGGAGACCATTAGGGCCCATAGCTTTTCCCGAGCGGACAGAACAAATAGCAATTGCTACCTCATCATCAGAAAATGCTGCGTCCATCAGATCCCTATCTGGGTCCGATAGGCGAGGCAACGCAATGTCTCTTAACAGCAGATGCGAGTCTTCTTCTGGTCTGTCAGAGACTGAGGAATATACATTTCGAAAATGTTCAGCGAAACACTCCACAATCTCAACCGGGTCAGTAACACGCACTCCATCCGATCTCTCAATCACAGGAACCACACGACTCGCCCTCTCCTTTCTGTCTAACCAGGCAATCAGATTCCCAGCTTTGTCTCCAACATCGTACAGCCACCCCTGCTGCTCTCTACTCATGGCTCTAGCAGCGTCCGTTACCAGGGCCCTATAATCATGTTGTTTGAGACTGAGGACATGCACTCCATCATGAGTGATACCAAACTCCAATTCCCCCTCCAGCTCGGCTATTTCGGCTTCCAGATGGACCACCGCCTCATTTTTGCTTTTCTTTGCGCCAGCAATTAACGATAATGCCTGACCACGGATAACCGTCTTGAAAGCCTCCCACAGTGAAACAGAAGAGGACACTGACCCCACATTTTTAGCAAAATAATGATCTAAAGACTTAACCAACTCAGCCCGGGTTTTGGGGTCACGGAGATGCCAACGATTGATCGGAGCTACTCGACCCTCAGAGCCCATCTTCATGTCCATTAGAAGCCACAGTGGGGAGTGGTCCGAAATACCCCTGGCCAAGTGTCTGACTTCCCTAACCGAAGAGGCCTGTGCAGCTGGCATCAAGACATAGTCAAGCCTAGAGAGACTACCATGAGCACCAGAGTGAAAGGTGTATTGCAACTGTCCCGGATGCAGCAGCCTCCAACAATCTACCAGACCCAGCATCTCCAAGAAGCCACTCAACCAAGACTGTGATCTTGTGAGGTCCCTGGGGGGGCTGCGATCCTCCCTATCGGAAACGACAGAATTGAAATCTCCACCCATCACCAGAATGCTCTCAGGGAGCCCCAACACTACTCTCCACAGATCAGCAAAGGTCATAGTCTGCAAACCAGGTGGAACATACACAGAAAGCAATGAGATAGTCTTCCCCTCCCACCTACCAGTGATCGCGGCATAGCGTCCCCTGTCGTCGAGAATTGTGTCATCTAACTCCAGGGGGAGGGAACTCCTAACTAGGATACCCACCCCGATAGATCCAGTAGTAAATCCAGAGTGTGCAATTAGACGATAACCTCGCCGATTCATGGCATGGCATGTGTTACCGATCAAATGTGTCTCTTGCAGTAAAACTACGTCAGGGGAAAGGCGTCTCAATAGCTGTAAAACTACTCCTCGTTTTATCCTATCCCCCAGCCCGTTAACATTCCAACACAATACCTTCAACCCCGTACCCCATCCCAAAAGTAAGTGCAGAATCCTCCCCACAGCGAACACAACACCCAGATCAAGATGCATAATAATGCGTTGCCTTGAAACAAAATGAAACACACCCAAACCCCCCAAACCCCAACAAATCCCATAAAAAAAAAATCCCCTCACCCTGCACCCCTGCGTTAGACTCAAAAGCCAACCCAACTTGCAGTGTGCCTGTCGCCCTAACATTAAACTAATCTACAAGAAGAAAACCCGGAGGAGGGAGAGTCCCATCCCCCTCGCCACCTCTGGGTACTACACCAGAAGTATTGCAAGTACAGAAGTCATCAAACCACAGCTGCCAGTTCTGTGCACTGTCCGGGAACCGGTAACCACTCCTCATTCCTGTTCCAACGGGCCACCCTCAGCACCTCCAGAATGTTCCGAGCGATCACGCTGTGTAGGCAATGTATCAAGCCAGTCACTCACACTCTCGGGGCGGTCAAAGAAGAACGTCCGATCATTGTGTTCAACACGTAGCCGAGTTGGAAAAAGCATCGCGTATTTCATACCCATGTCTCTCAGTCACCGCTTCACCCCCTGGAACCCCATCCTTTGATTTTGAACGAACTGGGTGAAATCAGGGTAGAAGCTCACCGTAGTGTTTTCAAACTTAGTGGGGCCACCCACCCGTGATGCCTGCAGGATAGCGTCTCTGTCTCTATAATTAAAAATTCTGGCGATTATAGGCCGTGGAGGGGCACCCGGTTTTGGCTTCCCACCCGGCACTCTGTGCGCAAGTTCCACCATGAAAAAGTTGCTCAGGCCTTTGGGGGCGAGATGATTCAAGATGAGGTCTTCCACAAGGAGATCTGTGGTTAACTTGACTGACTTTTCAGGGACCCCAATGATACGCACGTTGTTGCGTCTTGCCCGACTTTCAAAATCCTCCAGCCGGCGAGCAAAGAGATCGTTGGAGGACCGTAAATTGCGAACCTCCATTTGCAAATCGGACACATCGGTCATAAGGCTGGAGGTCTTCAAATCTAGGGATTTGACCTTTTCGTTGGTCTTCGATAAGTCTGCCCTGATCAAGTTGACATCGATCGCCGACCGTGTCGAGATTTAGGGCCAGTGCCTCATACTGTTGGCCAATGGAGGTCTTCATGCTAGCAATGGCGCCCATGACATCACGCAGGGTCAAATCATCCACTGCAGCAGAGCCATCACCCGCCTCTTCCAGAGACCTACTCGCACCACCGGGGGACCCTTTAGGATGGGTATAGCGATCCATAATGTTCGATTGGATGGTACCCACTCGGTGAGTGGTTTTGGTCTTCTGCTTCTCGCTGTCGGGTTTGCCCGCCATGTTAGATGTTGCGCCCCATAGGGGCCTTTGAGACCTGGTAAAAATGACTCCTCACGATTCAGCCGCAGGGAAGTCTGAGTATGAGTTTCAGCAGGAGATCATACGACCAGGAACACTCGGCAGCTGGCACAAGGTGAAGTTGCGGGGTCCGGATCGCGGACTGCCAGAGTGGAGCGGAGATAGTCTGAGGTGGAAGAACCAGGAACAAAACCGAAAGTTGACTCAGGCCGTTGTTGTTCAACTACCATCTGGGCACCACAGTGACTCGAGTCCTGGGCAGTTCCATAGAGCAGGCCACAAAAGTTCAAAGTATCGTAATTTCGGTTCTTGGGGTACAAATCGAATTCTGAAAACAGCTATTATATCTGCTGGGTTGCGTCTTCAATAACCCGTCGTCATAGTCAGGATAAGATCCAGGATGTATGCGGGAGGTGGCGAGGGTCTCGGGAGCCCTGTGCTCACACGACCATCTTGGTTGCGCGTGAAGCTCCTCCCCTCCCGTTATAATATAGATTAATGCTTCGGAGTGAAAAAGTGGTTTGCAGGACTGCTTTTCATTTTTAGAGCTGTTGTAATAAATTTCAAACACAATGTATTCCTCAAAGGCTGTATCCAATGTACAAACAACAGTAGCTGTAGCACGGAGGCACATGTTACACAGATGTTCCTTTGTGCTGCCGAGCAGCCGGAGGGAGGTTCAAGTTAAAAAGTTTAAAACTGCATTTTGCCACTGAAGTTGCAAAAACTTAAAAATTAAAAAAAATAAAAAAAAATTATTTTGAGGATGAAAAAGTACTCAGAAAAGAAGCTTACCTCTGTAAACCCCTATTCTGGGCAAGACTTCCCACAGTTAACCCAAGCTACCACCTTGTGGTTAATATAACACCCCACTTTGCAATCCCCGAATGGTGACGCAAAGCACTTTATACAACTTCTACATCAATAAACCTTCATGGCCTGAATTATTTTGTGCCCACATAGCAAGTCTTGTTCATCAAGCTCAGTTGCATCATCATGAAAATGCCCTACTTTTGCAATGTATAGGATAGTCGTGTGCTAAGGGATAGCCTGTGCCATAATAGCATTTAATCATTAGTTCATGTTTTCGGCCAGTGGTGGCTGATATAGTGAGCTTCCTTTCCAGTGGTGCTACGTGACTCGCTAAGTAATACGCATGTTGTGCAAAGTTCTACAGAAAAAAGACACACAATGGAGTTATTACTTTTATTAAGGTGGGTAGGGCATATCCTTACCAAGTGCATTAATGTTTGATCGTTTACATCATGTATTATTTAATTTTAAAAGTATTATTTATAGGCACTTTGTACAGCCCTCAACAGAACACCACATATTGAAAAACACTACATACCACTCGACAACACAAAATACAATTCCAAACAATAATGCTCCAAAACACACAATCCCACTCCACATAATTCCAGTACACTCAATACCACATAATTACTAGGCACATAATTTCACAGCACACCATGCCACATAATTCAAATACAGAAATCCACACCACACAATCACACAATTTACTAATCTTATCCAACCCACATAATTCCACAACACATCACATACATACACTCCATAATACATAAGTAAAAACCAGTCTAATTTACAATGCCAATCACTCCAACAATTGCAAGTCCTATTGTAGTTCCAATGCTTGTTCTTGTTGATCCAACCTCTACAGGACTCAGGGACGCAGTACTTTTTGTAACGTGGATCCAGTATTGTGGCACGGATGGACTCTTGGTAGGACATAATCTCTTTTTGCAGCCTTTGATTAGTGTTCTGGTAAAAGATTAAGCTGCTCACGAAAGCAGCTGCTTTGTCATTGACATTGATAAATGCTCCACCTTTGGCAAATGTTTCTGCAGTAGGTGCAACAAAGGGATCACTTGGCTCATTGTACTCTCCTCCTTGCCTTGCTCACTTCCTGATTAATAATCTCAAACCGAAGTAGTATTGGATGAGGCCCATTTATCCATCACCATTATCATGGCCTTAGCAATTGCATACTCTCTCCTTTGAATTACATATTAATTGATAGATTTTAACTGCTTTACCAGGCCTTGCAATATTTAGTAGATTGAGTTCCATTGTGTAGACACTTTCTGTGTATGAGAACCTTTACTGGTACTTTATTAGCAGCCTTAAGTGCTTCTGGACTTTGGACAAATTACTAAAATGAGTACAAATTCTTTGTTGAGTGACGATAATGTTGCTGACTATGTCTTCTTATTTGAGCCCTGTAAATCAGGATTATGCAATGCGATAAACACAGGGCTACTCTGTCAGCCATGCCCAGTATTGACATTTCTGGGATGAAGCCACTTTAGTATTAAATTTGTCCAAAATGTTTGCAGCTGTATGTGATTTCTCTAGGCAAACATTGTAACTGCTATATGCAAATAAATACCCAAAAAAGAATCATTAGCAGTAGGATCAACAGCTAGCCGTTTCTTCACTCCCCTAAAGCGAGCCGATGCACATGTAATCTGTTGCTTGGCATCTTGCTTACACGTCCATTGTGAGGTGGATGGACTGAACAGCTATTTCCTTCATAGCATCACTAACCATTTGCAGAACTTCATGGTGCAGCTCTGGCACACCATCAGTGGAAAACTAGGTGCCGCTTGGATGCTTCCATTTTGGCCAGAGGGTCTCCACAAGCTCAAGAAATCATTTTCCTTCCATGAAAGAAAATGAGAAGAGGACAAGCACTAATATTTTTGCCAGCTGCCTATTGTATAAGTGGACGGTCCCATGGGTTCAGAGGTACGGTTGCCCCTATGCGAACATTGTCTTGAGGATAAATTGTTGCAGCTGTTTGGGAGCAAGCAGGCTGCTTGTGTACTTTAGGTAATTCCATCGCCCTCTCCCTTGTGCTAATCTGAGCTTGATGTGGGTGTCAGGATTTCAAGAGACAAGAACCTTGCCATATGTTTAACAAGTCAGGAACATCACTTCCTAACACTCTGAGGGGAAGAGCCATTACCTGGAGTGAGGCTTGAAGATACAGAAACTCCAAGATGGCTGACATTCCAAGAGAGTGTTGCTCTAGTCTTTTCCTCTAGCCTCAGAATTCTATTTGGATCGCTCAACTTAGAATGTTGCTGCACTTCACCAGAACTCTTGACTGAGGCACATAGTTTTTTCCGAGGTCCTTTCGTCGTTATAGTTAGGGTAGTTATTCGTCATTTTTCGTCAGGTTACTCCCGGTTGTTATGTTGATACATTGCATTTCATCTCACCAGAATGACTGTTCACAAATTCTGCGTACTCGCTATCACAGACTACTCTCTTTGTCAAAGTGAGTGTCTGCCTAGTGTTCATGCGCAAAGCCTTCCTTGAAGACTAGAAGGAAGACTGTTCAAGTCCAGGTCTTCTTCCAGAATGAGCTGTGTCTGAACAAAAGAAACCGGAGAATTCATGTCCGAGTGAGTAGCCGCTCTCGGAAAAGGAAAAACAGAAGTTTTCTAATAGAAAGAGCTAAGTACCCTTCTAAAGTGTTGTATAATTAATTTACAGGAGCGCAATAAGCAATGTTCCAGCCAACTAGTGATATCGTTAATCAAATTGTGAGGAAACAAACATTCCTGCAACTGATACTTACCTGAAGAACGAAATTCTTCCTGAAATGTTCTCCCTGTGAACTAAAGTAGAAACATTAAGTTAATCAGAAAAGGAACAAGCCTAAAGAATTTGGCATGTGGTAATTTGTAGAAGGCATAACATTTACATATACAATTCAGAGTTATAGATGAATAATAGGTTAAGTATACTTCATGTTTAATGTTTCACAACTCATTAATGAAAGGCTGTAAGAAATAAACTCTACTTAAAGAAACCATTTAAGTGAATAAGAAGAGGAGCAAAAGTCTAATGTTGTATAGGTATGTCATGATATTATAGGTTAAATAAACCATTGTGTTTAGTTTTTCTAGAACCCTAAAATTGTAGGCAACACATTTTCGCGAAGGAGAAGACAAGGGTGCTGAGGACTGGTAACCACAGGCTATCTCTTCTTCTCGTTTGTTATTTTCTCCAACTCCCATATCCCCCTCATGGATATACTTCTGAACACTTTTTGATCTATAAGTGTTGGGGGTGTTTCCCAGAGGGGGCATTGGGAATAGGCATCTTCTGCTTCTGCTCAAGTATAAGGAATCATCGCTCTGACAGTGGGTGTTGGCTGCACAGTAGATATAACAGCTATGAGGCTGCTTTGCATGAGACCAACATCCTCATCTTCCTCACCACCACCTCCTTTTATCAGTTGAACTTCTTCTTTTTCGTATCACAAGGAGGTATGAATTTTACTTGCTCTGCCCTTATGGTTGCATCTTGATTTTTCAGATGGGTAGGTTGGCCCCTAAACCACAATGTTCACCTGGCTTTCAAAAAGCCCTTTTTTCTGTGATGTGCTCCTCGTGTGCCATGAGTGTTAAGAAGTACAAAAGCGCGTTGTAGAAAAGTATGGTGGCAAAGCCTGAATAACTTGTTGAGGTGGAGCTAGGTGGTTGAGTTGGCCTTTCTCTAGCGCTATTTATGACTGAAGTATAGGTGGTAGTTGCTGCAATGTTTTAGGGTCTTGAAAAGATGGAAGCAGATGGTGTTGATGTAACTTCCTGACTTAGAGCAGGTTGAATAGAGATCAGTTGTACCTACACTGTGCCACTCTTTATACCAACAATTGCCTGCTAGTCACCACCTTCCTCACTTTCAAGACTTTCAGGAACTTTCACTTTCCCCCGTCACTCAAGAATGATCTCACAAAAGTTTCAATCCATTTCTAGATCATCGGAATGGGCTTCAAGAAGATGGAGATGTTCTTCATGAAGGCGAAATGTTCATTGGAAGAGCAGTCACACCAACTGCCACCTCTGCAGTAATCTCATTTTCCTGGGCTGACCTTACTTCAGGAAGGTCAGTTTTTGTAGGCTGTGGTCCCTGTTGCAGACCTTGTGAAAAATATGCTGGCTGGGGACAATTCTATTTCAGATTCACTGCTCTCTATGGCTGTAGTTGCTGCTGTGCAGGGTATGCTCAGACGTGAGTCTCTTGCTCACTTTGCCCCTGGATTCAAGCAAGCCGGGCTGATGATGGCTGGAATGCCAGAAACCGGTCCTAGGAAGCTTGTTTCCAAACTGAGGTGCTGCAATTTGGAAACAATCTGCGAATCTGGACTCCTGACTGGTGGCCTGAGGACCTGGGATCATGCCCAATTCTATCACGGAAGGCTAAGAATCTGGGAGTTCTGGTTGATAACAAACTCAATGGGGGACCAAGTCAATCAGGTAACCTCAGCATGTTTTATGGTCCTTAGAATCATAAAAAAATCTAATTTTTTCTCTCAGCAGATAACCTAAGGACGGTCATCACTGCTCTCATTATGTCCCATCTGGACTATTGCAACAGGCTTTATCTCAATGTCCAAAAACAACATACGAGCAAGTTGCAATTGGTCCAGAATGTGGCAGCAAGAATGCTGACGGGAACCCCTAGGTTTGTTTCGATCAAGGGATAATTCAAGAAACTACATTGGCTTCCTGTCCCTCTTAGATCACACTTTAAGGCACTATGTGTTGTCTTTAAAGCTGCTAATGGGGTTGGCCCGGAGTTTCTTCAATCCAGGCTCACATGGTATGCTCCAGGTAGAACTATGCGTTCAACTGGATCTAAATTAGTCCAATCCTCCACCTTCAAGAAAATGAATTGGGGAGGCAGAAGTTTCCTTTACTGTGCCTCCAAAGCCTGGAATGAGCTCCCCTTTCATCTCAGAAATGCCCCAAACCTTGCCTCTTTTTGCAAGGATCTGAAAACATGGTTGTTCTCCCTTTAACTCGCAAGCGCCCTCCAGGTAGTCAGTACTTAGCGCCAGGACACCCCTGGGTAGCAGTGCACTTTATAAGTACAATTAGCATAACATAACAGGTGTTAGTAAACGCACCTCAAGGTGGAAAGGGAAATGGGGGATGGAGTCCCCCAGCTTCATGGCAGTCTCTGAGGGCCAGGAACCAAAAAGGCAAATGTCCCACAAGACGGGACTGCAACTGCAGTTTGTAGCGTGATTAGACTACGCTTCTTCCTCACACGTGTTATCAAACGTACCTCCTGGCGCAATGGGAAACGGGGGATGAGGTCCCCTAGCTTCAGGGCAGTCTTTGGGGCCAGGAACCCCCTTTCCTAAATGGCAAATGTCCCACATGACAGGACTGCAGTAGAAGTTTGTAGTGTGATTAGACCACGCCCCTTCCTTACAGGTGTTAGCAAACACACCTCCTGGCACAAATGGAAATGGGGGACAAGGTCCCCTAGCTTTAGGGCAGTGTCTGGGGGCCAGGAACCCCCTTTTCAAAAAGACAACTGTCCCACAAGGCAGGACTGCTGCATCATTTTCTAGCGTGATTAGACCACCCCCCCCTTCCTTACAGGTGTTAGCAATCACACCTCCTGGTGCAAATGAGAATGGAGGATGAGGTCACCAAGCTTTGGGGCAGTCTCTAGGGGGCCAGGAACCCCCTTTCCAAAAAGCAAATGTCCCACAAGAGAGGACTGCAGTTGCAGTCTGCAGCGTGATTAGACAATGCCCCTTCCTCACAGGTGTTATCAAACATACCTCCTGGTGCAATGGGAAATGGGGGGATGAGGTCCCCTAGCTTCAGGGAAGTCTTTGGGGCCAGGAACCCCCTTTCCAAAAAGGCCAATGTCCCACAAGACAGATGTTAGCAAACGCACCTCCTGGCGCAAATGGGAATGGAAGATGACGTCCCCCTGCTTTGGGGCAGTCTCTGGTTGCCTGGAACCCCTTTTCCAACAACGCAAATGTCCCACAAGACAGGACTGCAGCTGTAGTTTGTAGCTTGATTAGACCCCTCCCCTTGTTCCAAGGTGTTAGCAAACACACCGTCCTGGCACAAATGGAAATGGGGATGAGGTCCCCTAGCTTCAGTGCAGTCTCAGGGGGCCAGGAACACCTTTTCCAAACGGCAAATGTCACACAAGGCAGGACTACCGGAGTAGTTTGTAGAGTGATTAGACAATGCCCCTTCCTCACAGGTGTTAGCAAACACACCTCCTGGGACAAATGGAAATGGGGGATGGAGTCCCCTAGTTTTAGGGCAGTCTCTGGGGGCTAGGAACCCCCCTTCCAAAAAGGCATATGTCACACAAGATATGACTGCAGTTGAAGTTTGTAGCGTAATTAGACCACGCCACTTCCTCAAAGGGGTTAGCAAACGCACCTCCTGACGCAAAGGAAATGGAGGATGGAGTCCCCTAGCTTCAGGACAGTCTCTGTGGGCCAGGAACCCCTTTCCAAAAATGCAAATGTCCCACAAGACATGACTGCAGTTGAAGTTTGTAGTGTGATTAGACAAAACCACTTCCTCACAGGTGTTTGCAAATGCACATCCTGGTGAACAGGGAAATGGTGGAGGTCTTCTAGCTGCAGGGTAGTCTCTTGGGGCCAAGAACGCCCTTTCCAAAAAGGCAGATGTCCCACAATGCAGGACTGCAGCAGCATTTTGTAGCATGATTAGATCACGCCCCTTCCTCACAGGGGTTAGAAAAAGCACCTCCTGGCGCAAATGGGAATGGAAGTGAGGTCCCCCAGCTTTGGGGCAGTCTCTGGTTGCCAGTAACTTCTGTTCCAACAAAGCAAATGTCCCACAAGACAGGACTGCAGTTGTAGTTTGTAGCTTGATTAGACCACTCCCCTTGTTCCAAGGTGTTAGCAAACACTCCGTCCTGGCATAAATGGAAATAGGGATGAGGCTTCAGTGCAGTCTCAGGGGGCTAGGAACACCCTTTCCAAACAAGCAAATGTCACACAAAGCAGGACTGCCTCAGCAGTTTGTAACGTGATTAGACAATGCCCTTCCTCACAGGTGTTAGCAAACACGCCTCCTGGCACAAATAGAAATGGGGGATGGAGTCCCCTAGTTTCAGGGCAGTCTCTGGGGGCTAGGAACCCCCCTTCCAAAAAGGCATATGTCCCGCAAGATATGACTGCAGCTGCAGTTTGTAGCAGGATTAGACCACACTTCTTCCTCACATGTGTTATCAAACGTACCTCCTGGAGCAATGGGAAATGGGGGATGAGGTTCCCTAGCTTCATGGCATTCTTTGGGGCCAGGAACCCCCTTTCCAAAAAGGCAAATGTCCCACAAGACGGGACTGCAGTTGAAGTTTGTAGCGTAATTAGACCACGCCCCTTCCTCATAGTGGTTAGCAAATGCACCTCCTGGCGCAAAGGAAAATGGAGGATGGAGTCCCCTAGCTTCAGGACAGTCTCTGGGGGCCAGGAACCCCTTTCCAAAAATGCAAATGTTAAAGGTAGCACTACTCGTGTAGTGAGAAGTGTCCCCCGGGCTCCTTAATAGTCCTTGTATGAAGGTTTCACCAATATAAACAATATAAGAATTGTGCTTTGAAAATGCTTGTTTTTTTATTATTATTATTCCATCTTGTTGTATTCACAAGAAAATCTTTTGTTCACATGAATCTTTCATTTTCGCAAAATGCACTCATATAAATCCCAATGCATTTCGGCATAACGTGAATGCCTTCTTCCAGGGGATAAATATCTGTCAATGAAGAAGAAAAACGGGGTGTGTGTAAGAAAATGATACTCAGTGTCTGGTATATTACAGTGAAGTGATTGAGAAAATGAAAATCGGTGAGGGAGTGCTGGTGAAAGAATATCGGCGCAAAGTTCAATTAAAAAACACGGGTGCCTGATGCTCAGTGAACGGGTTCGTGACTATGTGAAAGTACGGTTGTGAAATGATAGCCGTTAGGTAACGTGAACGCGGGTGAAATAAGCGGGTGAAAAATAAGGTCGATACTAGCTGGGACACAGGAAAGACAACATGCCGCTATTACGTGGTGAAAAGTAAACGAGTGGGAGTTAATTAGAAGCTTACCGTGGCGTGCACGGACAGGATTCACGAAGGTACCGCAGTCATCTGCCGGGTCAGGTCGTTAGCTAAATCCCGGAAGTGGTTAGCAACCACAACCCTTAAAGCGGGTGAAAAATAAGGTCGATACTAGCTGGCGCAAATGGAAATATGGGATGGAATCCCCTAGTTTCAGGGCAGTCTCTGGGGGCCAGGAACCCCCTTTCCAAAAAGGCAATTGTCCCACAAACAGGACTGCAGCTGCAGTTTGTAGCGTAATTAGACCACACCCCTTCCTCACAGGTGTTAGCAAACACACCTCCTGGCACAAAAGGAAATGGGGGATCAGGTCCCCTAGCTTCAGGGCAGTCTTTAGGGCCAAAAACCCTCTTTCCAAAAAGGCAAATGTCCCATAAAACAGGACTGCAGCTGCAGTTTGAAGCATGATTAGACCACGCCCCTTCCTCACAGGAGTTACAAACTCACCTCCTGGTGCAAAGGGAAATGGGGGATGGAGTCCCCTGGCTTCAGGGCAGTCTTTGGGGCCAGGAGCCCCCTTTCCAAAAAGGCAAATGTCCCACAAGACAGGACTGCAGCTGCAGTTTGTAACATGATCTGACCATGCCCCTTCTGTACAGGTGTTAGCAACCACACCTCCTGGCGCAAAGGGAAATGAGGGATGGAGTCCCCTAGGTTCAGGGCAGTCTCTGGGGGCCAGAAACCCCCTTTCCAAAAAGCAAACGTCCCACAAGACAGGACTGCAGCTGCAGTTTGTAGCGTGATTAGACCACACCCCTTCCTCACAGGTGTTAGCAAACGCACCTCCTGGCGGTAAATGGAAATGGGGGATGGAATCCACTAGTTTCAGGGCAGTCTCTGGGGGCCAGGAACCCCCTTTCCAAAAAGGCAAATGTTCCACAAGATATGACTGCAGTCGAAGTTTATAGTGTGATTAGACCTCGCCCCTTCCTCACAGGTGTTAGCAAACACACCTCCTGGCATAAAAAGAAATGGGGGATGGAGACCCCCAGCTTCATAGCAGTCTCTGGGGGGCAGGAACTCCCTTTCCAAAAAGGCAATTATCCCACAAAACAGGACTGCAGCTGCAGTTTGTAGCGGGATTAGACTACGCCCCTTCCTCACAGAAGTTAGCAAACGCACCTCCTGGTTCAAAGGGAAATGGTGGGTGGAATCCCTTAGCTTCAGGGCAGTCTCTGGGGGCCAGGAACCCCCTTTCCAAAAAGGCAAATGTCCCACAAGACAGGACTGCAGCTGTAGTTTGTAGCGTGATTAGACCATGCCCCTTCCTCACAGGTGTTGGCAAACGCACTTCCTGTCACAAAGAGGAATGGGGGATGGAGTCCCCTAGCTTCAGGGCAGTCTCTGGGGGCCAGGAACTCCCTTTCCAAAAAGGCAACTGTCCCACAAAACAGGAGCGCAGCTGCAGTTTGTAGCTAATTTAGACCACGCCCCCTCTTCACAGGTGTTAGCAAACGCACCTCCTGGTGCAAAGGGAAATGGGGGATGGAGGATCCTAGCTACAGGCCAGTCTCTGGGGGCCAGGAACCCCCTTTTCAAGAAGGCAAATATCCCACAAGGCAGGACTGCCGCAGCATTTTGTAGCGTGATTAGACCAAGCCCCTTCCTCACAGGTGTTAGCAAACTTACCTCCTGGTGCAAATGGAAATGGGGGATGAGGTCCCCTAGCTTAAGGGCAGTCTCTGGGGGCCAGAAACCCCCTTTCCAAAAAATGCAAATATCCCAGAAAACAAGACGGCAGCTGCAGTTTGCAGCATGATTAGAAATAAGTATTTTAAAAAACCTTTGAAATTCACTGAAAAAAACCATAGGTTTCAGGCACGTTATATTTAGAAATTAGCATTTAAAAAACCTTAGAAATTCACTGAAAAAACCACAGGTTTCAGGGGCGTTGTAGTTAGTTGGAAATTTCACTCGTACAGAACCAGTGAAATCCCCCCGTTATAGTTAGTTCAGCTAACTATAACTCGCGTGCCCGCAATTCACTGCTGATGACGTCACATATTACATCACTCATGACATGGTCAGTGACATCACTCATCACCACAACCACCCTCACTGACCCCTCCCCCCTCCTACCTCAGAGGCAGCGCAAAACAGTACTACAGATCTTTCCAAAATAATATATCTCCTCAACAGTACACTAGCTCAATCTATAGAGATGTGGCAACCAAGTATGTATAAGGGAAAGAACTCAAACATCAACAAATTTGTACATAACGCTAAGACTACCGGTGAAATACTATACAGAATTCACAATAGAAATCAAAAACTGTTCAGTGTGTGAATATACCATTGATACGTGTAGTGTACTGAATAGTGGACGCAACCATATTATATCAGACACTGGGGAATATTACGGTCATGTACCTGTGTTCACCCCCCTACTTTGAAACAGAAGCGTAGTGGGTTAGTCCATCCTAAACAGCGTCAACATAAGACTATAAATAATTAGTATTCGCCTTGGGCGTGGTTCACTTCTGCAAAGAGAAGAGACTGCACCGCAGCAAAGGTCCCCACCCTGCCATGTGGCTGCGGCCATGACAGCGTGCTTCCTCGATATAGGCCGATTGCGAACTGAGCGCCACACCACTACAGACTTATGTCTGTATCGACCAGTGGTTTCCATCGACACTGCGGACAGCAGGGTATACAACTTGAATTCAACTTTGGATCTAAATTTGTCTTCAGTATCTGTGCTGAGAACTGCCTTCAATCTTTTCTGTGGTCAGTAGAGTTGACAACTTGAAACCAGTTGCGCATCAGCACTACAGAAAACATTGAATTCAGTCTTGATTTATTTAAAACAGAGACAATTGCACTATGTCCTCAGATTTTGTTACAGTTTGAACAATAGGAAATTCAGCCTTCATTGATTCAATACAGAGACAATTAGGACAGCATGCAAGTTAGCCTTGATTTATGAAAGGCATAGTACATTTTATTAATGGATGCCACAAAAAATGTTCATCTATGTGTGTACTAAGTACTACCTTCAAGTGTACACTGCGATCAACAGAGTTTACCTCTTGATACCAGAAGCGGTGAAGCACTACCATCAACATTGAATTAATTCTTGATTTATTGAAGATAGAGACAATTCTACTGAGTCGTCAGATTTTGAATTTACCTTTTCATCTACACTACAGGCAGAATTAAATTCACCTTGATTAATTTAAAGCATAGAAAAAAATAGTGCTGTTGCACTGCTAGTATGCGCAAGCTCCTTCAATCATTGCATTCTGTGAACTATGATAACAAAGAATGGAGAAAATTACGGCAAAATGTATCTCCACCACCGGCAATACAAGTACCTCTGGGACATCACCTTCAACATCGCCACCAGACATACGTCCCCATTTGGCGAAAGTTAGAATGCACTACATGAAATGCAATCATTTAATTTGTTATGGGGGCAATCAGTAGACCTAGTTTACAGAGCAATTGATAACCATCGATGCCAGTTCCCACCCCTCAAAGTTCATATAGTCCAGTATGCAACAGTGAATGGTTTGAGTCCAGCCCGCTCAGGCCACGCATCATCGCAGGGTGAGCACACGATAAACACCACACGTACCACTAACTCAGTACACCGTAAATAATCGCCATGTGTCCTTGTTAAGGCAAAATTCAATAATCAAAAACACATTTTTACCAGTGCAGTATGCCTGAACCACGCATCATCGCAGGCTCGACACAAACCGCACCTACTTCAGTGCGCCACAAGTCATGAACCCTTTATGATAGGATGTTCTGTACATTATTCCACATACAATGTTCCAATCTTTGCACAACAGAAGTCATAAACCGTTATGATTAAATATCTGTATATGATATCATGATTACTATTCTACCTGTTACCAACAACAACGTTATAAAATGGAGTCGAGCACACATGCCCGTTCCCACTTCAACTATCTATCTGTCTCTGTGTATTTATTGTGTTTGTAAAATGCTGCTCCTCCGCCCTACCACTTTATATTGTCCTATAAATAGCATATGCAACCAACTTACCTGTGACAGTAAGTTGGTTGCATATTGTACCGACCAGATTTTTGGACCAGATGGAATCAGCTCCTGAGAGCCCCTCTAACCCAGTCGGAACGTAATCACCTCCCTCCTTAGAACGTATTTACAATGGGTATGGATATATGTATGTACATTTCGTACCTAAGGATGGGGAAATGTGCAATAAACATGCATAGGTTTTCTACAATATCCTATTCATACCAACTAGTCTCGTGGCCACTTAGGCCCAGACTAATCTACCCCGGGGCAGGTCTGATTATATACTCTCACACACTGCTCTCCCTCAGTGCTCACTCGGCACGCAATCCAGCGCGCCTACACACATGGGCCTGCAGTCCCAGTGCTCTCATCCACTCATGGTCTGCAATCCGGCAGACCTACACACCCTCGATCTTAGGTGCTCTCACTCACACACGGTCCGCAATCCGGCAGACCTCCACACCGTGTCCCTCCGGTGTTCTCATTCACACATGATCCGCAATCGGGCAGACCTACACACCATCTATTTCAGGTGCTCTCATTAACGCCGTGTACCAACGACGATCACTTTCCTATGAACACGTAGGGAAGAAGTCTCTCATTATTTACTCAGGATAAAACTACAATAATAGGAATTTTGTATGGCTTTCCAAATTGCAATATGTACCTTCTGCTCCTGACATCAAATGTCCCCCTCCTCCCTCATTACTCAATCATCTCTTACCTGATCGGGATTCGCATCAGCTCATGCAAACAATGTTTGACTAGAAGGCAAAGTTACCCTGATTGAACAAGAATACAAGGCACATGTCGGTACACTAGGAACTGGGGGTGTTTTATTATAATAAAAATAAACACAATACTACACAATGTATATTCTGCAAAGGAAAGTAAATGTTAGAATGCGCGCTTAATATGGGAAAGGGCGGAGATCACCTGGTTAATATGAAGTTGGGGTTCGGCAGTCATCTAGGTTCCCTTCTCGTCTCTGTGTCTTGGCTCGTCTCGGAATCACACCTCAGCAGTCACGAGTACATGTCTGCACCGCTATGCTCAATCTCCTCTGCTTCCCTCCAAGTCACTGGAACCTTGCCTGCTCTTGACTACCGTCTCTTTCTCTCTCTCTCTCTGTCTCTGTGCGCTCTGCGCTACTTCTCCTTCAGTCTTTCTCAGAAAGAGTCTCGGTTTCAAAATCTTACTCGAAATTCAAAATGGCGACTGTCCGCCTCGGAAATAATTAATGACATAGATGCTAATGGCTAGCTGCCGCCTACAGACTGACTGACTCACTGCCTAAGACTTTCGCTAATATGGAAGCTGTCCCTTCATGGAAAGTTACGGCCAGTAACCTTCCGCCCACCAAATTCTTGTACCTCCCCATACCAAGGACACGTTCCCAGCCGGCCGGCCTGGAGTTGTGTCTTCGGAGTGGAGAAAAATACAGTCTTTCGATAAGGGCCAGCCTGAACCGGACAGGATTATTTAAAACAAAAGTATTAGCCTACGCCGACGATGTAGCAATTTTAACACCAGAACCCTTTCTAGCTTTAACTGAGATTGAGGCAATTACACATCAATTCGGATCTCACTCAGGCTACTCTCTTAACAAAAGTAAAACTGTCATACTATGTACAAATAATATTCATTGCATAGATGTTAGGAGAACAGAAAAAGCGACTTATCTAGGGGTTTGCATATCTGCTGAGATTCACGATATAACCAAAATTAACTATGAACCACTTATTAACTCTATTAAACAAGATCTAACGAGAGTAAACAGCCTTCATCTATCTATTATAGGGAGAGGGAATTATGTTAAAATGACTATTTTTCCTAAGATACTTTATCTATTCCGGTCAATCCCCTTATTAGTTGAAGACAATTTTATTAAAATCCTTGACGCCCAGATCTCTAAATTTATTTGGCAATACGGCAAAATTAGGAGATCGCTTAAATTCTTATCACTGCCATTTAACAGAGGTGGAATCGCTATTCCGCAACTATGTTTAAATTTCTGGGCAGACTTTCTACAACAATCCGCCCCGCTGGTCAACCCGGTATCTAACGGGGAGGAGTCGGGAATACCGTCAGTTTATGAATTAGCCCTGGGCCATAAAGCTAGAGGATTACTTTTAAGACAACTAGAGCCCAGTTATTTAAAAAAAGTTAAGTTTAAAACTGTCACTGGGGCGTGGAAAGTATGGGCATGGATTACTAAACATATGCAAATTCCCAAACTAAACCGCTACACTCCACTCTGGCCCTCATCTCTGCTTCCTCTAAATGTTAATGATATGATTTCCGCTAGCTGGGAAAGACGGCGTATTATCTCCCTTCTTGACTTCCTTGGCACAGATATGAAAGCTAGCTTCACCACCCTTCAGAACCAGTTCAATATACCTGCCACAGATTTTTAAAAGTTTTATCAAGTAAGAAATATTTTAAACACCAAGCTACCCCACATAAGCTGGAATAAAATACCTCTTATTGAAGACATCATTAGGCCCTCCGCCAGAATTGGCACTATCTATACCTCCCTGCATCAAAAAACTCCAGATGACTTGGAATCTACTGAAGTATCATGGGCAAATAGGCTTGACAACTCAAACATAGACATTGACAAGGTTCTGGCACTGACATCACAATTATTGCTCTCCACTAATCTAAAAGCACAACTTTACAAAACAATTTACAATCTGTATTACACCCCAGCAAAACTGAACTCATGGGGGAAAAGCAGCAACGATCACTGCCCTAGGTGCCAGTGTGGACCGGCCACACTACTACATATGTTTTATGATTGCGACAAGCTTATACTTTATAAGAAAATTATATGGGAATTTTGGGAGGAGGTCTTTGGGCGAGTTTTGCCTGAATCATCCACCATCTGCATGCTCGGGTATGATTGTACACTAAATTTGAATCCTAGTGAGGAAGCTTAGCTTTTCATCTGAGCTGCTGTCTACCGAATTATATGTGCCGCACGCTGAAAAGATAGTGACCCCCCGAGCTTCCAAATGTGGCTAGCTTGCTTCTTGGGCATCTATAACCACGAGATAGCAATCTATGCCACTAGGGGCTTGAAGTCTAAGAGACAAGGTGAAAAAATCTGGTCCCCTATCACAACTTGGTCTGTCACTGCCATCTCAAACTCACCTGAAAAACCTCCACTGGCTCCCCGTAAATAAGAGGATCACTTTCCGCCTCCTTACCCACGCACACAAAGCACTTTACGAACTTGGACCCGAATGCCTCAACACACGACTGTCCTTCTACACCCCCCCCCGTCAGCTACGATCCTCCAACCAAGCCCTTGCCACTATACCTCGCATCAACAAAACCACCATGGGAGGCAGATCCTTCTCCTACCTGGCAGCTAAAACCTGGAACTCACTTCCCACTCACCTTCGCCTTACTCAAAACCACCTAGCATTCAGAAAGCAACTTAAAACTTGGATATTCGACAAGTAATTCCCCACCCGTCCTCAAGCGCCTTGAGACCCTATGGGTATGTAGCGTGCTATATAAATCTTTTGACTTGACTTGACTTGACAAGGGTTAACTCTCTAGTCAGTAAAGTGTATGTTTGACCTTATCCGACCTCTTCACTTGTTCTGTTTTTCACGTTTTTGGTATTCTGGAAAGTATTTATTATTGTAGCCTTTTTACTTATTTTCTGCTTTCCTTTCCCTCCTGCTGTTCCTCTAAGCATTTGACAATGTCACAATATTGTATTTTTGCATTTATTTTCATACTTTCTTTTGGACTCTTACTTTTTTGCTTTGTATAATGTTACTATTGTGTATTAGTGTGTAAAGCATATGCCTTTTCTCTTTTATTTTGGAGTTGTTTACAAAATAAAAAAAATAAAAAAAGTATTTGCAGTCAAGAGTTGATCCCAGATGATGAGAGTTACCACCACGATGGGCTGATGGGATTTTTCCTTTCCTAAAAAGGTAATATTTATAAGGTAATTTTTCCTGACCAAAACATATTAGCTTTCTTGCTGTTCTGATTTCTTGTTTTTTAGACCAGAAGTTTTTTTGTTGTTATGTAAGGCTTAGTTTGAGGACAGAATACTGTCTGGTCTCTAAATATTTTTCACAGGACCCCCTGTTTAAATATTTTGTGATACCTGTCCCTACTTACTCACCTTGGGTGGCTCCTTGGGGTCCCAGCGATTCTACATCGTCTATACATTGTCTTGACTCAAGTTGTGGTTCTTATACCACTATTTTAGCATTTTTTTTTATCTCCCCCTGGGGCCCACTGTGTATTAGTGCTACTTACGACTGCATCTGTGCTTCAGTATTGTCTGTTTTGTGTTTATTTGCATGTAGCAGATTCTGTGAAGTATTTAGACTGTGTAATAATAGTAAATACATATTTTTATAACTACTGTGTGAATCTCTTTTCATTTAAACAAAACAATAACATTACATTCTGTTTAACAAGCTGCTTAACATTCCTTCAAGTCTAAGCCTGAAGGCTGCTCTCTGCAATTACCATTTGGATAGCTTTGCATCTAAGAGGTCCAAGGTTATCTTTGACCTCTTAAATCACCAGAAGGGTTGTTTGGACTGGTACAGGGTGCCCACTTTAATTAGTGGACAGTATAAACCAGGCAAGAGTTTGTCTGAGGAAGGTATTGTTGAAAACAAAGTAGTTGTTGTCTAAACAAAATTTAACCTTTGAAATTAACATTTCAGTGTGGTGTAAATAGGTGACAGAGCAAGACTTTAAGAAGTGTATACATGCCTGTACACCCTTCTAATGTTTGATGGAGGTGTACAGGCTGCACACATCCAATGTAATCAAAAGGAAGTCCTGTTGCCGGGTTATGTTCTGGATTTTGGTAGAAAATCCTTACTGTCCAGTATATATGTTTGCAATGCCATCACAAATTGATGTAAAAAAAGTCGATATATGTATTTTTAGGAAGATAACCTATCGATGATACTATTTGTCTCCCTGGTGATCTAATGGGGTCTTTATGGAGCTTCAGTAGTAAGTACAATATTGCAATTTTTGGAAATCTATTTAGCAAAAAGGCATATTCATCCCATTCAATAAGAACTTTCATCTGCCATATAACCTCATTTGTTGATAAGTAGTGTTAGATTCATCAATGAAATGAAAAAAAAATGAAATTAGGCTCTCAAAAGCGCACTAATACTAATACTGGTCCATTCAACTGTCTCAAACCTTCCGCAAGCTAATCTTGTGTTTTGAGGACCACAATATGGCCCCCTTTGTCAGATAGGCGGATGACAATGTTGTGGTCCACCTGTAACATTTTCAGAGCAAGTCTTTCCTTTTTAGATACATTGTCAGCCTTCCGATTTGTTTTCTTAGCCAAACATTTGAAATATTTAGCCACTAGCATTCCAAAGGAATCAGTGGCACTGGTGGGGAAAAAAAGGTTGAAGGTAGATTTTGCCTTAAAATTATTGGGGCAGCTTTATCTGACTTCAAAGCCCATAGAAGTCAAGTTTATTGGTGCATGATGAGTGCCTTCAATTTCCATAGTCAAATCGGGTAGGGTGATTAAAGTATCAATGTCCCCAATAGTCAGATCATTAGATTTAGATATATTTGTAGTTTTCGGGGCAGTGATGTGTTCAACTTTTAAAAATGTGTAGTTTTAATTTTCTCACACATTAAAACAAGGCAATCTTGCTTTGTGCATAGTTAAAGGGGTTGACTGGGCTCTAAGACAACCCATACTGCAAAACCTTCATCTCTATATCATTTAAAGGATGATTAGATAAATGTACCACATTGTTTAGAGTCTTCATCGTCCTTTCTTTTGCCCCTTGTTTTCATTCCGACTGGGGTTTTTGTTGCTCTCGCTCTATCCACCTCACCATGTTGTTTTTGAAGATGTTATTTTTTCCCTCTTAATTTGGTTTGCCTCTGTTTCTTTCACCTCGTCTTCTTCCTCTGCCCCAACCTTGATCCTTCTGCCATTGTTGTTGATTCTTGCCTTGATTCAGTAGGTGAAATTCCTCCCCAAAATTTGTTGGGTATGCTGGCTCTCTGTCTCCTACTCCCATGCTATCTGCAGAAACATCACTCTCACTGATATCGCTTCTGGAGTCTCCTAAATCCCCAGATTGTGGGGTTACTGAGGTCTGTGAGGTTTTTCCATTCCTTCTGATGGCATCATATCTGCGACTGAAAGTGGAAATTCTACCCTCTTGATAGTCACAGTGATCTCTGTTTTATTTAATGTTTTTTATTTCATCTAACCTAATTCCAAAGGGTGACTTTGCTATCTGCTTTAGATATTTCCTCTTTCAGTTGTTCAATGGATTTTAATAGTGCCCCATGATCTTTCCATGCAAATTTAATGAGCGTAGACATCATCCGATTGGAGCAGTTCATTAGATTAGTGGCCCATTCTTTAATTAGTTCAGGATATGGCTGTTCATGTGAAGCAGCAACATGAATTCTCAAAACTCTGAATACTCTGCCTTGTTCCAGTTATTTCTGGAGTGTAATTGCTTCTCACCACTTTGAGGTTTCCTTTATTGTTAATTTCTCCAATTTATAATATTTTTTACTAAAAGAAATTGAAAACACCCATTCCACAGGGTGAAGGGACAGGGTTGTCACATTTGTGAATAGTTCATTGGTTTCTTCCTTCTCTGTGTTTCAAAGCTCTTTTCTATATTGGCTAGAATCAATGTTAGGCAATGGACAGTTCTCTTCATAATGTGGTAACTGGAGACCCTGAAAAGCCCTGCACCATATCATGTTAGGGTCACATAGGGATGCCTGCAGAAAATGTGTTAAAAAATACACAGCTGGAAAGAGGTGCATACAGAATTAAACATATGTGGGACATCAGATTCTTCTTGAACATGCAAGGGTGTGATGCGTGGAAGCGCACTACACCCGTGTTGTGGCTCCTTCCCTGGGTCCTCTGACTCGAAGAGCCACTGATGCATGCAAATGGTTTTTGGCCAACGGCTGCACTCTGCTACCTGTCCTTGCCACAAATAGTCTATGCACCACTGTTCACTTTACCATTGATTATGCGGCCCACTGGCTGTAGTAAGTACATAAACATTACAATTCTCAAGATTTAAAGCCAGGACCCAAAAGCGGCACGATACACATCAGGGCATGAGCAGCCCTGACCAATACAGTTCCAAAGATCGGATACATGCACTCGCAAAAAATATCAACCAGTTATTCAATCCAATAGATTTGTTATAAGCAGTTTTGGTGTAAATCACACCTTGGTCACGGGTAGGGAAGTAGCATTCCTGACACTTGTTTTTTAACATTTAAATAAAGGTGGGTCATTTAACAAAGAAGGTCCAGTGTCCATCTTCTCATTTTATCTCCTATTCCACTTCTATTTCCAAAACCACCTCACTACGGTCGAACAGGTAAGCTGATAGGGTATGCAGACATAATATTGACGTCTAAATATCAATACCATTATATTGATGTTAAATAGCGATATGGCAAAATATCGACCATCAAGAATATCATCGACCAGAATATCGACTTGCAGGTAAGAAATATTGTTTTAATTAATATCGATGTTAGTAATATCATTAGTAAAAATATCTTTGTGAATAATATCTATTTTTTGTGTGTTTTGTATGTTAGTATATGTGTTAAAAGTCTAGCTTATTTTTGTAATAAATGTTTGAATTGTTTACAAGTAATACATTTTATGTGGAATAATGTTTGCGTATTTTTGTTCCATGGCTGGTTGTGGGATTATAGGGGAACAGGATTGGAAGTAATTTCATTATAATATATTTATGAATAATTTTCTAGAAGATATAACATTTTTTTAAAACATCAATATTGTGTTTTAGTTCCGTAGCAGGTTGTGGGAACATAGGGGAATAGTGTGGTAAGTAATTTAATTATACTTAATTATTTAATAATTTTATTAATTAATATGTATTTACTTAATATTTTGTATTGTTAATTGTGTTTGAAATTTTATTAATTAGTTAATAATTGGAAATTAATTATTAATAAATAATTCGTAAATATATTATTTGTGTACATTTGTTATGAGTTGGTTGTAGGTTGATACGGGAGTAGGGTGGGAAGTAATTTAATTTGAATACAAATTTGATCATTTTTATATACAATATTTATTTAAAGTTATTTTATAGTGTTAATTGTGTGCACTAATTTATTTTTTATCGTTTTTAATTTGCTTGTTGATTGTTATTTGTCAATTAGTTAATTGTGAAATATTTATGCTAATTGTTTAATATTTTACAATATTGGTAGTGACGTTTATAGGGAAATATAGTGGGAGGTAAATTATTTTCGGAAAATATATTATTAGTTAATTAATGTTAATTATTTTGCTGGATTGATACTAAATTATTTCCCTACGCTATCCAACACTTTCCCTACTGTTATATTTGGTGGAGTGGAAATAGTAAATTATTCCTACCCGCTATCCAACACTTTCCCTACTGTTGCACTCGCTGGAGTAGAAATAGTAATTTTCACCCACCCACTACCCAACACTTTCTCTACTGTTGCACTCACTGGAGTGGGAATAGTAATTTTTACATACCCACAATCCAACACTTTTCCTACTGTTACACTTGGTGGAGTGGAAATAGTAAATTATTCACACCCGCTATCCAATACTTTACTACTGTTGCACTCGCTGGAGTGGGAATAGTAATTTTTATCCACCCGCTATCCAACACTTTCCCTACTGTTGCACTTGCTGGAGTGGAAATAGTAATTTTCACCCACCCACCATCCAATACTTTCTCTACTGTTGCACTCACTGGAGTGAAGTAGTAATTTTTACATACCCACAATCCAACACTTTTCCTACTGTCACACTTGGTGGAGTGGAAATAGTAAATTATTCACACCCGCTATCCAATACTTTACTACTGTTGTACTTGCTGGAGTGGAATTAGTCATTTTTACCCACCCGCTATCCAACACTATCCCTATTGTTGCACTCACTGGAGTGGCAATAGTAAATTTGACCCCTGCTATCCAACACTTTCCCTACTGTTACACTTGTTGGAGTGGGAATTGTAATTTTTACTTACCTGCTATCCAACACTTTTCCTGCTGTTGCACTCACTGGAGTGGGGATAGTAAATTCTTCTCCTCTGTTATCCAACACTTTTCCTACTGTTGTACTCACTGGAGTGGGAATTGTAATTTTTACATACACGCTATCCAATACCTTCCCTACTGTTACACTCGTTTGAGTAGGAATAGTAATTTTTACCTACCCGCTATACAACACTTTCCCTACTGTTGCACTCACTGGAATGGGAAAAGTAAATTATTCCCCTCCACTATCCCAAACTTTCCCTACTGTTGCATTTGCTGTTGTGGGAATAGTAAATTATTCCCCTCTGCTATCCAACACTTTTTCTACTATTGCACTTTCTGTAGTGGGAATACTAATTGTATCACTACGCTATCCAACATGTCCCTACTTTTATACTTAATGTGGTGTAAAATATTTTTTAAATAAATACATTTTAATATTTTAATTTATTATATAGATATTTTATTTTTATATTTATATTATAGGTTATGTACATATATGCGTATTTATAACTCTACTTATGTTTCTAACATTTTATAATTAAATAAAAATATTTTTTTATGAATAATATTAGGATAATATATAAATAAAAATTAAATATGGATGTTAAATTTTTTATATTACATTTATCATTTATCAGTTTTTAACATTTTTTAAATAATTCTAACAATGTTTTTATTAAATATATTTATTATTTAATTATTTTTATATTATGTTTAGGAGATTTAAAAACAATGATATTTTGGTTTTGATATTTTTGTACTTACCATTGTAGAGATAGGCTGTTGATATTCTGTCCATCGATATTGTAGGCTCGATATTCCTGTAGCTCGATATTCTGTCCTTCGATAATATGTCAGTGATCCAAGCTGATAGATGTTCCATCCTCTTTGTATAAACTGTTAAAGACTGAAAATAGTCTATCCTGGACTGATGGTCATACCTTTTGTTGTGAAATGCTTATCACTGTCCTGCACCATGTTTGTCTCTCCGAATATCGCAGAAGCCATTAAAGATCTAATGTAGGCATGCAGTTTGGGGCAGAATACCAATTTTTTTTTGCCAGACCTATCTAGTTGATAATCCATCACCACATTAAAGTCTATGCTATAATAAGCAGATATCGACCACCCTTTAACTCAACACATACATTTTGCAGAGTCTCAATATTATGGGGCCGATTCCGATCCTGGAAAAAAACGTCTGTACGATTTTCATCTGGAGCCATCGCCGTACGATTCATACCCGTCCGTCCGAGTCGCATAGTACGATCCTTATTCCGTCAATCCGTCCGAATCATCACGATCCGTACGTATTGCAAGGCTGAAACAGTGAACCGTACGCCTCGTACAAATGCCGTACGACCTGGCGAGTACGATCCGGACCGGGGTGTGAGACGCGATTCGTACGGTCCATGTCCGGTAAGGGCGATTCGTACAGAAAATCACTAAGTATAGGCGAAATGCACGAATCCGCGATCCGCAAAATTTGCGAATTTGTGCGAATTTGCGGATTTTTTTGCGTGTTCGCTGGGTTTTTTGTGTATTCGCGGGCTGCTTGCAGCGCAACGACCGCGAAGTTACCCATGCAGTCGTACATGGGCGTGGCCATCATGTGCGCGTTGCGTATTTCTGTTTCCAGGCGCTATTGGCAATCTCGCGTTGTGTGCAGCACGCTATTACGAGTTCACGTGTGTTTTTGCGTGCTCGCGGAGGAAATATTGCGCAAACTTACCCACGCGGTCCTCAATGGGCGGGCCATCTTTTTTTTCAGTCATTGCTATGGTTCTGTGCCTGGCTTTTCTATCCTCTTTTAATCTTTGCAATCCTTTGTTTCTTTGAACTATTTTTTGCTCTGTTTTGCTCATTATCTATCTCTCTATTTGTCTAGATCTATATTTTGTGTTTTTTCAACTTTTTGCTACATTAATAACTACTTTTTTTATTTAGCTCTCTCTTTTATTTTATTTATTTATTTTTTTTCAAAACCAATTTTATTGAGCAGAAGAGTATCAAGAATGTGGTATCTTCACATACCAAGATCCCCACAACAGTATCAATGCACAGTGGTATACTCGTCAATCTATGAATCAAATGATGAAGCTCAGTTTTAAAGACGTCCCAACTGCCCACCCCAACCCCAACTACTCCCCCACCCCTACCCAACACCCCCCCCCCCCACCACACACGTACAGAGGCAACATAAAGACGGTACACATAAAAGAATCAGGTATGACGCAACCAGGGCTTTGCCATTCGGGCCAGGAGTGTCACTGCGATCAAATGTCCTCCTCCTGTTCCACTGGGGGTTCCAAGGACAGGCCGCGGTAGTCGGCCCACCGCTTCCAGATTTTGAAATGTTTGCGCGGGCAACCTCGCGCTTCAAAGACTGGTTTCTCAAGGCCCATGAAGTAGTCCAGCCCAGCCTTCCATGCAGACAGGGGGGGGGGCCTCACAGATTTCCAGGCCCGAGCCAGGTCACGCTTAGCCACGACCAGGCCCAGGAGCAACAAGTGGCGCTTATAAACGTTACCTCCTACCCCTTCCATAACGTGCAGCAGGCCTAATCGGTGGGTACGAGGAAGATCCCATCCCAGGACCTCAGCCAGACAACTCCACACTCCCCTCCAGAATCCAGCCAGGCGACCACACGACCACACCGTATGCAACAGGGAGCCAGGCACCTCCCCACAACGCAGGCACTCCGAGGACGCAATCAAACCAGCCTTCCACAGGCGTTCACGTGTGTAATAGGCACGATGCAGGTATTTGAATTGTATCAGGCGGAGCCGAACCGCAACAGCGGTGCCACGTGGGGACTCCAGTGCCTCCCTCCAATCATCCTCGTCTAGGGCGCCCACATCCACCTCCCACGCCTCCCGAAGGGAGCTGAGAGTGGAGGAGCAGTGTGTAACAAGGGACTGATAGATCCTAGAGACCTTCTTGTCTCCCAAGTCGCCCATAAACACTTTCGCCTCAATGGGGCTGAACTCTGGCAGGGAGGCGAGGCCGGCGACACTCGGGGCCAGGGCATGCCGCAGCTGGAGGTAGCGGAAGAATTGGGAGTGAGGCATCTGGAACTCCGCACGGAGGTCCTCAAAGGACTTGAGGGTGATGCCCGACATGACCTGGCCCAGTTGTGTAATGCCAATCGTCTCCCAGCCCTCAAACCCGGCCAAAGCCGCCAATTCCGGGAGCATGCCATTGTGCCACAGCGGCGTTTCGGCTGTCAGTTTGCCCCACCAACCCATACGGCGCAGGGACTGCCGCCACACGGCAAAGACTACTTTAGTGACCGACGGCAACCCACGGCGTATACGAGCTGAATAAAGAATGGTGTGAAGCGTGCGATCACCCATGAGGTGTCTCTCTAGGGCGTAGGCCGGATCACTCCTATCTCCATACCACCAGTCATTGAGGACAAGGAGGTGCGACGCCTGATAGTAGGAGAGGAGGTCGGACGTGGCCAAGCCCCCACAGTACGTGGACAGAAAGCACGTTCTCAGGGCCACCCTGGCTGCTCCGCCATCCCACAGGAAGCGGCTCAGCACAGAGTTCACCTGACGGAACCACTCCATGCCAATAGGGTGTGGGAAGTTCTGGAGTTGGTACAACAGCCTCGGCAGCGCCACCATCTTAAAGATGGCCGACCTCCCATAGATCGTAATGGGCATCCTGGACCATGTTTTGACATCGGTTTGGACTCGGTCCCATACCGGTAAGACACTGCGTGTCCAGGCCACGGCCCGCGAGGTCGAGAGGAAGACGCCCAGGTATTTCAGGCCATTTGTCGCCACGCGCAAGTCGGCGGCCCAAGGATCGGCAACCACTCCGCCACGCAGAACCCACAGGGTTGATTTAGACAAGTTAAGATGAAGCCCCGAGACCTCGCCAAACCCACGCATGATCTCCAGGACCCGGGGACCCGAGCGCCGCAAATCCGTAAGGAACAGGAGGACGTCGTCAGCATAGAGTGCAATCCTATCAGTTAGATGGTCATTCCAGACAAAGCCACGTAGATGGGCATCCATTCGGACCCGCGCCGCCAGGGGCTCCATGGCCAGGGCAAACAGGTAGGGGGAAAGTGGACAACCCTGTCGGGTCCCACGACCGATCCGGAAGCGCCCAGAGACCGCGCCGGCGACACGGACCGAGGCCGTGACATTGGTATACAGGAGGCGAATGTAGGACAGGAAGACCGGCCCTAGATTGAGGCGGGCCAGCAAGGTGAACAAATATGGCCAACTCACCGAGTCGAAGGCTCGGTCCATGTCCGCAAGAAGGAGTGCAGCCTGTTCATCCCTGGCTCCCATAGCGTCAATCGCTGCCTGTGCCCGGCGGATATTATGCCGGGTAGCCCTGCGCGGCATGAACCCGGCCTGATCAGGGTGGACCAGGTCGGCAATGTGGGGCAGCAAGCGATTCGCAAGGGCTTTCGCCAACACCTTGGCCTCGATGTTGAGGAGGGAGATCGGCCTGTAAGAGTCGTGCCGATCCGGTGCCCTGCCCGGTTTCAAAAAGACCACAATCTCGGCGTGGCGCCAGTCAGGTGGCAGCTCGCCCCGAGACCTCGCCGCCTCCAGAGCGTTGCGGAAATGGGGACCCAGTTGAACGTGGAACTTCTTGTAGAATTCGGCAGGATAGCCACTCGGGCCGGGCACCTTCCCGGTGTTCAGCTGGCCAAGGGCCTCGCCAAGCTCCTCGGAGGTGAGCGGGGCCTCCAGGGCCGCTCTAGTCTCATCCGGGACCGCCCGTGGGAGTAGGTCATCCAAATATGAGGCTATATCGCTCTCCACCACCGGGTCTCGGGGAGCATACTGTGCCGCGTAGTAGCGGGCAAAGCTCGCCGCCAGTAAACCCGGGTCGGACATGACCGACCCGTCCTCCGCCGCAAGGCCGGGCAGTTCTAGGGGCTGGAAGGTCGCCTGGCAAAGCCTATGTAACATTGTGCAGGACTTGTCGCCCCACTGGTACACCCTGCTACGTGTGGCGAGCCACGCCTGTCGGGCCTCCTCGTATAGAACCGAGGCATACGTCTGCTGGGCCTGCAGGAGCCGTCGCACGACGCCCTCGTCTCCCCCGAGTCGGCTACGCTGCTCCAGGTCCTCCACTCGGGCCGCGGCAGTAACAATGGCCTCCCGATGCTCCCGCCGAGCGGCCGCACACCAAGCTATATCAATGCCCCGTATGGTAGGCTTTAGCGCTTCCCACACAACAATGGCATCGACACCCCCCACCAGGTTCTCGCGCCAAAAATGATCGATCTCTTGGCGTATATGCGTCACGTATTCCGGCCTCTGTAGCTGCCAGGCGGACATGCGCCATCGAAATGGCGGCCGTTGAGAGGGAAGGGTCACGGTGGCCAGGACAGGGGAATGATCCGAGAGGCCCCTGGGGAGTATCGCTGCATCCCTGACACGGCTCAGACAGGCACCCGGCACAAACAAATAGTCGAGCCTAGAGAAGGACCCATGTACCGCCGATACATACGTGTAGGCCCGCTCCGCGGGGTGGAAATGCCGCCACACATCAATCCAGCCCAGACTACGCACTGTCGCACACAACCGGGTGGGGGCAGCCGCGGGAGGGGGGTCAGGCACCACAGGCACCCGTCGCTGGCGGTCCAGGCTCACATCCATGACTTCATTCCAGTCACCCCCCACCATGGTCAGGACCTCGGGGATTTCGTCCCATAGCGCAAACAACCGCTCAGACAGTGCCCACTGCAGGGGGGGAGGGGCGTAAACACTTCCAAAAACCACCGGCTCGGAGCCCAGCAGGCCTTGAATAAAAACAAATCTACCCTGAGGATCAATCCACTGTTTCACATGAACATAGGCCACCCTACGATGAACTAATATGGCCACCCCCCGTGAACCCCTCGCAAAGCCAGCATGGTAAACCTGTTGATAGCCGAACCTTTGGAGGCTGAGGGCCTTGGAGCCCAGCATATGAGTCTCCTGGAGCATGAGTACATCCACCATCTCCCTCTTCCCCCATCGCAGCACAGCCCCACGCTTGATCTTGTCCAGGATACCCCGCACATTCCATGTCACCACCCGCAGGGTTTTCGAAGGAGACATAAGCGCAGTATCAGCCATTGTCGATATCCAGTCCAAAACCCGGCCCTCCCTCCCACCCTGGTGCAACCCGCAAACCGACAAAAATCAAAGCCTCAGACATGTGTGGACCCTCCCCCCCAACCCACAAACACAGCGCCCCCTTCCCGACCCTGAACCCCCCCAACAAGTACAACTCCAAAACTCCCCCCCACACCCCACACCCACCACCCCAATACCTCAGAAAACATAGAAGTATCTGTCGCGGCATGGAGAGACCCGGGCCCCAAAAAGAGGACCCAGGACCCACCATACCAATGGATCCCAACAACCCCACAATGACACACACACCCCCCCCCCAACAACACTCACAGCTGTGAGGGTCTGAGGCCCACAAGTGGTACCCCCCAAGCCCCACTGCACCCCCATGACAACAACTGAAGTCTTCACAAGGGAAGCAACCGGCACATCAAGGACAGTATGAAACAGTCTCACCGGCCAAAGCAGGGCAGTTCAGGATGGAACCTACAAAGTGCGTGCAGATCTAGCAATGTTCAGTTGCCTGCGTCGGAGTGCTCCGAGTCCCGGGCATCACCCGGCCGCGTCGCGCTGGCAGAGGCCGATCTCTTCTTGGAGCGGGACCTCCGATGGCGGCCCTTCCTGTTCGGGCGATCTGTGCGCTCCGGCGACGAACCCTGGGACCTGCCTGGATCCAGCCCCGGCTGGGCATGGGGCCTGAGCCGCACCGATTCATCTGTCCAGCGGAACACCTCCTCCGGCGAATCGAAGAAATGGGTCCGAGACTGATATATGACTCGCAGGCGAGCTGGATACAGAAGCGAGTATTGAATCTTGAGGCCCCTAAGTTTAGCCTTTGCGTCCATGAAGGATTGCCGCTGTTGCTGAACCATCTTCGTGTAGTCCGGGAAAATCATGATAGTGTGATTCTCAAAGGCGAGGGAGCCCTTGTTCCTTGCCTCCCGGAGGATAACATCACGGTCATGGTAGTTCAGCAGCCGAGCGATAACAGGCCGTGGGCGCTCGCCTTCCGGTGGTCGCTGGGTCAGAGCCCTGTGTGCCCTCTCAACCACGAAGCACGTAGACAGTGCCCCTTCGGGGAGCCAGCTCTCCAACCACCCGGTCAGGAACCGCTCCATGTTGTCCTTCTCACATCGTTCAGGAAAGCCGATGAAGCGGAGGTTGTTGCGCCGCGCGCGCCCTTCTGCGTCTTCCACACGGGCCGCCAGCGTCTTCTGAATGCTCTCCACCTCCGCCAGTCGCTTCTTGAGGCCACTAATGTCCGCTTCAGTCTCCGTTATACGGGTCTCAGCCCCGGCAATCCGTTCCACAGCGTTGCGGAGGTCTTGGCGCAGGAGCGTGACATCCGCCCCAACCGCCCCAATCTTGGCATCGAGCGTGTCTCGGGATTGGGTGATGGCCGCCAGTAGAGCTGCATTGTCCGGCCCAGGGCCACCGCTGCCACCAGCCGCCCCGGCGCCACCACTCGGCCCAGTGAATTTGTCGATAGGGCCATGTTTAGGCGGGCCACCTCCCCTATCCCTGGTCATGGCACACGCCAGGCAGGGCGGACACTACCTCCGAGTCTTTGGACACTGTCACAAGGCGCTAGCGGAATGGCCCAGATGAGGCCCCAGAGAGGAAAGCGGGCCGGCCACAGTAATCGGGCGTCTCGAAAATCGAGGCCCCGGCGTCACCCAGGCGGGACAGGCCGCACCCGCGCTCGTCCCCACGGGCAGCTGTCCAAAGTACCTATTGAAGGATCTGCGAGTCCGTGGTCTGTGGGCCGCCGCAGCAATGGGCCAGGCCAGGATGGGCAGATCCGATGCCACTGCCGTCTGCCAGGTCGTCACCGGCCGCCTCGGGGCTCAGGGACCTCCGCCACCAGACTGTCGCGGGGCCACGCCTCGCCGCCTCCGCTCGTCGGCCTCACAGGGAAAGAACCGATGGGTAGGATCCGATGGCCCGTCTCGATCCTTCAGGCGAGTGCAGTCAATGAGATGAGCCAAGGCCGGCGCGGCGGATGCCACCCGCACCCGTTAGATCGCCACCACCGCCAGGCGTCGCGAAACTCGAGGACCCCGGCCTCCGGCCGGCCACCAGGCCGCACTTCGCCGCCGCCTCCCGCCGATCACAGGAAGGGTAGAAATGCAGGATCAGCGCACCAAAGTAGGCAGGAGACCCCACCAGATCTAAGGCAAGCACTGGGTACCAGTAGCGGGCTCGGGGGTCAGGATAAATGATCGGATTAAGTCCGGGCCGGCGGGAGCTCTACAAGGCTGCGACCGCCATCTTCGCCCGCCAAGCCACGCCCCCTATTTTATTTATTTTACCCCCTATTCTTTTCTTCTTTTGCCCAGGACGATGGCAAAGGGAGCCGGCAAGTCAAAGGTGAAGGGTCCCACACCCCGTAGCCGGCTCCCTAGTGGGCGATTGAGGGGAGTAGATGTAGTGGCCAGGTAGGTTTTTACCTCGGTGGAGGTGCCGCCCTTATATTTTTTTGTTCTGCGCCACCTCCCTAAGACCATGGCAGCAGGGGGCAGGCCCGGTCAAAGGTATGGCCTCCGGGAGCATCGCCAGCGGTAGGATAAGGTGTGCCGGGCCATGTGGTGGGAGTTGGGGCACCTACAACCAAGCGACGCACCGGTGGGCCCACGTCCTCGACCGGGAGCATGACCTGCTCAACCTGCTAGGTATGGAGATCCCTGGCCTTGGTGAGTAGCTATTTAATAACTACTTTGTTTTCTTCTGCTCTGTGTTATATTGCTAATCTACTTTTTTACGGAAGAGTACGAATGCTGCTGATTCAATTACATTGCAGGTAAATTAATGTTTAAATAGCTTCTGTCATTGCAGTTGCTCGCCTGGTAATTTGCGTTGCTACTATGCTTACTTGTTTGCAACTTTTTGCTCATTTGAGAGCATAACTGCGTAATGCTAGAGACAGTAGAGACTCAAGTCTAGTCCTTCTTTGTACTCCTGCGGCCACTAAGAAGAGATAGTGGTGGATTGATACATTGAGTATATTATTTATTTGTTAGTGGTCTGCAAACATGATGACGGACTGTGTCTGTCACATGACGTCTCGTGCTGCTGAGTGATGGCAGTCGTAGTAGAACCTTTTTGTTGTTGGTGTAGTTAGTGAATTACATAACTTTCCAATTACACTGTCTGCGAATCCTGCAATACTGTACTATCCTCCAGATCAGATAGGTCAATATATGTAGTGCAAGTGTTGTTAATTTGTTTCCCGAAGATAATTTTAGATTGTGTTCAAAGAAATCAAATATTTCAAAAAAACAATCATCCATGTTGTGTTTCTTTATTTCATGATCATCAGCACCTCCCAGGGGCAAGGCGACTAGCACCATTGAGACTCCGGTGGAAGAAGGTGGACAGTCACAGGAACGGTCCCTTGCAGGCTCTTCTGTTGGCCCCAGTAAGTTGTTCTATTGTTATATTAATACTTATACTTCGCTAACTTTTACAGCTCCTATTCATTACAAACTGTTTCCTAATTCTATGTTTTACCAAATAATCTTTGATCTTCTTCTAATCTAGACTACTTTCTTCATTCTTATCCTGCCTCTACCATCACTCTCTATGCTACTACTATTTACGATTATGAGTCGGTCTGTGTAGGTAGCTAAGCTTGCCCAGTCGGCAAACGGTGTTAAACAATACTCGGATCCAGCAATAGCTCTAGGCACTGAGTGCAGTCATCTGGGTTGCCCTTGTTGTCTATTCCAGTCTTCTTAATGTAAGTGCTTTGACAATTTCCAACAACAAAATGTCAATGTTTACACCAAGAAAAAGGTAGCAGTTGCCTTTTTGATTTGCTAGGAGCACATACCATACCGCTGGTGTTTCAGGGACAATTCTGCACATAAAGAAGTATGGACAAGAGAAATAGGACATTATTGATGATAGGTGCAGTTCGACTTTCAACATACCTCAGTCCAAACAGAAGTTGAACCCCCAATCCCCTGAGCGACCAATGATTTTATGACCCAGAAGAACAGAAGAAGACTACCGCCGAGTCCCGGCCTATATGAGTCACTGAAACATGACTGCCAAGTGCAGTAGTTCAAACCCTTCTGCTCACTCACTCGTGAACAAAAACCACACAGTCTTTGTTAGTTTTAAAGTTTTATTTCGAATTAAGAAATGAAAAAAATATTTCTTTATTTTTAATAGCGCAGTATTCGGAGCGAGCACTGCTGATAGATGACGTTAAAGTTTAAACAACATTCCTATGAATCAAATTACTTTAACGTAATAGTTAACAGACACGTGAAATTATTAGAATAACTGTGCGGGAGCCCCCACCTTCTTTAAAGTACTTAAAGTACTGCTGGTGATGACTTACTAGTAGTTGGTGAATTGTCCTGTTGGCAGAAGGGCAATGTAATCTTCTTTCTGTAATTAGAAAAATGGTGCACGTTAAGCAAGCATTCATCAGTTGTCCTAAGAAATGTAGCATTTAATGGAATAAGCATATAAAAAGTTAACACCCTCCCCAAAACCGTTTCTTTTTTCAATCCCAGTAATAAAAAATGTGTTATGTAACATTTTCTTCCATCACAAGACGAAATAGGGGGTTGTGTATGGCATCTAAAAATATGACATGTTTTTTCTAGACGTCACAACATCTGATGCGGCACAGATGACCACCAGTGCCGGAGCCAGCAGTGCTGAGGGGTTCACTCTAGAGGCGGATGCAGCCAGGAGGAGCTGGGGGGAAGGCTCAGCGGCGGCGGACAGTGGTAAGTTATGATACTCCTTACTTATTGAAATTTTTGAGTAGGCTCGCAAAGGAGTGTATGATGTACTGTACACTAGCACATGTACACTGTACTGTTAAGAACAGTTACTAATTTAGAACTACTTTTTTGGCTATCATGGAGAAGACAGTCAACCTTGATTTGTAATAGCATTAGCGGCCGTACTTCTCGGGTAAGCAATGGCCCCCTCTATTTGACTTCAACTCAGCTGGCAAACTTTTATCGTGAAGCCAAGTCATATCAGATGTACTTTAGGGATGTGAAGAACGAAAAGTGAAAAAAGGGTGAAACGAAGGACGAGCGAGTCTTAACATTTATGACTGTAAAGAATGGTGTTTTTGAATGCAAGTCAAGAGAAGAAGACGGTGGTTTCCAAAATATAATGAAAAAGGTGTTAGTTGGTTGTTGAGGAAAAAGAAAACTTGGTACATTTGAGACATTAAGAAGAATGATAGACATACTTTGGAAGCCCGGATGTTAACTTCTTTTTCCTCATCGATAGCAGAGGTGTATGATGTAGTAGAGCAGACGCTGAGTGGATGAAGATTGTTACTTTGAACAGCATGTCCGTGCCAGAGTAGCAAAGCTGATGAAATCCAAATACTAGAATTTGTGATTGTTCACAAATACTCCCTGCCTTGACTAACAGTACAGTACTTTACTTTTCAAGCACAGCTTCTATTGTGTATGTATTGTATAGTTGACAGCATTATATCAAGTCAAGTCCCTTCCTCTGGCAAATATGGGTACCACACTCACTCCCTATATTAATAATATTATTTCAGCTGTGTCATGGGTGGACTATCGTTGTAGTTCACTCAATCTTTCAAAACAAAGCACCTAAAGTAATCCATCATATAACCAAAGATCATGTGATCAGCAGGATAATGATATATGATCAGAATTGAATAGTCTTCATTCTTCTTTTGTAGTAGTCAAGGCCCGGGGGGAGGGGCAGTGCAAAAGATATCATTACATTGAGCAGTATCCCTTGAGGTAACCGAGTATGGCCAGTGGCAGGGCCACCCCTATAGAAAAGTAAGAGCTTCCTAAGCTTCCTATCCCCACCTGCATGTCCTGCTTAACGTACTGCGAGTCTGAGTCATCATGGCTTGTGTCTGTTTTTCTTGGGTGCAAGCTGAGTGAGCTGCCATGCCGGCTACCACAAGTTCACGTACCAGGAATTTCTTTTGCAAAACAAGAGAAAAAAACAGAGGACTTTTTTTAGTACTCTCTGACTATGTATGTAGAAGTGTGAGTCCATCTATAGTCCTGCTAGTGGAATTCCTGAAACTCCCAGTAATGTCACAGGCCTACAAAAACGGCGGAAAGATACATGCCAAAATGTTATACTGTGTTTGCTACTTGCTGGTATTACTGAGAGTCAACTTTCCGTTGAATTATTTTGACTTTATGTTAAAGACTATTGGCTACAGTATTTTTCTTTCTTTCTTCATATAGATGCTACTCCGAAAAAGCTAACCAGAAAGGAGACGGCTGTCCGGGCCAGGGCCCGTAAGCTGGAGGCTATTTGTGCCGAGTATCGGCGGCTGTGGGCTTGGGAGCAGGAGGAGGAGACAGCAACCACTCCATCCTCCTCCAGTGCCCCCGGGTCCACCAGCCAGAAGCCTCCAGCCAAACAGGGTCGTGGCTCAACAGCCTCCGACCGCCGCAGCACAGCAGCAACACAATCAGATGCCCCCCCCAGAGCCTGGATGGTACGTCAGTGCCGCCTCCGTAAAAGAGTGGACTACCTGGAGCGGTTGGTCGAAAAACATCAGCAACAGCTCCAGGACCTCCGCAAAGAGCTGCGGGAGTGGATTTTCGGCATAACAGGTACGGGACGTTTAGAATATTGGCGTGATCTAGAATTATGGGATAGAATACATAACATTTACACAGCGATATTCTTTCGACTTTCAGGATAACAGGAACAGAGAAGATAAGGTAGGGTACTTAGAATGATGGTTTCTAAGCTACCAAGTTTTTCATTTATTTCACGCAGTATGAGTAGAGTTTTGACAGGATTTGCTTATTGTTTCAGAGAACACAGAGAAAACAAACCAGGTATGTTCTCCAAAGCAATACAGGCACATACAGCCAGTAATTAAAGTTTTGTACATAGATGTAACTGGACGTTGATTACATTTTTTGTAATTTATGCAGTGAATTATTGACAGAGGCGAGCGCACAGGTACATCTACAGAGGTAGATAACAGGTACGATATTGACATAATTCAGTCAAGACCCCCATGCACAACCTAAGAAGTGACACTTACACAATGCATATGTTTTTTATTTTCAGAGTCGCCCCTGATGAAGGCACCGCAGAGGTGCCGAAATGCATTGGGCTCTTTTGTAAATATTTGTATGGATATATAAATGTTATGCCAAATCAAGTGAAAATGTAATAATGTTTTTTTGTACAATCGAGAAAGCGGAAAAACATTTTTTGTTCTGAACAGTGAAAATAACAAAACCAAGATGCAATAACAAAAATAAAAGTTAAAGTAAACACACAAGAGAAAGTTTGTTAAAAGTATGTTAAATGATTAAGGTGCGGAGCACCAGGTGAACAGTGCACGATTAGGTGGGTCAAGAACCCAAAATAACCATATCACAAATCCCAGGAGTGACTATCCTGATTAATCGTGGCACCATTCTCAGAATCAGGGAAAATATAGCCAAAAATATTGTAGTGCTCCTCACGAACCCAATTTACCCGGACAACACGCTTTAAGCACACCTCTACTGTTCCAATATCATGGAAAGGTTCAATACTTTCCCCAATTTATAAAAAAGGGGACAGCACAAAACCCAACAACTACCAGCTCATTACTTTATTGGACGTTGAAGCCAAAGGATACGCCAGAATACTTCTGAAAGAACTGGAAGCCTGGGTAATGGATAATAACATTCTTCCCCCATTTCAAACAGGATTCAGGGCCCAAAGCTCTACCACAGATAACATCTTAGTACTGGGCCTTCTGTCCAATCGTGCTACCCAGATATCTCAGTTACCACTCTTTTGCTGTTTTGTTGATTACAGTGCAGCTTTTGATAGGATTGATCGCGGTAAGCTGTGGGGAAAACTACACATTTGGGGAATTCCCCAACAGCTGCTAAAAGCCATAATATACCTATATCAGGGGACCTGGGTCCGCATTAAAATCAGCCAAACATTAGGCACTGCTAAGGTACCAACCAATAACGGCTTAAAACAAGGTTGCGTACTTGCTCCTATACTTTTCAATCTGTATACAGCTGATCTGGGGAAAGCACTGGAGGGGGCAAGTTTATTGCCCCCCAGACTGGGAAAAACGCGGCTTCAAATACTCCAGTACGTGGATGACATTGTAATTATGGACCACACGAGAACTGGCTTACAGAAGGCCCTAAAAGCTTTGCTTAGATATAACCAACAGAACAAACTCCTGGTGAACCAGGAAAAAAACATGAGAAGTACCCACGTAAGAAGACCAAACATTGGCACCTTGGGGTCCTGCAAATTAACACAAGTATGAGCTACAATGAATTGGGCTTTTGGCTATCGGAAGGGGCAAAACCCACAGCCCATCTGAAACATCTGAGAAGGAAAGCAGCTGGCATCATTTTCTCTTTAAAAAGCCTTAATCAGCGACCTCATAGTCCAACTGCTGAACCTATTTTGAAAGTTCTTAAGGCTAAGCTAGTGCCCTCACTTAACTATGGCTACTTAGTTTTCCCCTGTGCCTTCAATAAGTTTCTCACAAACCATCAAATTTTGGTTTACAAAAAGGTCCTAGCTCTCCCCAGACAGGCCAGGACAGCTAGAGTAAGGCTGGAGTTGGGTCTCACTCGTACAGACATTACTTGTTCAGGTGATTTAATAAATTATTATATCAGGACCACGCGAGTACCAGAATTGTCATTAAAAGGCAACTTAAAATTCTCTTTGAAGAGGAGGGCTCCCCATGGCAGGTGCATTTGGCAGCAGGCATTAGATAATTGGACATTAACATCCAAAATCTGCATAACCCTGACATCCCGTCAACAGCTTGGAGGAAAACAGTGAATACACAAGCCAAGAAAATATCCTTTGAAAGGGACTTGGAAAGCCTACATCACCAATCGAATCTCTCCTCGCTGGACTCCTCATATACCATGGGAACCCCGCAAACCTACCTAGAGCAAACTTTGACAGTCCTGCCCGGGGAAAAATCTCTTACATGAGACTGCTCGCTTTGCCCATTACGGATTTTAATTCAACCTGGGCCCGGCAGGATAACTCAGTGGCTTGTCGACTCTGTAATTACCATAGTGAATCCTGGCTCCATTTGTTGTGCTGTTCCCCAAAATTAGTCAGTGAGAGGCAGCGCTTTATTCTCCCTATTTGTAGGTTGCTTGGCCTACAAAGTTGTAGTGAAGTGTCCGCCCTGTGCTTCTCTACTAAAACACCTCAAATTGTGGCCTGACTAGGGAAATTCACTGATGCCATCCAAGCCAAATTGAAACTATAACGGGACTTAGTCGGCCATTGAGAAAGAGAGACTATGACAAAAAAAAATTTCTTAAATTCTATGTATAATATTTTACTGCCAGTTAAGAAAATAATCATAACAGTCATTTTTTTTTTTTTTTTTTTTAAACAATTACTTTATTCTTAAATAATTGTGTGAATTCTTAACCAAGCTTTTGTTTTATTGATAGAATATTGTAACAATTTTAATTAATTGAACAATAAAGATATCTTCTTCTTCTTCTTCTTCTTCTTAGTCCTGAAATGTACCAAAGTGCCAGTAACTGAGTTAGTGAATTCTGTAGCCCTACTAGTACTTTACTAGTAGTACTGGCAGTCTCTGCTCTCCTCCCAGTCCTAGCCCATTATTCTACCTCTCCAAAATGCTTATCTTACCTGTGATTCCTGTTTGAGAATGGGGTAGCCACAGGGCTGCCTGCATGGCAAATGGTGATTAAGGTTGGTTGTTGACTTGAATCCTCGACGGATGAAATATCATTGTTGTGCTGGCAGTAGTAGTGGTACACGCTGGCAGTAGCAGCATATGAAACATTGAGTGGCCTGAGCGTAGCATTCGAAACAGTACGATAGACAGTACGCTACAGAACAGGGCAATAAATTGTAGCCTAAGCAGTGCTAAAGTATTCTAAATATAAGTACTAGTTTAGTTGACTATGGCTACTATAAGAAATATTATGAAGGCAAAGGATACTTAAACATTAACCATTTGATTCGTCATGTGTATGAGCATGATGTTTGGTGCTCAATCCACGATGTCGCACATGAAATTCCATTTTCCAACATTTTTCTGTTGCTTAGAGCTTATCCTCCCCTGCAAGTGTGTGGAATTTCTTGTTGTCATTTAGTCATACGTCAATGAAAAACCACACAGCCCGGGGGAAGAGGGTTAGGGTTTTTGAAGATTGGATGGGAATAGGTTTTTTTGGGAAATGTTTTGTGGAGAGAAGTAAAAACACTGCATGGACAAACAACAAATGAAGAGAAGCAAATGTTTGGATTCAAAGATATCCATAAATCGTTTAAGGGACATAAAGGTAGTGCACTATTGCATGCATGAAGTTGTTTGCTAAATGGATGGTTAGGTTACTGAAAACTTGTACTTACTACATCTTATTGGTAAGTTTGAGGAAACAATTTGACATTCACACTAGTACAGGGCTGCATTATTTACGCAATTTCACTTGCCTTTCTGCCCTCATAAAGAATAAACACTTATTATTAGTACATTAAGTTAGTTATAAAAATAGCAAAGAAACATATGAAATAGCTGGAGAGATGACTTTGAAGCAGAGAACAAAGAAACACACCTAGTCACATTCATAGAAGTTCAAGTTTACAACAACACCATTTAAAAGATAAGGAGAAGTTAAGAGAGAATACTGTAACTTTATGTTGTAGTTGTCCTGTTGAATTGGTGAAGTTGCATGCATCCAGCCATTCCTCTTATTTGTGATTGACTCCTCCATTCCATCTTACGCTCCGTCAATCAATATTGGTAACCAGACACACTGTCCACTGGCTGCCTGATGAGTAATTGCGGATTGCGTCTGAGTTCATCGTTTGTTCCATGGCACGTGTTAAAAGCCGTCCTGTAGTTTTTGATGGAAAAAACAGGAAATTAACCAGTTAAAAAAATCTAAGGTACGCTGTGTAGTACAAAAATAACACTTTCAGTTTTCAGAGATGACATTATTATTATAGTCAGTCAAAGCTTTTATTTCGGTTAAAAATCATAAAAAGACAATTTACAAATTCCATAGTCTAGTTTAAAAAGAGAATTAAAAACTATTTAAAAAACATCACAATAGAAACTGTGCCACAAAATGAAGAAAGACCAAAAAGAATGCAAAACGATACACCCATCTCATAATAACAAACAATGACTAAAAGATAGGGCCCCACACGGTGAGTACCTTTACCAAGATCAGGGAGAAAGCCCTTAGCTATTGGGTAGTGATTTTGGACTTCCTTTTAGAATTGCACATTTAGTATACCACATTGATATAAGAAACCTTGATGTTGCAAATACTGCCAAGGCAGTAGTGTCCGTTCTTAGGATTCTCAGTACCGCCCTAAAGTCTCTAAGACCCCTGGACCTGCAGAACTGAACTATCCATTTGGCCCTTGCGCCGCAGTACGAGGGGCAGAAGAGCAGAACGTGCTGATCTGTCTCCTCTGCAGCCCCGCACCCGGGGCAAGTGCTCACTGATTGTGTGCTCCCAGTCCACCTATGGGTGAAACCCCTAAGCAGAAGTGAGCCATGCCTAAATTGGATGTACAGCTTCTTGGCCAGCGAGGGCTGGATATCATCCAAGAATTTCTCGAATCCTGGGAGTGCCTTGTGGTCAAGAAAGTGCTCTGTCAACCTGCCCAGTGAAGGATTTGTAATTATACTGGCATGGCGATGTTGCTTTAAGGCCAGATTCAAAGATTTTTTAGAAATCTCGGGGCATGCCGCCTCTGGAGACGTCCACAGATCCCCCATTCCAAGTGCTAGAGTAAGATGTTTAATATAACTCAGCCATGGGATCTTTCCCGCTCCACTTACAGACAAAAGGTCACGCAAGTCCTCTCTGTAACTCTCTAGTTCTGGGGTGGCCTATTGCCTACTCCAGTATAGGAGTGGCCGGTTCGAAATAATATCCTGTATGGGGACTAATCCCAAATCGAACCTTAGGGGGATTAAGGCAGTGCTACTGGGGAGTCGCAGGATCTGTCTGATGAAGCTGTTCTCCGTAAGGGAAAGTGAGGGTGTGCTGGCGTGCCCCCAGAGGTCCGCCCTATAGATCGTGCCCCCGCGTGCCTGCACTTTATATATCTCAACTGGCGGACCCACTAGTTTCTGGGATGTATTGTTAACATTTTTTTAAATACCATCCGAGGATTGTGATAATTTCAGGTTCGCCCTGGCTACGTGTGCGGGCCAGTCCATCTTATCATTAAGGGTGACCTCCAAATAGTGAAACGTTAACACTTGGTCCAAGGGCAGTCCATCTATAGGGGGATTATTATTATTATTATTATATTTCTTATATAGCGCCAGAATCGACCCCCGAAGGGGTATCTCCGCGCTTGCCTTGGGAACCCGATTCAGAAAAGGGGGTGGTGATGAACAGAGTGTCTGAATTAAGCAGACCACTCTTACCCAGTCCAAAGATCAGGGCTTGATCCATCACCGTTATTTATCTCACTGCACCATCCCAGCTCAGAACCTGGCTATATGCAAATCAGTCTGTCCCTGGCCCAGTGCATCATGGGAACAGGGCAGACTAAACTACCAAGCCAATTCTTCACCAGAAAGGAGACAAGCTACCGGGGACCGGTTTCTGGCATTTCAGCCATCTTCGGCCCGGCTTGCTTGAATCCTGATGGTGCAGTGAGAAAGGGACTCATGTCTGAGTATACCCTGCCACACCTATAGTGGCCAAAAACTATTCAGAAAAGGGGGTGGTGATGAACAGAGTGTCTGAATTAAGTAGACCACTCTTACCCAGTCCAAAGATCAGGGCTTGATCCATCACCGTTATTTATCCCACTGCACCATCCCAGCTCAGAACCTGGCTATATGCAAATCAGTCTGTCCCTGGCCCAGTGCATCATGGGAACAGGGCAGACTAAACTACCAAGCCAATTCTTCACCAGAAAGGAGACAAGCTACCGGGGACCGGTTTCTGGCATTTCAGCCGTCTTCGGCCCGGCTTGCTTGAATCCTGATGGTGCAGTGAGAAAGGGACTCATGTCTGAGTATACCCTGCCACACCTATAGTAGCCAAAACGATTCAGAAAAGGGGGTGGTGATGAACCCGTCCTGGTTTTTCCCTGTGAGATAGCCCCTACAGGGCATCCCCAAGGTGAAAGCCAGGCATCCCGCCGCGGGGGGGCCATTGTGGAGATTAAGCAAGCTTAATGCCCAGAGTTACAGAGTGTGAACCCATGATTAGGTCAGGCACCGAAGCGAGAATTATCGAGTCCATGGACATTTGAGCTCAACACCCTGCCACGTCGGGAATCGAACCCTGGTCCCGGGTCTGACCTCTGCTTCAGGGCCTGCCTGCTCTAACCAGTGAGCCACATGGGGGCAATTTGATTTTTTTTAGGGTTGTACACCATGTACTTGGTTTTGGAAACATTGATCTCCAAGTCCCTCGTCCTGCAGAAACCACAAAAAGCCTCCAATGTTCGCTGGATACCCCCAAAAGATTTTGATAGTAGGAGGGTATCATCGGCGAACATTAGTGCCGGTATCTTCCGTCCTGCCAGGCAGGGGGAGTCCAAGTCCCTAGTCCCTGCCAGATGTGCAATCAGCCCATTCAGATATAGGGAAAATAGCGTGGGGGCTAGAACGCACCCCTGTCTTACGCCTTTGTCAACAGGAAACGGGGCCGTCAGCTCCCCACCTTTTCCAAACCTGACCCTGGCGTAATTACCTTCATGCATCCATCTAAAGAGGTCGCACAAGTAGGTCGGGGCACCTAGCTCCAAAAGCAGGGCCCAAAGCTTGTCCCTGTTGACTAGATTGAATACGGACCTAAGGTCCACAAAAATCAAAAACATTATTATTATATACAATCATCACTTCAAAAGTGCATAACCTGGTTCTCCTTTACAAGGATAGTAATAGTAACCATGGTTGAATTCTGTGGATTCACAATGGATTTTCTTTAAAAAAATTGCAAACAAAATTAGACATTCTCAGGAGTGCTCCCAGACCCCGGAACTCAGTCGGCAAAATGTAGAACACCCCCAAGTAGCCCCCTAAAAACATGCGATACTGCTACCAGGTTGAACCCTAACTTCAAATCGTGCCAAAAAGCACTCTGCAACTAGGCCCAAACCCCCCCTTTTCCACCATGGATTTTCTTCAAAACACTTGCATTCAATATTAGACATTCCCAGGAGTGCTCCCAGGCCCCTGAACACAGTTGAAAACATGTAGAACCCCCCCAATTAGCCCCCTAAAATCATGTGATAGTGCTACAGGCCTAAGTCCAAAATGTGCCAAAACGCACTCTGCAAGTAGGCCCAAACCCCCCTTTTCCACCATGGATTTTCTTCAAAACACTTGCAATCAAAATCAGACATTCCCAGGAGTGCCCCTAGACCCCGTAACCCAGGCGCAAAACTTTAGAACCCCCCAAGTAGCCCCCCAAAACAAGCAATACTGCGACGGGATGAGTCCTAGTTTAAAATCAAGCAGAAAGCGGACTTTGAAATTAGGCCCAAAAGACCCCTTTTCCAACATGGATTTTCTTCAAAAAACTTGCAATGATTATTAGACATTCCCAGGAGTGCTCCTAGACCCCTAAACACAGTCGCAAAAATCTAGAACCCCCCAAGTAGCCCTCTGCAGAAATGCAATTTTGGAAAAAAAATATGTCACCTTGGATTTTCTTCAAACCACTTGCAATCACAATAACACATTCCAAGGAGTGATCCCAGACCATTGAACCAAGTCGCAAAAATGTAGAACACCCCCAAGTAACCCCCAGAAAAAAAGCGAAAGTGCTAACCCTAACTCCAAATCGTGCCAAAACTCACTCTGCAACTAGGCCCAGACCCCCCTTTTCCACCATGGATTTTCTTCAAACCACTTGCAATCAAAATTAGACTATCCCCGCAGTGCTTCCAGACCCCCAAAACCACCCCCAAAAAGCTAGAACCCTCCAAACAGCCCCCCAACAACAAGCAAATGAGCAAAAACAAAAAACTTTTTCACCATGGATTTTATCCAAAACATTTGCATCCGATATTAGACCTTCCCAGCAATGCCCCCATACCCCTCAACCCTCCCGCAAAAAAGTAGAACACCCCCAAACAGGCCAAAAGCAAAAATGGAAAATGTGACACACAGAAAGTTTGCGGCCTACCAGTCAAAATCACTCCAAACGCACTCTGCAGCTAGGCCCTAACTCCCCTTTCCCACCATGAATTTTCTTCAAACAACTTGCAATCAAAATTAGACTATCCCAGCAGTGCTCCCAGACCCCCAAACCCACCCCCAAAAACCTAGAACCCCCCCAAACAGCCCCCCAAAAACAAGCAAGTGAGCAAAAACGGAAACACTTTTTCACCAAGGATTTTATCCAAAACACTTGCATCCGATATTAGACCTCAGACTACTCAACCCTCCTGCAAAAAAGTAGAACACCCCCAAACAGGCCAAAAGCAAAAATGGAAAATGTGACACTTAGAAAATGTGCGGCCTTCAAGTCAAAATCACTCCAAACACACTCTGCAGCTAGGCCCTAACTCCCCTTTCCCACCATAGATTTTCTTCAAACCACTTGCAATCAAAATTAGACTATCCCCGCAGTGCTCCCAGACCCCGAAACCCACCCCCAAAAACCTAGAACCCCCCCAAACAGCCCCCCAAAAACATGAAATACTGCTAGGCCTCAGTTTAAATTGTGCCAAATCCCTGTCTGCAACTAGGCCCAAACCCCCCTTTTCCACCATGGATTTTCGTCAAACCACTTGCAATCAAAATTAGACCTTCCCAGCAGTACTCCAAGACATCCCCGACTCACCCCCACAAATCTAGAACACCCCTAAACAGCCCCTCAAAAACATGCAATACTGGAAAATTCAAAACATGGCAAATTGCGCTGTTCACAAAAAAATTGCTGTTTTCATCACTTTCACTACTTCGATCCTCTTGAAACTTACCTGGACACTTGTTCCAGCAATTTCCAAGAATCTCAGCAAGGCAGAACAAAATCGAACCACTGCGCTCTTTGAAGAAGAAGAAGAAGAAGAAGAAGAAGAAGAAGAAGAAGAAGAAGGTCTATGGATAGTTTTCACTTAGTTTTCACCCAAACACACGCGCCCACAAAACACCAAAAAGGCCAACATTTTGCCAATTCTGGACTAAAGAACGCCAAACCCCCCTAAAACCTTGCCAACATCATTATGAACGAGCCTGCATTGGGCCCTGAGCCCTAGACTCAGCGGGAACCCTACAAACTTAAACCCAAAAACACTAGTAAATCGCACTGAACCCTAAACCCTAGATATGCTTTGTCTGTCTGTGTCAAAGAGCCTAGGTATGCTACATCAGGATGCTTCACTCAGTGGTGCCTGCCTTGACCGTCTGCATGGCCCTGCCACAAGCATGGGCCAAAAATCTGTTCCGTTCAAGAATTTGTGATTTTTCTGTAATTTTGCGAGATTCGCGAAAAAACGAAAAACAGCAAATTTCTCAAACATAACGGATGCTTGGCCGAAGCTTGAGGCAGTGCCATGCAGACGGTCAAGGCAGGCACCACCGAGTGAAGCAACCTGATGTAGCATACCTAGGTTCTTTGTCAGACAGACACAGCATATCTAATTGTATGCACCAAGCCACATAGCCCTAATTTTAGATGAACTGCTGTCTGGAGTGGACTCTGCCTGGCTTAACAACAACAGTACACTGCCTCACCCTCAACCACTACATACCATGAATAGACAGACATGTAGTTCTGCTGTAGTAGTTGTTGTAGACTGGTTTACCTGTTTGCCACTCACAAATTGGCCATAGTTCTTCCGTAAACCGACGCTGATGATCCATCCATCCCAGTGAGTGACTGTAAAGAAAAAAGATATATTATTTAAGCAATTATCATGGTATATTGGCAAGTGAGTCCACTCCAAGGACATTTAGCATATTGTAAAATGCAACATAGTGGCCACTGAATTTTAAGTACAATTTGAATTAAACAAGGTAAAAAAACAGAGTAGTAGACATGAGTTACAATTACTGTGTAAAAGATTAAATAATAACTAAGACAAGACATATGATTCATTTCATGCACAAAAAAGAAACAACAATTGGTTTCATCAGAGCCAGACAGTCATTGCTGTCCACTGCATGCTATCTTCTCAATTATTCATTACCTGTTCTACTTTTAGTCCGCATCTTCTTCGGAAAGTGAGGGCCCACAGGGCAGCCTTTCCTGTCAATCTCAGAAGTAACTCTGTCAGCAATCAGCAAGCATGTAGTCAGTCAGTAATTTCAGTCCCACTTGAGGGGACTCCTCTGTGAAAACAAAGTTTCTTTATTCTTCGCAATCCATCCATCTGACTTGAGGAAAATGGATAGGTGGAGTCTGGAGGAGGAGGATAGAGGAGCATGATTGAGTTGTGAACTTGTGAACCTCAGGAATGCAGACTGCGGCACCTTCAAATCAATAAGGAAAATAAGATGAAGACAGTGCTGCTGATGGACTTGTTGTGAGAGTTTTGTTGTGGTAAAAGTTGCAAAACAAAGAAAGACAAACAGGAATAAAAGTGAATAAGGATGAAAAAAAAGGAAGTCATTTTCAGGCCTGGGTGTCAGGGAAGTAGAGCTCGTCCTCAAACTCTATGAATTGAGACGGGAGTAGGTCAGCTAACAGAGATGAACTTCCATCACCTAAGTCGGTGTCCTCTTCTTCCTGCGTGCATTCACCTATTTTGTAATCTGGTGGTATGAAGTGCTGATTCATCTTGATCAGTGTTAACCTCTCCACATTTTTGGGCGAGAGGCGGGTCCTTTTTGAAGTTACAATGGCACCAGCAGCACTGAAAACACGTTCAGAAGACACACTTTCGAGTGGGCAAGACCAATAATTTAGAGCCAGGTTGGTGATCAGTGGCCATAGAGGCCTTTTCCTATATCAATACAGCAATGGGTTCAGATTAACAAAGACCTCTGTTGGGTCATCTAGATAGGCCTGCACCATCGACTCAAGGTTCTCCACGGTTGCTCCACTTTGAGTACCAGCTGTGGCCTTTGCAGCACTAGAACAAGCAAACCCTTGATGAGTTAGCCAATCCGCTTCCGATAATATTATGGCTGGGCCTGGTGCAGGTGAAGATGATGATACGGTTACTGCTGGTGTCGTTAACAGCTGTGAGGGAAAGTGACTCCCTTCGTCCACAGATTCAGAAGTGGAACTTGACTCCGAATGACCTGCTGATTCAGTTGTACTTCTGCCGGCTCCTTGAATATTCTGCTGCTCTTTTTCAAACTGAGTGGCTGACACAGCTAGACAATGTTTGTACTTTGAAACATCTGCTTCATCAAAAGGAATGAATGCTTTGCTGGCCACTGCCTTTTTGTACCGTGGATACAGAATAGTGGCACAAATGTGATGCTGTTCTGTATGTATGTTTTTAAGCCTTTCATTTTCAACTAGGCGGCTTAATAACCTCTCCTCCAACTCATATGCATCTTGCTTTTCAGCATCATCTCAGGAACATTGAAGACACCGCCTTCAGTTGGTGCTCTAGCAAGACCAACAATGGGATAGCTTTGCCGAAAGAACAGTCCTCCCTGCTGACTTGACGCGTGAAGACCTCAAAAGGACGAAGCATTTCTGTCAGGCTTGCAATTAGCTTCCATTCCTCCAACTCTAGCCTCATGTCTTTCATAGTAGAACTCAGTTTATAGACATAATAATTGATTACCCTCCCCACTGGTCAGACAGACGCTCAAGTATGTAAAAGGTTGCCACTGTTAGGAATCAGGTCTAGTCCTCTTTCAGTGACCATGGACTGTTATCACATGACCTACCAGTTCGGGGATATAGGTCAGTCCTACCTTACTGTCATTGCTTGTTATTGCTATTGTATGGGTTCCTGGTTGCTGTTCCCTGGTTCCTGTGTTTGCTGGAGTTTCTCCGATTTTTCTCACAGGCTCGTGAGAATTGTTTGATTCCTTTTGGAGCTCGAGTCTTGGGCTCCTGAATTCCTTTTCATTCCCTCGTTTCCCTGTCTAGTTAGTTAGTGTCTCTTTTCCCCGTTTTTCTCCATTCCGGTGCTTTTGCAGTCCCCGTTCTTATTTGGCTGGGGAGTTCTAGGGCTCCTGTTTCCCTTCCGTCTGGTTACTTTTTCAATCCTTATTTCGGAGCAGCGAGGTGCGTAGGAGACGCGGTGTTTGTTTCAGCAACTGGTTTCGTGTTGCGCAACCCCTCATCGCACCGCTCCAAGTTGTTATGCGCGGAAATGACGTTTTAGGTCATTCCGCGATCAGGATTCGATCCCGAGTGCAGGTATAGCCGGCTGTGCTACCGCACCACTTATTGTCCTTTTCTAAGTGCCAGTTTTTCACTTGTGTCTTAAAACGGGTAGGGGTTTTTTGTTCATGCCAAACTTGAGGCATGTTTTTCCCCTAATGACAAAACGTTACGAGGGACTCCCTACTTGTATCAGTCTACTACCTGTATCTAAGAGACGTTATCTTGGTTCAGAATTGCCTGCGGACCTATATCTTCACCAAACCAAGCCTGCACCCTGAACTGGTAAGTGTAAAATGATTGTTTTAGCAGGACATGGTCACTGGTGTTGGGGTATCTGGGTAAGGTATACGAAGTGTGAAGTATATTTTCTTTGTTTGTCCAGGGGCAGAAGCGCGGAGGAGGGATTGGAACATACTTCGTTCCTGCAGTGTGTGGGCTGAGTGGAAGGAATCCAACAGCCACCTCCTGGATGAGTCCTTTGACTGGAAGTCTCCGTTCATGTTGAATGCTCCTCAGCTGCTTCCGGGCCTTAAAAGAATGGCTGAAATGTGTGCAGATTCTTCGGCAGGTGGTCAGTAACTTGCTGACTCTGTTTTCTTTTTTTAAGAAATCTTGCACCACGATGTTAATACTGTGCGCCAAACACGGCACTCTGAAATAGCCACCTTGCTACATGGCCTTAACTATATTACTGCCTTTATCCGTGGAAACATAACCAACCATTTCTTGGATGCAGCCATTCAGAGACCTTCCTATCAAACTCGTCCAAAATGTTAGGTGCAGTATGAGTTTTCTACATGGCAAATATGGCTAATGTTGCATGTTTTCGAGTAGCTTGAAAAACTGTGTCTGGGTCAACACCTGTATTTGTCTTGTCTCAAACCCCTGCAAAAGAGACCCAGTGTGCAGTGATGCACATGTAATCAAGGGCTTTGCACCTGGTCCACATGTCTGTTGTCAGGTGGATAATGTGAACAGCACTCTTCTGAATAGCTGTGCCAATCCCCTACAGCACATCTTGATGTAGTGCTGGAACAGCAACTCTGGCACAATAGGACCGGCTAGGAACTTTACATTTAGGGCAGACTGTTGCCACAAATTCTAGAAAACCCACCCCTTCCACGAAAGAAAAAGGGAGAAGGTCCAGCGCTAGCATTTTAGCCAGCTTTGCGTTATACAGACGTTCCATTGGGTGGATGCGTTCAAATCGCGCCTCCGACCATAACATGCTTCTAATGGTGGGCTAGACCGTTTTATGTGATGTTGATGCAGACTTCAAACCAGTTAGGCTTATTGATGTTCTTTTTCGCATTGGTGTCTCTCCCAGACTCTTAGTGTGCCTCATTCATGTTGCAGGGCTAGAGGGTGTGGGCGCTACCACTGCAGTGCTGCTGCCAGGGGTACTGGGTGTACCAGAAAAAATGTCAGTCGGTTCTTGACTCCAACCTGCACAATCAGTCTCTCGTCAGCATCAGATGCAATGTGAATGGATACATTTGAATCAGTTCTACTTTGGGCTTCCCGGATGTTCCTTAGGTGTGCATCCCACTGGATAGTGTGGTGTTTTTTGAGATGACCTCTCGGGCCTCCGGTACCATAGTTGGTACTAAGCTTACCTCGACTGACTAATACTTTACAAATCGAACACACGACCATGTTTTCCACATTTTCGCTAACAGTAAAGAAGTCCCAAACTGGGGACTGGAGATGTCTGCTGGTGGTGGAGGTGCTACTTTGACTTTCAATGCCAGATGAAGTGAAGGATGGGCGTGGCTGAATTTGTTTCTGTTGTTCACTTACAGCACCACTACTTGAGGTAGAGCTGGATGGAGGTCCCTGCCCGCCCTTCTGCCTACAAAATATGGAAGCTGTAGGTCGTGTTGGTGTTGTAGTTAACTGCGTTGGTGGTGGTACCAGTGCCACGCCGCCCACATCCCACTCAGCAGCTATTCTGGATAGGGTGAAAATGTCTGTCTGCTGCATTCCTGCTGGAGCTGGAGTGACGACTGTGATGACTGGGTCATTGTCAGACTGTTCATCAGCAGCAGAAGACACCATTTCTTGTTCGTCGCCATCACCTATAAGTCGAAGCCTTGCGGGAACCTTCCTTTTAGGCTTAGCTACCTTTGTCGGCTCATGGCGTGACTCACTCTCAGATGCATTGCTGGGTTCCAATCAAGATCATCAGAATGAAGGGGGCTTGAAGAAGAACTTGTAGTAGTAGTAGTAGCCCTCCTTGACCTTTTTCTTGCTGGGGATCTGGAAGACAATGGATCATCATCAGGAGGAGTTGCTTCCTTGGATGATACCTCCGCTTGAATATCAATTTCCTGATGTGCCCCTACTTCTGGAGGAACAAGCGTTGTAAGCAGTTTTGCCGCTCCATGAACCTCTAGTTTTACCTCTCCATGCACCTCTCCATGCGCCTCTACTTGCGCCTCTCCTTGAGCTTCTACTTGTGCCTCTCCATGCGCCTCTCCTTGCACCTCTCCTTGCGCCTCTCCTTGCGCCTCTCCTTGGCCATGTACTTGCGCTTGTACTAGTTGCACCTGTGGTTGTCGTTGTGGCTGTGGTTTATTTAGTGTATTTTGTATAGCGCATAGCTACCCCAACGGGGTGTCCCGGCGCTCCTGTGTGATTGTGTACTGGGTCTGAATCAGGTAGGACTAACAGAATAGGAATGATTTCAGGGCTTTTCGGAATGGTAGCTCTTCCCGGATCATTTGGATGGAAGAAGGAAGTTTGTTCCAATGGGAGGTAGTACATACTTGGAACGTTTTATCTCCGGAGCGTACTTTTTTGAATCTGGGTGTGATGAGAAGATTTTTTGAGCAGGAACGAAGGAGTCTGGCATTACTGTAGGGACGAAGGCAAGAGGAAAGGTATGCCGAGCCCTTACCCTTAACTGCCCGGTGGGCCAGAATTAGGGCCTTGAATTCTGCTCTTTTTTGGATTGGAAACCAGTGGAGTCTTCTCCGGTGAGGTGAGATATGCTCGCGAAGGGAGATGCCACAGACCAGCTGGACTGCAGCGTTCTGGACCATCTGGAGATGATGACAGAGGCCAGAGGCAAGTCCAATGTAAAGGCTGTTGGCGTAGTCTAGGTGAGACGTGATCAATGCCTGTACAATTGTTCTCCTGGTGTTACTAGGTAGGAAATTGATGAATTTTTTAACCATCCTGATTTTGGAGAAACACGCAGCAGATATCGTCTGGATTTGTTTATGGAATGAGAGGCTGGTGTCCAATCTAACCCCTAGGTTTTTTACTGATTCCTTGGGTGAGGGGGGCATGCTTAATTCATGGGGCCACCAGAGATTGGAGTCTAGTGGGGGGGACTGGTGGAAGAAGAGAACCTCGGTTTTTTCGGCATTAAGCCAGAGGAAATTGTCGTCCATCCATCGGGCGATGTTGCGGAGGCAGTTTTTTAGAGGATCAAAGGTAGACTGAGTGGGGTTGTTATAGGAAAACAGAAGCTGAATGTCATCAGCATATGAGGTAGCCTTTATACCTGATTTGGCAATGATCTCGGCCAAAGGGGAAAAGTAAACATTGAATAGGAGGGGGCTTAGTGAGGAACCCTGCGGGACTCCCCACTTAAGCGGGCGGCTGTTCAAAGTGAAGGGGGGGTGAATACCACCTGAGTCCAGTTCTTTAAAAAGGAGGCAAGCCATTCCAATGCCTTACCTTGGATACCTTTAGATCGGAGACGGTCAAGAAGGACAGGGTGGGAGACGGTGTTGAATGCTGCCGACAAGTCGAGCAGCACCAACACCGCTCTAGACCCCTCATCCAGCTTCGATCTCACAGAGTCGGCCATTTCTATTAGAGCAGACTCGGTACTGTATCCGGTTCTAAACCCATGTTGTAAATCATGAAAGGTGCCGTGGGTTTCGAGGAAGTCAGCTAGTTGCTAGTGAACTAGCTTTTCAAGCACTTTTGCAGAGGTGGGTAATAGCGAGATTGGCCTGTAGTTAGCTGGTTCATTAGGGTCAGCATTGGGTTTTTTAAGAATGGGGACCAATCTGGCGTGCTTCCAGGAATCCGGAAAAATGCCTGTCCGAAGGGAGTCGTTCCATATCCCGTTCAGGATGGGGTTCAGAAGAGGGGCCAAGTATTTATAGTGTTTGGCCGGCCAAGGGTCAATGGGTGACCCTGATCTACGTTTTAATAATTCTGCCAGAGATCATTCTGGGGTAATTTCTTCAAAGTTTGAAAAGACAGGGGCGGAATCTGAGTTGACTAAACAATAATCTCTGGGGCCTGGACAGTTGTTACATGGGAAGGAGTCATATGTAGCAGCAATTTTTTCCTCAAATTAGTCCGAGAGGCAGTTGCAGAGGGTTTGGGACACTGGGGATTGTCGTTTGAGGGCCATAGGATCAGTAAAGGATCGAACGGTGTTAAAAATTTTCCTTGAGGAGCCTTGTGCCCGGTTAATTTTCTCCTCCAGGTAGATTCTCTTGTGATCGGTTATCCTCTTCCTATAGTCTTTAAGGGCTGCTTTGTATTTAAATTTGCTGCCAGGGGAGTATGATTGTCTCCAGCGTCTCTCCAAGAGTTTACATGCAGATTTGCATTTACGCAATTCATTAGAGTACCAGGGTGCAGTGGGAGCAGCTCAAAAGGTTTTAATGGGCCTGATAGGAGCAATAATATCCATGGCAGAAGAGATTCTGTTATTAAAATCAGTTAGCCTAGAATCCAGGTCTGTGGTTTCGATGGGAGTGGCCGAAGTAAAATGAGCTGCTAGACTATCTGGGGTAATCTTACTCCAGTTACGACCTACTGTTTTGGCCGGGAGTCTGGGCCTGTCTTGGTGGTGTAGAAGGATGGAGAAAGGGATGAAGAAATGATCCGACCAGATCACTGGTGGGGGTTCACTAATGCAGATGTCTGCCAAGTTAGAGCAGATCAGGTCAAGGGTATGTCCGGCCTTATGGGTCGGGTTAGGGACCAGTTGATTTAATCCACCATCAGATAGGGTGGACAGGAAGTTAAAATTGATGGGATCATAAGCATTTTCCACATGGAGATTAAAATCCCCAAGCAGATTGAAGTTGACATAGCGGGAGCTCTCCTGAAGGACATAGTCTAAGAGAGCAGGGAGATGAGAAGGCTTGGATTTTGGAGGACGATAGACTAGTAGGCCTGAGCATGTTATTTTGGCGGCGAGTTTAATTCAGAATGGAAGTGCCTTGATGTAATCTATTTGAGCATAGGGGTAGGAGGAAATAGACCATTGTGATCAATAGATTATGGCGACACCTCCGCCTGGATTAGGACTCGGTCTGTTGGCGCACAGGATGTTATAATCAGGGGGAACGGCAAGGCATAGGGCGGGATTAGTTTCATCCCACAACCAGGTCTCAGTTAAAAAGAGGAGGTCCCACTTGTTGCCTTCCAAGGTTTGCGCTATGTCTAAAGAGTGTTTGACTAAAGAGCGGCAATTAATTAAGCCCGCTTTGATACTGATGTTGTTACTGGCAGGGGGGTGTCGGGCAGGTATATGTTGGAGGGGGCTATGCTTCACGAGGTTACATCCACTTTTTCCAAGGCTGCAGTGGGTGTAGGGAAGGGGGTGGGTGATGGGGTCGGGTGGTGAGATATACGTAAAGTTACAATGATGAGGATTGAGATTTATTAAGGATTCCCTACCGTAGGAAATAGTGGGAGTAGTGCCGAGACCAACTGCTGTGCTAGTGGTTGTTTAACACTCGTCAGCTGAGTTATACCTGACGTTGATTGGATGGTACTTTCTTGTGATGAGCCAACATCACTGGTCGATGGTGATTGAGAAAGTAAAGTGGCTGCCTCAGCAGCACTCATGGTCTTGGACCTAACTTGGCATGGTGGCAATGAGCCCAATGAAGCAGAGGTGCTGCTTCCAGCTTGGTCCCCGGCGGACACCGCTGCTGCTGCAGGCGTAGGTTTTTTCCCCCAAAAAAAGGTGTCGGTGGGCACACCAGTCTCCTTGGTAGGTGGTGCCACTTGCTTCTTCTGCTCCGTCTTACTGGCAGTGACACTGGCAACATTTTTCGTTGAGGCGCTACGGCCACCTTTCTTTGGGCCCATCTTCTTCAGATGTCAGAACAGCAGGCCGCAGTTGCACGAGTTGCAGAGTTGACTTGTCTGTGGCCCACGTGACGTCACATGACGTTGTGCTGCACACACCGCTGCAGGACTTCTTACTGGCACTGGTGGTTCTCTTGTGCACCTAAAAGCAATGGATATCTGTATACACAAGAATTGGTTCATTGGGGATCAAAAACTTGCTTTTACTGTCTCATACACTGTGTAGACATTTGAAACACAAAACAGAATCCAAAAACCATCAAATTATTTATATACTGTTTTATAAATTTCAGTCATTCATAGATACTGATTTCATAAGTCAATCACAAAGAAGGCTGTACAAAATAGTGCAAAGTGCAAAAAGTGACTCAAAGTGCTCAGTGCTTATGGCGCAAAAGTGAAAGAACTGTACAATTAATATATACAAGGGGGAAATTAACATGTGGTTTGTGCGTATCATACACTTATCAACCTGTACTCCGTATTAATCAGTACTTAGTACATGATATCCATGCACGTAATCCACTTATTCATCGACGTTTCGACCCTTAACAAGCAAACATTTGTGGTCAACAACGGGTCTTCTTCAGGACTGTGGGGGACAGCAAACAGCCTTCATTCTACCCAGTCGGGTGAAGTGGAGGATGAGCTGTATTAATCTGTTCTGTCGGTGAGGCTTAAAGTTCCACCACGACTCACGTGTTATTTTGAGGCTCATCAATATTGAAAGCCCATCTGTGTATGGGTGTGACTATTCTACCCAGTGGGATTCCGGAACTGCACAAGACTGGAGTTCCCAAGTTCGTGATCAGATGTATTAATCTGTCGGTGTAGCGTGTGATTCTGCCCCGACTGGTATTCTAAATGTAAAGCTCACCGAGGTTGAAACCCCAACATGGGTGAGGGAAGGATGTTCCTCCCACTGGGGTTCGAGGGTGGTTAGCGTCAGCTGACCCGTAGTAGAGTGACTGAGTCCTCACTTATCCTAATGGTTTGATAGGGTAAAACAGATGCTATTCGCAGAGGAAACAAATCTTCCTTGACGGCGCTGCTCGTGAAACGTAAAAGCAATGGAAGCCAGAGGAACATCAGTTAAACACCCCAAAAAGTCGAAAAACACACTAAAATCACCACAATTCAATGCCATCCATGCCCTCAATGATATGTAAATTCAAGAAACCCCACAGAAATACTTGGGTCATGCACCAGTCACTACCCCTGGGCCTAATGGAAGACAGCAAGGCAAATTGGGTGCAGGCCTGAGCACACTGCCTGGCTTCAAAATGGGCCCTTGACCCCCGGATACATGGCCAGGCCCTGCCTGGACCAGGCCTCAAAATGGCCCCCACCCACATGGCCAGGCACCAACAACACCCCAAAAAGTCGAAAAACACACTAAAATCACCACAATCCAATGCCATCCATGCCCTCAATGATGTTTAAATTCAAGACACCCCACAGAAAGACTTGGTCCATGCACCACTAAGTACCCCTGGGCCTAATGGAAGAAAGCAAGGCAAACAGGGTGCAGGCCTGAGCACACTGCCTGGCTTCAAAATGGGCCCTTGACCCCCACCACATGGCCAGGCCCTGCCTGGACCAGGCTTCAAAATGGCCTCCACCCACATGGCCAGGCCCCAACAACGCCTCAAAAAGTCGAAAAACACATAGAAAATCACCAAAATCCAATGCCATCCATGCCCTCAATGATGTTTAAATTCAAGACACCCCACAGAAAGACTTGGTCTATGCACCACCAAGTACCCCTGGGCCTAACGGATGAAAGCAAGCCAAACTGGGCGAAGGCCTGAGCACACTGGAGAAGTGTGGCTCACTGGTTAGAGGAGGCAGACCTGGAAGCAGAGGTCAGCCCGGGACCAGGGTTCAATTCCCGGCTCGGCGGGGTCTTGAGTCCTAAAAAAAGTCCATGGACTCGACAATTCTTGCTCCGGTGCCTACTCGATTCACAGGCTCACACTCTGCGACTCTGGGCAATAGCTTGCTTAATTTCCACAATGGCCCCTCGCAGAGGGATGCCTGGCTTTCACCTTGCAGATACCATGCCGGGGTTATCTCACAGGGGAATACCAGGACGGGTTCCCTTTAGCGAGCGCTTAGAAACCGCTCGGTGATTTGCGCTTTATAAATTCCTGTACATTTACACTGCCTGGTTTCAAAACGGGCCCTTGACCCCCGCCACATGGCCAGGCCCTGCCTGGACCAGGCCCAAAAATGGCCCCCACCCACATGGCCAGGACCCAACAACACCCCAAAAAGTCAAAAAACACACAATCCAATGCCATCCATGCCCTCATTGATGTTTAAATTGAAGACACCCCACAGAAATACTTGTTCCATGCACCACTGAGTACCCCTGGGCCTAATGGATGAAAGCAAGGCAAACTGGGTGCAGGCCTGAGCACACTGCCTGGCTTCAAAATGGCCACTTGACCCCACCACATGGCCCGGCCCTGCCTGGACCAGGTCTCAAAATTGCCCGCACCCACATGGCCAGGCCCCAACAACACCCCAGAAAGTCGAAAAACATACTAAAATCACCACAATCCAATGCCATACATGCCCTCAATGATGTTTAAATTCAAGACACCCCACAGAAAGACTTGGTCCATGCACCACTGAGTACCCCTGGGCCTAATGGAAGAAAGCAAGGCAATCTGGGTGCAGGGTTGAGCACACTGCCTGGCTTCAAAATGGGCCCTTGACCCCCACCACATGGCCAGGCTCCAACAACACCCCAAAAAGTAAAACAAAATACAAAAATCACCACAATCCAATGCCATCCATGCCCTTAATGAAGTCTAAATTAAAGACACCCCACAGAAAGACTTGGTCCATGCACCACCCACTACTCCTGCGCCTACTGGCTAGTGAGGCGTCACAGGCACCTCAAATGAAAAAAAAAATCAACATATAACAGTGAGCTAAAATTCCATGACATAAATGAGAATTAAGTTTAAAAAAATCACAGAAACAGTTGTATCATGCACCCATGACTAACCCTGGGCCTACGGGATACTGTGGCTACCCACAATATATATTTTTTAAAGTTGTGAAAAAAGTTTTAAAACTGTAGTTGTAGCAACTACAATGCCCCAAACAAACAACACCAACTTACTTGTAAAATCTCAAGTCCAAAAGTGATCCAAACTCCAAAGTCCAAAAAGTCCCCAAATACAACTATCCAGCAGCAGCCACAAAAAGTAATCCTTCCAGCTCCAAATCAAAAGTGACCAGGACATGGACAAAGCACTGGGAGGAGCCTGCTGGACAAGAACAGGAAGTTGGAGACTCTGGGTCACTTCCTTTCTCCCCCCGCCAAAAAAATTGACTCATTGCACCAAAAAGTGCAGCCAAATGTCAATCTGAGGAGTTATTCTGATCAAAATCATCATTTTCAGAAGGTTTTTGCTTCCTGCGGTGGATTTCTTATGCAGAATTGCAATTTTTGCAATTTTGGGAAAGTGAGCTGTTCAAATCTCCCGCTGGAAGTCAGCTGCATGCCGCATCTACGTGTTCGGTATTGTTTACTCCTGCAATGCATGATCGGGGGCCCTTATGATGTACTCTCTTTGTCAAACTCTCGCTGTGCAAGATGGCGAGCCGCGGTGAAGTAATTCCGTTTGAAAAACTCTCGCGCGATAACGCAACAAGATCCAAAATGGCGTAGTATACGCAAACTGGAAAAAAACACCTCATCTGACTCAGAATCACGGTAAGTCAACGCAGCGCGCGTAATATTGTATTTTTCAAACGCGACCAAGCAAAATAATTCGCAGCTTGCGAATTTGCGGATTTTTGGGCAAATTTGCGCGATTCACGGACTGCAAATTTGCCAAAAATCTGCGAATTCCCCGAACGAAACAGATTTTACGCCCACGCTTAAAAAGCATATAATCACACACCGTACGGTGCGTATACCCCATGATAGCTGGGGTATGGTGCGTACCCCTGCGATCATGGGGTGTACGCACCGTACCCCGCGATCGCAGGGTGTACGCACCGTACACCCAGCAAACATGTGGTACGGTGCGTACACCCCAAGATCGCGGGGTGCGGTGCGTACAGCTCGTGCTTGCAGGGGTATGGTGCATACCCCTGCGATCATGGGGTATACGCACCGTACCCGGTGGGCCGTTCCGTACGTGTTTCGGGGCAAACTCTGCTTTTACGGCTGTTTTCAGCTCCCGTAGAAAAAGGGTTGTACGGTGCGTATCCGACACGAATCATACTTGCCGGGTCGGAAAAAGCATCCGCGAACCGTACAGATGTCGCGTACAGCGGCTTCCGAGGGAGATTCGTACGGGGATTTGATTCGTACGGTCTCTGTACGATTCGTACAGAGTCCAGCTCCAGGTACGAATCATAATTTGTCGTACGTACGGGGATGTTGCAGGGTATGATTCGTATGGGAAAAACGCTCCGAACGGCTTTTGGGAGCATTTTTTCCCGAATCAGAATCGACCCCTATATGTATTTGGGCCATAGTAACCCACTAACATTTAAATCCTCCAGTAGTCTCTAGTTGTTGCTACAACCCATCTTCCCTTCTTATCTACTTTCCAAACCAATATAAGAATTATCACCCCTCTCGCATGACAAGTTTGTTCCGAACATACCATTTGTTGTACACAATTTCGTTTTTTAAAAGCATCCTATTTGTTTAATATTTTGAGCCAATGCATCCTTCAAATGTTACACGAGTTTTGCTTTCCTCCTCCTGACCCGCAGTCCATTGATTTTCCAAGAGAGGATTTGTATACCTTCATTCCTTAACTCCATCTAACTTGGTTGGAAATCCCTATCTTTGGAGATTTATCAAGAAAAGGGATTTTATTTTCTCCCCATGCCCCCCACCTTGTACTCCCCTTACCTCCATCACTCCCTGTAGAACCCTACCACTTATTTCCTTGGCTAAACTAGTCATAAGGTTGTACCAGGGAGAGAACTACACAGGATTTGTATGGGTATGCTATTAAAATGAAATACAACCATACACTTTTTTTGGCTTGCTAACACAAAAAGAAATATTAGGTTAAATTAAACCAGGCTCAGGTCTTCTCTTTCCATGCCACCCTCCCCAAGGCCCTATTCTTTGTTTAACCTAGCCTGATCAAGTAATGCATCTGCTGCTTCACACCTTCTCAAATTGTACATCTTATTATTTAACATTACTCAAAGCTTGGTCAGGAAAGTTAACTGGACGGATCCTTCTAGCTTTTGGAATTCATCCATGTTCTTTCCTAGTTCCCACTGCTTATTCAATGTGATTTATGAGATGTCCAATTTAATCCAAAGGAGACACCTTTTCCAACTAATGTTTCTGCTTTCAATGCAGCATTCAGAATGTTATCTTTGATTGTAGAAGTAAGGAAGTTCACTAAAATTCTCTGTGGTTTCATTCTATTTATATTTTTCCTAAAAGGGTCTCGATGTAGGTTCTGAATATCTCGAGCCAATACCTCTGCTGAACCTTCCCACACTGCACTAGAATGCAGCAAGTTAACTACAAAAGATTTATTATCCTTCCTTTCGCTTCCATTCGGCACCTTCAATAGTCTAATATTATTTAGCCTTGCACTGTTCTTCATAGATTTCAACTTGCCTTGGTTTCCCTTAGCCATCATCCTTAGCCTCGGTAGTACTTGCCGGTCTAATACTGAGTTTTTCTGTAGTTACATACCTGAGGCAGCTATTATGAGTGGTCTCTGAGATAATAATTCAAATTTTTCCGCAAACCCCTCACAGACACCCTGGGCCTCGTTTATGAGAAGTGATGCGTCACTTCTCAGTGCGCCCTCCTTGCGATATAATTGATGCGTCATATTTACTGTATGACGCATCATGTCGCAAGGAGGTACAGATATGTTAGTATTTCTGACGTATCTGTATGGCGCAAAAGTGATGCATTGCTGGAGTGTGTCACAAAAGTGATGCAACTCCATTAATGGGTCATTTCACATGGGGCAAGCCCCATGTGAAAGGGCCTGCGTAAGTCTTATGCCTGCTGTGAGGCAGGCGTAAGATATTGACGCATTTGCATCCTAAAAGTGGCACAGTGAAATCTTATAGATTTCACTGCGTCACTTCTATGACCCTTTCTTGCACCAGAACACCCCCTTGCATTCATTATACCTGGCGGTGGTATAATGTGGGCAGGGGTTTACAAAGTGATGCATCTACCTGGATGTCTCACTTTGTAAATATGGTGCAACAAGGCATATTTTTTACGCTGCTAGTGCGTCACAGAAATTGAAGTACCGGTGGCGTAAAAGTGATGCAGGGCCACATAAATAAGGCCCCCTGGATCTCCTGTTATCTAGCTAGAGATTTAGCGAAATCACTCTTAACCTCTGTTGCCAGTGACCACGTTAGTTGTTCCAGAGAGTTGTCCCATACTTCTTGTTCTATCGGGTTATGGAAGTCCGGCTCGGCTATGAGACTCTTTATTGAAACGCTTTTAGCTTACCTCCCACTCCTTCAGCCTCATTAGCCGTGTTAGCCATATTGCTTTCTGCTCTCTCCCAGTTCCTGTCTTTCCAGTACTAGGTTTTTCCGCTAGACATTGGAACCAGTCAGGACTGATTGGAATCAGGGAACCTCCCAGTATATCTTGTGCACACTCTGGATATTGAGATTCCAACATATTTTTATCTATTGTATCTGCTATATTTGAGCCAAACTTAGGGACCGATTATGATGGCGGACGGACCTGAGTCCGTCCGCCACCATAGAGTAGGAGGGACCGTCCGCAGGGGCAGCGGCGGTCCCTCTGTGCAGATTAGGATGTGACCGCCAGGGTGGCGGTCACATCCTCTATGTTTAACATTGCGGCGAGTGCTGCCGCCGGAATGTTAAAAATGCATGCACGGCATTTGTGTGCACAAAGCGGCAGGTACCGCGCGGTGCCTGCCGCTTTGTTCACGCAAATGCAGGGGGGTACCATAGGTAACCCCCATCTGCACCCCCCACCCCTCTTCACCCAGGGGGCCCGCAACGGGCCCCCGAAGTGAAGGTCCATATGCTTTTCCACTTTCTACTCCATCATAATATGGCTGGCGGTGTCTGATAGACACCACCAGCCATGTTAATGCTTTTCCGCCGCAGTCGGAAGGCGACCGCGGCGGAAAAGCGGCGGACAGATTCCAAGACCCACCAGCCATCCTAATTTGGCGGTGGGTCTTTCAAGCATCCGCTGCGGTTTTCCTGCATCCTCCGGGCCAGCGGTGGCTTCCGCCGGCCTGGAGGATGCGGAAAATCCGCCATCGTAATAGGCCCCTTAATGTGCAAGACTTGTGGCATATCTGCAAAAAGGCATCCCTTCTCAGCCGCCGGGTCTTTATTGAGTAACTTAAAGTACGACCTAAAAGAGACATAGCTTGAGATATCGGGTTTACCTTCTTTAAACTCTGGTTCTTGGTCTGAGGGTACCCTGGTGTCCCCTGTGACTCCAGAAGATGCTCACTTTTTTCCTGAATGGCTAAGGTATTTATTTTCCTCTCTTTAGACACTTTCTCTTTTATTTTAACTTTTGTCTCTGATTTTTCCTCTTGGGGAAGGTGGTCTATAGGCGCATCGGAGGCACCACCTTCACTCATGTCATCACATGCACAAATTAACATGTATCTATTTGTTCTATGTGCTTTCCCCCCTTATTAGCCAGTCCCTCCAGTTTGACCCTACTTTTGTTCAGACTGGTACAGAGCACTCTGCTTCCTCTTGTCTTTACTACCAGGATATTCAACTTTTCCTCCCCTTCTTTTTTCCAAAGCCGTGACTATTGCCACCTTCTTCTCGTGCTGCCCTCCTCCAGTGATCCGTCTCCGTCTCCAGGGTGATCTCGCAGGTGTCCATGGTTTGTGGCATGAAACACTCTCATTGGACGCTCTCACCGACCCAACCGTCCTTTGCGATCATGCCACAGACCCATGCCACATACAGCTGATAATATTCTCCATTTTAAATATTTTGTTATTTTGCCAGTTTAGCTGCATGAATTAATGCCATGTACCATACGTGCAGTACACCTCCCCACTGTAATTCTCTCGCCTCGGTGAGTGCGGGAGCAGCTGCTCAGCTGTCTGCCATTTTCTCCTTCCTCCGCAAAATCCCAGTATTGAACTGGTAGTGGGAGACCAGAAGAGATTTGTGAAAGGCAGATATATGCACCACTTGAGTCATGAGTTAATAGGGATAAATGATCTGGGAATAGAAAGTAAAGTGCCTTTTGCGATTATCATAATTGACGCTACCAAGGCCTTTGATAAGGTAAATTGGCAAAACCTAGTTTGTATGATAGACCTCTATAAAAATGTTGTAGGGCCATACAAGGTCCCCATCAGCAAGTATTTTTTTTGAATGGGAGACTTATATCAAGTTTTAAGATAACACATGGCACTTGCCAGGGGTGCCCTGTCTCCCCTTTACATTTTAACTTATATGTGGAACCTTTTACTGATAAGATAATATTGGAACAAGGGATTGTCCCCTACTCACATGACACATGGGTGGAGAAAGTATCCCATTATGCTGATTATATTATGGTATGCACACAAGATCTGGTCCCTACTATGAGGATTTTAGACCTTTTGATGATAGAATTTGTGAAGGTAACAGGGTATGAGGCTAACACATCTAAGTCTGAGGCGATGGTATGAAATTTAAATGAGAACCACACATTAATAACAAGGGAACTGAGATATTTAGGAATAAAGATTATCCCCACTCTGGAGAAATTGTCAGAATAACATTTTCGGGAAATTCCGAAGGAAACAAACAGACTTCTACTAAGTTGACCCCATCTACCACTTACAAAACTGGGGAGGAATGATTTAATCAAGATGTCGAATATCCCAAAATGTACTTTTCTTTTTAGTATGATCCCACTTCACTTTGAGAAGAACTGTTTCGGAAAATTACTCCGTAGAATAGATTCTTTTTTATGGGCTTCTAAGGGTATAAGAATAGTGAGTTGGAAGTTAAGAATTAAATATGATGAAGAGAGGATAGCTTTGCCAGACTTCCATTATATGCATGGGGCTTTCAATGATAGCATTTTAGGTTTCTACTAACTGAAAGGGAGGGAGTCTGGGAGTGACCATCTATGGGAGGCCATGTTAAAGGAAGTGAGAAATAAGGAGACTAAATTCATGTATAAATTTAGTGATCAGAAGGTTTTCAAAAAAATTAGACTGAAAGTGCTACAGGTGGTAGCTTGGGTATGGGCCCAGATTCAGCATGTAATAAATCTGTCATATTACAGCAGGTATGCTCCAATATGGGATTCACCAGGCTCGCCTGAATGTCTGAAGGACAGATTAGCAGGATGCTTAAAGGAAGCAGATAGAAATGAATGGGGGCAGATACTTTCGGAAGGAAATCTCTGCTCTTGGACACAGCTCCAGCATTGAACTAATGAGACTGGCCAGGGGCGTAGCTAGAGCTCGTGGCGCCCGGGGTACCCCTCCGTGTGCCGCCCCTTGGGGGGGGGGCAAGGTGGGGGGGCGGCTGTTGGGGAAAAAGGACGGTGAGCACTTGAAAGATGTCCGAGTCTACGAGGAGAGACACGTAGTATTGCTGCTAACAGTTACCTCGATCATGAAAGTTACACTTGTAACTTTTTTTCGGACTTCACTTTACACCTTTGTGATAGTGCAATTTGTATTTATTCATTTATTTGCACGATCGCTTGTTAAGAGCAAAACACCACCGGGTTGTGCGCTGACACTTCCCAGCATTCTTTTTGATCTTATTGCACTAGCAACCAATAATGCCTGAGAATGAGTGATGGTATAACCAACCTAGTTGCACTTGCTATGCTATTAATTTCTCTTTTTTAGGCTAGCGCAGGTCATGAATGAGCAGATCAATGTTATCATCTTATTAACAGCTGCTGTGGCTGCCTGACCTTTGATACGGTAGCCACACAGTCTGTGTCTGTTTAGTGCCCTTCCATTTCTGGTGTTTTACCTAAGTTTTAAGATGATCATAGAGTTTCTCGTTGTTCAAATGGGGATAATATCTGATATTTAAATGTTTTCCTTGTACTCATTGCTTGATTTTCGCTCGCAATAATGTGTCACTCGTAGTCCTCGTAATGTCACTCATAATAGCTCTAAAATTATGACAGTGTCACACATAGCAATCTGAAACCCTGGCAGCTATGCTTGCAAGACAGTGTCACTCATAGTTTTTGAAATGTCACTCATAATTACACTGAAATTATGAAGATGTCACAGTCACACATAGCGATTTGAAACTCAGCTATAAAATCAAGCCCCACCACCCTGGTATGTCTGCCCCATCTCAACACCCGTGAAAACAAGAGGTCAGTAATGTAATCCATATTGCCTTCTGGTTTCAGGTAGAAAATAAACCACACTGTTAGAAAAGAGTTAGCACGAGCTACAAAAAACAGGCTCTAGCCAACAATGTATCCAGCACTTGATTCATCCTTATGCCGCCACTACTACACGTCGATCTAAGAATTCTTCACCTGGCGTCGCCTTGAGCGTGGAGCAGCTCAGACAAATGGGGACGCTCCTTCGAATATCTGGCCCCAGAACTCTGGAACCATCACTGCCTACACTTGTCCGAAGCTGTTTTCAAGAAACAATTACAAACCTGGCTGTTCTAAAAAGCTGCCCCAGTTAATGTATATCTTTCAGTACAGTCCCTAGTATTAGGACTCCCAGGTTATGGCAGCTATGTGTTTTGCAAATGCCAAAGTTAAACGTCATGTAAATGCAGATTCTTGGGGGAAGTAGTTGTTGATTTCAAGCATGGTGATTTCACAGTTGAGTGTTTGGCGATGCCTCACAAAGATCTTATTTATGTTTATCAAGTACACTGCTGTGTTGGCAGAGCTGTTCTTGGGAATGCAAGCCTGACCTTATCTAAGCACCGTATTATCCTCAAGCTCGTCCATCGACGGTCTTGCTTCTAATTGTGAAGTCAGAAAGAAGATATCATGCATTGCCATTGTCATCATGGCTGTGATTTTCGATCCTGGCTGATGGGCACAACTTGTCACAAAAGTATTTCTGGAATATACTTCAAAGGCATTCTCTGGACTCGACTCGACTCCCCGCTCCCCCCGTCGCGACCGACTCTCTCTCTAGTCTCACCTCAATTTTTGGTGTGTGTCGTGTCACGCAGAGTGCCGCCCGCCCGCCCGCCCGCAGCCACACAGTGACAGCCCACAGGCCACAGCACAGGGTGACACAGAGTACTGTAGCTGAACAGGGCAGGGCTGAGGGCAGCAGGGCTCCGGCCAGGCAAGGCAAGAAGAATGGTGGTGGTCAGTGGTCGTAGTCGTCTCCCTCCACAGTCCACGCGCACTCCTCCTTGACACGACAGGTCACGGGAGGGGCTGGGGCAGTGAGCGCGCAGCCGCAGGGCGGCACAACGCGTCACAGGTTACACTGGCGCGACGGCGAGAAGGCTGGCCCAAAATGGTACAGGGCCGTCATTGGTTGCGGCTGTGCGCACCGGGCATACGCTACCTGATTGACGGCCCTGGCCTCTGTGAGCGAGGCTGGGAGGTGGGGTAGGGGCCCTGTTGATGACTTTGTGCTGCTAAATAATCGGAAGTGAAAGTTAACCGACAGGTGTTGTACATTTAAATGCATCATGGTGTGTGCGTGCGCTACTGACTGTGCCTGATGATGAGATCTGATTTTTATGTGTAAATCAATCGCTGTCCTGCGCCACCGGCCACGGGCCACCGCGCCGCCCTATCACTGCTCACATGCACGGGACTCGTCGGCCGGGCCTCCTCCAGTGCCGGCCCGCCCGTGCGGCCGCGTGGCGGCAGCCTCAGCCGCCTCAAAAGTGGTGCCGCCTGGGGCGGACCGCCCCCCCCGCCCCCTCCCCCTAGCTACGCGGCTGCCCCCACCCCCCCCTAGCTACGCGGCTGAGACTGGCTCTAATAAAACTGCCTCTAAATTTAAATTTCTACAACTGCAGAGTTGGTTCTAGAGTATTGGAGATGAGAAAGAGGATACCAATGATCAAAAAGAACATCTGATTAAGAGTACACAACAAAAGAAGTTGGTGGCAATATGGTATGTCCTAATCATGGATAATTCTGAAAGGGGATAGAGTGTATCAAATTCTCTGTGGGGAGAGATAATGCCGAACATGAATCTTGACCAGTTGTGGCAAGTATCCTTTTGAGTATTATATAGTACAGTTAAACCAGCGTATTTGAGGTGAAATCACCTTTTCTCTCTCTACAGAGCCTACTAGTCATTAAAAAATCTGTCAAAACTGGGGAAAGGGGGTCTGCTGAACCAAGTCAAAAGAAATCCAGCAGGGGGCTGGCGGATGATGTCCATATGTTTATCTTCTGTCCTAATATCCAAGATTTCTGGAATGAAGTTCGTAATTTTGTGAATGATCTCCTTCAACTCGAATTGAGGGAAACCTGGTAATGATTATTTTCAGGCTTCTACCAGATGGGGGAGAATAGATGAATTATCAAAATAAATTACTTTTCTACTTGATTCTGTTTGGAAGAAGGTAGATTTGTGAATACTGGATTCTATTGGGGCCACCATCGAAGGCAGGTCTCTATATTTATAGGTTGGACATTAATCATATGTCTCAAAAATGGTAGCTAAGCTGTGGGAACCTCTGACTATATGGCTTGAGGGGGGAGACACAAAATAAGTACAGAGCCTAACTATGAGGGAACAGAATTTACATATTTCGGTTGGGTCTAATGATTATAGCAATTTGGGAAAAGGACCAAGTTGTCAAGATTCTGCAGTACACAAAACTGCGATCTCAAAGGCTTTCTGGTTGGATAAATAAGGCCTGGAAATTTCAGTTGGAATAAGTATGGTAAATAAGGACGAAAAAAGTTACAATGAGTAATGACTTTAAAAATGACAATTTTTTAAATGTCTAAGCATCATGTGCAGAACAGACAGATCTATATTATTTGCATTGTGGGAACTGTAGTACTTTTAGTCACATTAGAAAATGGGAGTATTGTAGTCATGAATAAAACATAGGAAAATGTGCTGTGCGTGTATATCACTTATAAAGTAGTAATACTTTTTAGGTATGTATTAGGAAGTGTTTGCCAATGAGGTTTTCAACTTATATGACTGCTTTGCATATTTTTAGATGGCGAGATATGTTTTTTCTGGTTGCAGATAGTTATATATACGATGAGACTCTTGAATTTACTTAAAAGTATATATTTTTGGAAAGATGGCCTGAAGGTGTATACCTATTATGAAATCACATATATGTTTACATGGTGACCTATGTTCTGAAAGGCTGTTGTAAATGTCATGTATACAGCAAGGGTGGTGCATTTCTTTCACATGCTCTCTTTAAAATTAACGACTGTTAATACTGGCTGAATGCCTTTTGAGAGTTTGAGGGCTAGCTTCACTTGGCATGTAACTTTTCTTTGAGAAATGCTGAATATATGTTTTAAAGGCACAAGACAAATTCGGAAAATGATGTAGGTATGCCATATAGAAAAGGTTTTGTGCTTTCAAAAGGTGAGAATTGTTGTTTTCAGTCATAGAAACCTACTGAAGCATGTGCACACTCAGTAACAGAGCAATGTATACTCTTGGAGAGACATGCATGGAATTATAAATCAAGTGTGATAACTAGATTTAGTCTATCACCCAGGTACTATACATGCACTCTTATGATCACACTGGCACTAAATATATATTCATTGAACTATGCAGGCAACACTCATGCGTTCATCCAATCACCCAGATAGTAGCAATGTAGTTATGTGAATACACAAGCACTAACTATGCAGATAATGAACCACAGATGCAGTTCCTACATACTCAGGGAATCATGCAGGCACTACCTATATTCTGAGGGCATCATCTAGGCACTATTTATGCACTTATCCAATCATCCAGGGGGTATTACTTTACTCGACCGGAAACACATGTATTTACAAGTTTTAGTGAGGAATATGTACTCTTTTAGAACCATGAGGTATATTATATATGATACCTGTCCCACACTGTTTGAATGTACTCTGAAGAATTATAGAGTTATATAATGTTATACAGATTAATATGCAGATTTTTATATGCAGTGTTTCTCAAAATTTAAATCTGACACATCTAAGTAGAAAAGTATTGAAACACTAAAGCCCCCATTAGGATGACGGGCGGATTTTGTCTGCCCGCCATTCCATTAGAAAAAGGGACAGCCCGTCATAAGGGCGGGGGTCCGATGGTGGCATTAGGATGCATCCACTACAGTGGCCGGCGCACCCCTCATTTTTAACATTGTGAATGGCGGTGCTCTCTGCAGCGCCCGCCACTATGCTAAAAATGCATGTATGCATTTGCATACACAAAGCAGCAGGCACTGCGCAGTGCCTCCTGCTTCATGTATGCAAATGCTGGGGGGTACCACAGGTACCCCCTGTGTGCACCCCCCACCTCTCCTTCACTCTGGGGGCCCACAGGGGGCCCCCAGAGTGAAGACCGCTTGCCTTTCCGTGGCAGCATCACGCCACGGAAAGGCATCTAACCAAGCCCATCCTAATATGGCTGGTGGTGTCTAATAGACATCGCCACCATATTAATCCTTTTCTGCCACGGCCGCAAGGCGACCGGGGCAGAAAAACAGCAGACGGTCTTTCCATCTGCCGTGGTTCCCCGCCATACTAATATGGCAGGGGGAATTTAGGTACGGATGGTGGTCTGGATTGCCCTCGCCAGGCCGGCGGAGGCTACCGCCAGCCTGGCGGGGGCAATCCGCCTGCCATCCTAATGGGCCCCTAAATGTGACAATGATTAATGGCATAGTGGTATAGAGGCACAGAAATAGCTCTTATATTGTGTTTTGGGATTTACAGTATTGGAACACTGTATGTACTTTTACACTTTGGTTGATGTTTATTTTAAACTTGAGTAAGGGATAAAGTAAGAAAGCTATCTCCAGGATATCTCCATGATAACAGATTAGTTCATGCTATTGATAAGAGATGACGATGTTATGAATCGAAGAACGGCACTCCTATAGCGAAAGAGGTGATGGTAACTACGAATGTAGAACAAGTTATTGGAGAAGAGGTAAAAGGAAGGTAGAGTCAGCCACCTGTATGCAAATGGAAGTGTAGTAGTGTTTGCAGTACCTGACAGCAATCCATATAAGCAAAATCCTACGTATCTTTCCAAGGTGAAGTTTAAAACACAAAATAATTAATTTACAAGGATTGGATCATTGCAAAAGTAGAAAGTATACAACTTTTCAGGGATACTCACTAGCTTATTTATCAAAACAAAGTGTACCAAAGCACCTTTCATAATTTCAGGATATTAGTTTTAAACTACTCAACAATGAGAACTTTGGTTAGGAGGTTGTACAATGTGAATATTCCTACTTTATGTTTAGGTGAAATGAATAGAGCACTTTTGCATAGTACTGTGGCAGACGTATATAAAAGGTTTGTGATGATGTGCAATTTAATTTCTTTGGTCCTCGGCAGGATTCTAGGGAAAATGCTCAGTGATGTACAGTTAAAATCCTGAAACGAAGAAAGGTGCTTTGGCATATTTTCTTTCTGAAACCGGTCCCAGGATGCTTGTTTTCTGTCCAAGGAGGACTTGGCTTAGCAGTTTGGGCTGGACTGTTTCCACAAGGAACAGGGTCAAGACTGATTTGCATATGGCTGGGTCCAATTTGGAGTGGTGTGGTGAGCAAAAGAATGATGGATTGAACACAGAGCCTTGTGACTGGGGTGAATTTCTGCATTGTTCAGCATTCAGTCCATCAATTGTTTCTTTTGCATATTTACCTTTGATAAACAAGCTAGTGAGTGTCCCTGCTAATGTGTACAAGAGGATGCAGTTATTGGGTAGGAAATTACCCTGTACACTAGAGATTTGCATATTCAGTTTCCATAGTGCAGTGTCCCAAAGAAACCACAAAACTGTAGCTAAGTAATTTGGGTGCCGTCATAATTGTGGCACCCCCAAAAAAGAGAACCCCATGATTTTTTGTTAACCCATTGACCGCAGCGCAAATTCTGCCGCAGTGCGGGTGATTTATTAGGTGGGCGGGATCTGGACAGCCATCGGCCATCCTCCGCACATGTGCACTGTGAAGCATGACGGCTGGGGGCCGTCATGCACACCGAACGTGTTAAATGCCACCCAAAGCGTCTCAAGAACACTGGGAGTGGAGACTCTCTTCTTCTTTTCAGTCATTCTTGCTGCTTGGACTTAAGTCCAAAAGACTCTAAAATGCAGCGACCTTTTTTCAGATAATGACCTACTGCATAGTTGGCTTGTCGGAATCCCAGCTTTAAACTTAATTTTGCTCACATTTTTGTGTACATTGGTATGCGGTATTATATATATCAGTAAGACGTATTGGCCTGACTGTAGCTTCAGTAAACTGAGGCCCAGCATGCACCACAGTGATGAAAGACTTCTATAATACAACTATAGTCTTATTTTGAAAGACTCCAGTTCCTGATATTGTGAAAGAAGAGCCAGTGCAGACATTTACATTGCCCTGGGCAATGCAAACACAGTTTCTTCATCTTGCCTGTAGAATTCATAAAAATATCTTGTGAGACTGCTAATTATATTAGTAAATCTATTTGCGCAGTCAAACCTTTTTTATGTGTAAATATTGCTGTCTGTGTCTGGAGGCTTATATGATGCTGCTCTGTGATATTGACTCTTCAACTGGTAAACATCAGGAGACAGAAAATAAATTATAATATACATGTTTGCAACATTCAAGAAAGATCTGATATCTGGGGTCAGTGTGCATAGAGTCCTGATGTGAAGAAAATATTCTATCTATCTATCTATCTATCTATCTATCTATCTATCTATCTATCTATCTATCTATCTATCTATCTATCTATCTATCTATCTATCTATCTATCTATCTATCTATCTATCTATCTATCTATGTAGCAAATAGAGGTCACAGTATGAACCCCTTGTCTGCTGATGTCGAAACCGCTCCGTCATCAGCTGCGGTGGCGCTGTGCTGATGACGGAGTGGTTCCGTCATGGCCCGCTCGCTGCTCATGCGCGGTTCAAATTCCGCGCCTGCGCTGAGCGTTCTATTGAGCGGGGCGGGCCGTGACGGAACCGCTCCGTCATAAGCACAGCGCCACCGACGCTGGTGACGGAGCGGTTCTGTCACCAGCATGCGGCCGCCCCGCCCCCTTAGCACTGCGGCGGAATAGCCGCCGCAGTGAAGGGGTTAAATAGTAAAGCCAATTACAGGGTATAAATGCATAAGGATAGGAGTAACTGCTTGTATATCCAATTTCAAGGTCCAGTAGAATAATGTGCATGTTGGTCAATCAAAAATTTCTGAAAGCAGACTTTCAAGAGCAATACATTTGTTACAAGTCCATTGTGGTGTGAGGTCAGATTAAAATAACTGGTATTTTGATCCTTTCTCAAATCCCCCATGGGAAAATAATGTGTTGCCATCCAGAGGAATGCAGTTCCAAGGTTTGTGTGTACTCCGGGAGAGGGACATGTTTAGTGACATCATCTTTTTGAAATAAATAATTTCATAACAGATAGTGTATGCACTATGCTGTTGAAGTTGGGCACTTCAGATGGAATGTGTGTGAGTCATATAGAGTAGTGAATACAGTGCCTCTTGGATGATGCAGGTTTGCTTATAGCTACTTGTTGGCTTGATGGACATCCAGTTCAATGCAATTACGATGGAATAGGCATGATCATTTTTCCTTCGGCAGTGGCCAGCCTGGCTGCTGTATATAGCGCTGCTTGAGAGTAGCTAGATCTAGTGTGGGAATTCTTACTATTAGTGAGCTCTTGCAGTCTACCCAGACAGAACCAACTCCACCAATGTTTTAACTACATCTTTAAAGTCAGTCTTTTGCGTGATGTGAGGAAATTGAATTGAACAAACATCATGTGTGGTTGAAATTCTGGAAGCATGAGCCATGGATCCTTGAGGTTTAATCACACCTGCCAGTGCACTGTCAGAGGATATCTTGCATAAGGGTTTTGACCTTCATTTTGGAATGGCGATGCACAACCCAAGCATGGCGATCCCTCAGGTTTATCACAAGTCTTTGTTATTGACTAAAAAGACATTGCTCTAATCTCTGGTCAGTTGGGAAATTGATGGGGTAATAGGCAGTTTCTCTATAAGGTTTGACATTTCTGTGGTCAGTAAAATCTTAAATTTTTGAGTAAAGGAACCATGAAGCAGCCAAAAGTGGTGGAAAAGGAGTTGGTACAAGTACAGGTAAAAGTCTTGGAATGTTTGTATAAGGCAAGCATCCACCATCAACAGGTTCCAGTTGTAACCACTTTTTTTAATCCCGATTCTATTGGGATAAAAAGAAAGAAGTCCTTCTTGGAAGTTATTCACTACTCAGGGATTACCACTAAACTGAATTTGATCTCCCCATGGTGTGGAGAAAAAGTGAGTGGTAAAACAATCTTGGTCTTAACTGCCTTGATGCTTACAATTATGGTATCTTTGAGTGTAATAAGGAAGCGTCTAGGGGTGTATCTTCTCTCATGTCAGTTCCTTCCAAAAAGACCCTTGTTAACACCCTACCTCATATATATTTGGGCTTTCTCAATGTATTGTCAAACCTGCTCACCACCTGTATGAAGAGATTTTGGAAAAGTTACAGGTCACGCATTTGAGGAGACAAAATCTCCTATCTTGGGGACCAGCAGAATAATAATTTGCATTCTCTGAATGTCCAACTATGCATTGGCATGTGACGCCATGTTTGGGTCCACTGTTGAACCAATATCCTTTGTAGAAAGGGTTAGGTCCAAGATAATAGTTATGAATCCCAACAAGTCTAAAGGTTTGTGTTATAGATCTGTCATACTCTCTCTAACCCCTATTGTGTGTCTGAATACACAACCATATTAAATTCAATATATTATAATTAACTTCTGTGAAAAAGATGACTTTTCACTTTAGAGACTATTAGGACCGGTGCAGAGCAAGAATATCGACGGAGAAATACCGTGGAACAAAAATATTGCCGCAGAAATATAGTTTGGAAGAAATATCGACCACAAAAATATAGATGACAAGAATATCGACTGACAGGTAAGTAATATCGATTACAGTTCAGTTCAAATAAACTTTATTTCGGTCAAAATTACCTAAAAAGTGCAACACAATAATCACACATGTTTAAAATATGTTAAAAATTCACTAACAATTACAAATCATATTAATAATTAAACAAATATTTTTCATTCAAATCATCAAAGTTAGCGATGTGATGCATCTAGGTGAAACACACAAAGTCTATTCCAGAAAGTGCATGGTGCTTTAAAAATATATAAATTGTCTGTTATCTAAAACAATAAAAATAAAAAGAAAGGAGAATAGAAAGACTTCAATTAAGAAAATATACAAGAGTGGCTACAAATGGTTAAACCAGCATGCTATAATAGGACTATTAATTCATTATGGCGGATTCACTACAGCATTCTCGAGGTTTTAGAAAAACCCTTTTGGTGCACCACATGGAGAACAAAAAGCCTGCAACTGAATAAACGATTGGGATACTCAAATTAGTTTTCATTATCCTAAATACTTCAAGGCAGCGCCTATCACCAAGATTTCTACAGATCTGAACCAACCAACGTTTCCTTGCCTTCTGATAGCCTGGACAGCTAAAGAAAACATGATGCTCAGATTCCTCGGGATGGGCACACGCCGGGCATTGGAGCATTTGCTGATCTCTTCATTTAGATGTAAAACAGCGGAGAGGTAGCACCCCATGTCTATACTGTAGGTAAAGCTTCCTAGCAGCAGGGGGATTAATTAGATCTATTACCGACTCAAAGTAAGGGATATCTTTTATTTCTAAGAAAGCTCTGGTAAGTTTTCCAGTACTGGAGGAGATATGGAGCTGAGCCAATCTATACTCTTTATAAAGCGCCTTCATTTTATTCTTAAATGTTAACAAGCAGACTGTCTGTGGTTTGGACCAACAAACTCCCTGTGGAACTCTCTGCCACTGACACTGAGACTCCATGAAGACATTCTGGCTTTTAGACAAGCCTTTAAAACTTGGCTTTTTAGGCAAGCTTATCCATAGTTAATTCTGTCTTTTCTTTTGTTGTGTTATGTCTCTGCAAATCTTCCAATAGCGCCATGAAGCCTACGGGCGTACGTGCGCTCAATAAATGTTATTTAACATAACATAGCATAACAATCTCCAAGTCCTTTACCATTAAACAGGGATTTAATATGGTTAAACCAAGGGAACTTTACTAGGGCCTTATCCCTCATAACCTCTGACAATTCCTCCCTATAAGGTGTAAGTTCGGGGGTAGTCCACAAGCGGCGCCAATACATTATAGGTTTGAGACTCGCCACATCTGCTTTTGGCAAAATTCCCATATCTAAACATAATGGGACCAGCGGAGTGCTGCGTGGTAGTCTGAATAACTGTCTCAAAAATTGCTTCTCCACCTGGGTTAAATTGTCAAGCTTTAAATGTCCCCATAGCTCTGCACCATATAATGCCCCACCTCTAGCCTGTGCCCTATAGATTTCACTCGCCGGGCTGACTATTCTTTTACTAGACTTGTTAAGGACCTTCATGATGCCACCTTAGGTTTATGCCAATTTCAACGTAGATTTCGTGATATGGGCCCCCCCTCCCATAGATTCGGAAATTGTGATTCCTAAATACACAAAGGAGGACACTCGCTCAAGGGGGCTGCCATTTAAAGACGGATTAGGACCCTTATTTTTTAGGCAATTAAAAGCCATAAATTTGGTTTTCTGTAGATTTATTTCTAGACCTCTATCCCTACAGAACATCTCAAATTGTATTGGGAGAGGATCCAAGAAAGGGACTTGTTAAACCCAAAGTGGGGTGCTCTAACCGACCAATTTCTATTACACAAGCCTATGCCGAGACTGGAGCCATTCCTTGATTTTATTACCTCACCCAGAGACAGATCTTTGTTCCTTAAAATGAGGCATGGCACTTTACCCCTGAATATCTTTACCAGCAGGTGGAAAAACTTTAAACGTCACCAAATGGCATGTCCGGGGTGCCCAAATCCCACTGAAACGCTTGGGCACTTTCTGTTTGCCTGCAGGGCATACAAGGGGGCAAGGAAAAGATGGCTAAGCCCAGTGTGTAGAGAACTGGGGACACAGCAGTGCTCAGTGGCCCTTCGCATCCTGACAAAGGACACTTCCTCCATGATGATAATTGCCGGGGTTGCAAAATTTCTGGGGAGTGCATGGCAAATACGATCCAAGCTGGTGCGATTGAGTACGGGGTCGACGTTTAAATTCTGTTAAACTGTTTGAATTAGCACTTTACTTACTAGCACCTTCTTTTGCTGTGACACACCCATTTGGCCTCTTGTCCTTTTTACTAACTATGAATTTTTAGAAAAACCTCTTTTTAAACAAAATTTATATCTGAACACTTTTTTAGCAACTTTTATTCTTTTTATGATGTAATCGTATTTTAACTCCATTTATGATGTATTTACTTTTATGATACCTTGCTATCGAATAAAGTATTACAACAACAACATCTCAAATGTGTTCAAAATCTGTTGTAAGCCAGTTGGTGATTTGGCTATCAGTAGAGTGTGGTCCGCAAACATCATGGCCAAAATTCTAGTTTAGGGGCATCCAGATCCTTTTCTGCAAGGAGGGCATCAATCAAGCCATTGATGTAAAGGCTAAAAAGGGTTGGCGCGAGCACGCAACCCTGACGTACTCCACGCTTAATGGCTATGGGTGCTGTAAGGTTTCCTTCCTACCATGCCTAATGCATGCATAGTTGGACTCATGAAGATGTATAAAAAGTTGGATTAAATATACAGGGACCCCCATCTCATTCAAGACCAACCACAGTTTCTCCCTGGGCACTAGATCAAATGCAGACCGCAGGTCTATGAAGATGAGGTAGAGACTGCCCCCCTGCAGGCTAACGGTCTTCCAATATATCAATTGTAGTCTTAATACCTGGTCCAGGGTCGACAGCTTTTCACTGAACCCAGCCTGCAGAATGGATAGTACCCCCTTCTCCTCCATCCATGATTGTAGCCTAAGGAGTAGATACTGACAAATGGTTAGCGAGGGGGTGCACTGCTATGTATTTCCACTGGTTTGTTGAGAACATAAAAAACAAAGTTCAGTTTGTTAGGGTGCGCCAACAGGAGACATGTCCATCCATGCACGTCAAATCATAGTAACAAACTGTGCAACCACCAAAATGTGAGAGCATCCCTGAGGAGGGCACACCATGGGTTCTTAAGGAAAAGACTCCTGAGTAGATTTCTTTGCGTTTCAAAATGTTATTATTCCAGAGTTGTGTTTCATGATATTTCAATTCATATCAATCTTTGTGTATTTTCATCATGATTCATCATACAAGGTCATTATGTCATAATACGCATTTCTGAATACTCCAATGCATTTCGGGCAGCTTTCCCCTTTATCAAGGAGCGCTGAAACAAAAGGATATGGCAATCAACAATCATGCTGCTAATATGAACATCATGTTTAAACATATAGAGTCTAACTAAATATTTAGTGCTTAATCGGTACTGGGGGGAGCAGTCCCTAAAAATAATCAAAAACAACAATATAGTGCACAACAAACTGTGGGTGAGTCTGAAGTGTCGTGAAACACTAAGGTAATCGTGTTCAATAACAGAGTATATGAATCAGTAAATGAAGAGTGCTAAATTATTTGTGCTCAACGATAAGGTATGTAAACAAATGCTCTGCTTAAGTTTATAGGGATTTAAGGTCTAAGTGCGTCGTTAATCAGTAGACCGGTAACAAAATTGAACACATTAGACAAAAGGGTGGCGTCGCCTACAAAGATCGTGCACGAACGTTTTTCGGTGAAAGTATCACGTGCAAGGTGTCAGTTACGGATGAAAACCAAACTTACTTGGGGTTCAAAGTGTGCGCATAGTATCGGGCGTCCTCGCCAGTGACGTTGGGTGTTTAGAAAGTGCCGTATATGTTAATTACCGGTTAAAAGGTAGAACACACAGTTAGTACCGCCTACTTAGGTCACGTGAGAAGGACATAACAAGTGAAAATAAACAGAGGACTATATGTGGTGCAAGCAAGTGTAGCAGCCATGGTTGAATGTGTCAACAAGCAAACAAGAAAACATAGGAAAATATACACTTGATCTACATTATGCAATCTCGTGTTGTAGCAAGTACTTATTATTGTCCTTGCCTTCTTGTTTTTTGATAATTTCAAGAACCATGAATTTCAACTGAGAGATGTTACTTTTATATTCCATGAAGTGTGCAGCAATGTCCGATTTTTCATTATTAGTTCTTATATTGGATTTGTGTTCATTGATGCAAACTTTTATTTTTCTTTCGGTTTTGCCAATGTAAAGTTTTACCACATGGGCATTTCACTAGATAGATTAAGTTGGCATCTTTCACTTTCACTACTTGGTTCAGATACCATACTCTCCCATTATCAGTTTTGATGGCATTCTTAAAAAGCTTAACCACTTGGTGTACCTTTGTGAATTTGCACCATTGAATGCATCCAACTGGAGCTCTAATTTTCACACTATCTTCAATTTTTATCACGTCTTTTATTCTCTTGGTTTTGTCAAAATATTCCTATATTTTCTTTAGCACAAAAAGTTCTTTCTCATGCTACTCTCCCAAACCATTGAATGTAATTCCTTTGACCCACTTAATTTAGCTAAGACTCATCAATGTACTTGGAGATTGACCTTTAAAATTTTCAAAAGTCGACTTCTCAGTGGAGGAAAGGGTAGACATGAAATAAGCTGTGATTCATTTTTGTAAAGCTTTTCTCCAATCTATGATATTAGCCTTAGCGAATTGAATGTGTTCCATCAGTATTTTATTCAATCTCCCTTTCACCCCATTAGTTTCTGGTTGATATACTACATATTTATGATGTTTAATGCCACAATTCTTTTTGTCAAAACTTTCTCTATTGGTTTTCTAATGGTACATCAGGTATAGTACCTCTTTCACAGTACATCGTATCTATTAACAGGTGCAATTGCTACTTTCCGAATAACTCTCCCTTTACACTCCTTAAGTATGTTCACTGTTCTGTGAGTATATGTAACAAAAAAGTGTGTGTGTGCCATTATCCACCTCCTTCCATTCAACTCCCACAAAAAAAGCAGGTGGAGCAAGGGTATGCCAGCTTGTGTATAAAGGATAGCTATGTTGTTTAATATATAGCTGAAGGTGGTAGGGGTTGGGCAAACAGAAGGGGTCCATCATCCCTCGGTTCTAAAACAAAGAGGGTTCCTCAAAACATGTAAGAGGTAGAGTACCCTTGTGAACATTGGGCATGCCAGCAGTGGATGTGTCCTGGAGAGTTATGTCCCCAGTGGGCCTCAGGTATGTTTGAAATTCTTAAAGTTGTCGCTAAAAATATCTGCTGTAGTATCCATCGTGAGTGCCTACCACAATCTGGCACTCGTTTGCATCAGTGAAGGGGCCTCCTTTCTCTTCCAAGCGTATGCTACAGTCAGCTTTACAGCCCCAAGATATACCCAGAGTATGGAACGGTCACCCACAGATTGATCTTTGAGGGAAGCATCTGGGAGGCCTAGAAGCACCCCCCCCAGAGTTTATGGTATTGGATATCTATGATCTGGGCCAGTATTTCTGCCCAAAACATACAGATCATGGGACAATCCCACCATTTATGCCAGAAGTCCACCAAGAAACCACAGACTCGCCAACAGAGATCTGAGGTATTGGGAAACCTTTCCTGCAGTTTAGTGGGGAAGAGGTACCAATTATATACAACCTTAAAGTGAGCCTCCCGGAATCCCATGGAAGGATTAAACCTAGGTATGTCCCTCCAGAGCTTACTCTACTGCGCCTCCGAGATATGGTTGCCTATTATTGTTTCACAAGAAGCCACATGCCACGGTGGAGGAGAGGTAATTGCTGAAAGCAATAGGGAATAAAGAAAAGAAATTCATCTCTTTAAGCCAATCCCAATTTTTAGAAAGTATTCAATGTGTCGGAGATCTCTAGTGGCCGCTTCACAGACCTCTAGATGAAGGACCCAGTGTCTGAGTTGGGTGCAGTGAAACTGCTCTGATGCCAGTAGGTGGAAGTCCCCCTAACAATTCTTGAATGTTAAGATGCCCCCCTCCCTTCATACATCAAAGGGCCCTGAAGGTAAAGCTGGGGGAAACACTGGATTAAAATGGATCGGTGTGGTCCATTCCATTCTTCCTGTAACTGTATCCCATACCCACAGAGTAGTCTTGGTGGGAGTACTAAGATACACATTTGGAGGACGATCTGTTTTTGGTTTCCAAAGAAGATCCCAAATGTGTCTGCTGACACCGCTTTGTCCATAGAGAGCCAGTGTTTGTCAGGCTCCATTGCTGACCGCTCCGCAATTAGTCTTAACTGGGCCGCTTTATAGTAAAACTCCACATCTGGCAATGCTAGCCCTTCTGCACTCCTTAGGAGTCCGAGTTGTCTATAAGGAAGACAAGCTCTTATTCCTTGCCAGATGAAAGATATGATTAGAGATCACACAGCTGGAAGGAATCCATGGTCTAAGTCAATTGGCAGGCCTTGAAAGGGATGCAATAGTCTAGGTAAGACATTCATATTAATAAACTGCATATGCCCTAACCATGAGATGTGCATGGGAGTCCATCCATCGAAATACTCCTTGAGTAGTTGGAGGAGTGGTGGGTAATCACTGGCACTAAAGAGATCTGCAACCTGTGATGCAATCGCAATGCCACATAATGTATTTCCTTCCTGGCCTTAGAGAAGGGTGTGGACGTCACCAGGGTTTTCCTTTCTCCTTGCCGTAGAGTGAGGTTGAGGAGGTAGGATTTGGATAAATTGTCCCAGAAGCCTGACACACATTTGAAGACCTAAACCGCTGGTTATACCGCGGCTGGGGTTGAGTTAAGGGAGGTCAACGTCATCAGCACATCATTGGTGAACAGGGATATCTTGTGTCATGCCAAAGGGAATGACCTGAATCAAAGGGAATGCACGCACCTTTGTCATGAAAGGTTCAAAATGAGAGATAACAATAAGGGCGAAAGAGGGCAACCTTGTCCTGTTCTCCTTTTCAAGTGGATGGATTCCAAATCAAAACCATTAATAAGGGTGGGCGTAGTTCACGAAGTAGCGCTACGTGAAGCTACGCGAAGCTACGCGAAGTGCACTTCGCACTACGCGAACTTCCCGTAGCACTACGCGAGCTGCGTAGTAGCATGTTCGCACTGTGCAAGATGTGTTTTCAATGATTGCACAGTGCGGACAAGCATATGGCACTGTGCAATCATTGAAAACTGCATCTTGCACAGTGCGAGCTGTAGTTTTCTGCTGCTCGAGTAGATTATTACTCGAGCTGCAGCTTTCTCAACGTGAACTGGTAGTTTCTCATTGAGAGCGGTCGCGAGCATGCGCAACCACTCACAATGAGAAACCTTACCTTCCCGCGTTGAGAATCTCGCCGGGATGTCATTTTGCTTGCTCACGATCGTGAACATGACATTCAGGACCGCGAACAAGCAAAAAATGAGCGCTGCACTATGCTACGCTGCACTACGCGTGTTCGCACTGTGCTACGTGCAGCTCGCGTAGTGCGAACTTGCGCAAACTTCGCAAACTCCGTGAGCGTAGCGTAGTGCTTCGCCCAGGGGTAACCATTAACCAAGACCCTGTGTCTGGGCCTAGGTCGAGGCTGTACATGATGATGGCTATAAATTTATTACAGAACCTAAAATTTTGTAGAGTGTGGAATAAGAAAGCCAAGTCCACCAAGTCGATTGCTTTTTCTGCACCTAATGCAAGTAGAACAGATGGAATAGATTTTTTTAACTGCCTTTTGGACCACGTGGACGACTCTTCGAAGGTTTTCATGGGTGTGCCTGCCACTAATAAAGCCCAACTGGTCTAGGTGGATCAGTTGGGCATAAGGGCTTCCAGCCTAGAGGCTAAAAGTTTGGGCAACAGCTTGGCATCTAGGTTGAGTAGTGCTATCGGCCGGTCCAATCCACACTGTTGTGGATCCTTTCCAGGTTTGTAAATTATTGAAATAAGTGCCTAACTCATTGATAGGGCCAAAGCCATGGAGGTCGCCATCAAGTTAAACAGATGTAGTGTGGTATGAGCTTGGAGCTGAAAGTCTTATAAAAGTGTGCTCTTAGGCCATCAGGGTCTGGGGACTTGTGGGGTTTAAGTTCTTTTATGGAATTACGGACTTCGTCCCTCCTGCAACAGCTCATTTTGTGTCACTGGTACTTTCGACAGAGTTACCCCCACCAGGCAGCCCTCTTGTTCTGTCTCCTTATGGGGCTCCACAGTGCCAAGGGTTTTTTTATAGAAGTCCCAGATAAGCGTTTTATAGAATGTTTGGGCCTTCTCCTTGACATTAGTTACTACCTCCCTTGTTTCTAGTTTGATATTTTAAGTGTTGTATTTTTCTCTTTTGGGCAATAGCTGAGCTAGTAGAGCCTCTGCCTTATTACCATGTTCACAGGTCATGCGTTTGAGCCACAGAAGCATGAGCTTGGCTGTGTTCATATAAATACAATTAAGCTTTCCCCTGGGGACTGAAACTTTTCTTTCAACTGAAAGGGTCGGGTGGTCCTTGTGCCCCGTTCCCCACATTGGAGTTCCACCTCCAAGACTATCCTGTCTTGGGTTCTCTGTTTGTTCAACACTGACATTAACTCAATGGATTTGACTCTTAGTGCCGCCTTAAAGGAGTCCCAATTATTAGTGTGATTCTTATTATGTGGATCATTCAGTAAAAAATATTCCCTAATGATCTTTTTAAGTTCATCCCTCATCAACTTGTTATGAGTAAGGGAACCTGGGAAGAACCAGTTGCGGTATTTCGAAGGTCCTTCGTCCCACCTTTTAGCCAGTCGAACTCTTTCACCAGGGGTTTGGAAAATGTACATGTGGGAGCTGTGTGTGTGTGTGAGCTAGCTAGTCCTGCTTCCCAGGTAAGATTGAAATTCCCCATCAAAAAATATCCCCGTCTGCAAATCCACCCAGCATTGACAACATGGAGAAAAGAACGGCGCCAGATTCGAATTAGGGGCGTATACGGACGCAAATGCACACATGCAATCATGTACTCTTCCCTTGAGCATGACCACCCTCCCTTCCTTGTCAGACTGCAGCCCTCTGGCTAAAATGTTAGCGAGGTGTAAAAAAGAGTGTCACCCCGTATGCTTGGTGAGAGCTGAGGATTTGTACAACAGGGGAAATGCCCTGTGCGTAACCTATGCTTCCCTGCTCTGAAATGCCCTGTGCGTAACCTATGCCTGACTGCTCTGACATGCCCTGTGCGTAACCTATGCTTGTCTGCTCTGAAATGCAGTGTCCAAAACCTATGCTCGTCCGCTCTTTTCAAGTGGGTGTCCGGGAGCGCCACTAGATCATGTCTGTGATCCAGCAAGTATTTTCATATTTTGTGATGCTTAACAGGAGAGTTGAGCCCTTTGATGTTCCAGGTAAGTTTAATGACAACAATTGTTAACCACTAGGTGGTGTCACCAATTGCATCATCCTCGTATCATTTGCATCCGGTAGGAGTCTCCTCATCCAACTAAGTGACCCCAAATATACTGCTGTTCCCATTCACAAAGAACTATTAATACCAAATCCCCAACATTGACTTCCATACAAATGGGATTGAGATCCCAAGTGAATAACGTTCCCAACAGAGAGACTCCTCAGAGAGATGTCTAGGTCAGCAACTATTAAAGAGGCTAAATATGGCTTGGAAAAGGACAATGCTTATTAGTAACTGTCCATCAGCTCAAGATAACGCTGCTTAGGAGGTGAAATAGTGTAAGTGTCTGCCTCAATAAGTGAGAAACAATATACTAGCTGCTCAGAAATGTCATTGTTCCCATGTGAAAAAGGACAGAAATCAGGTAGTTCAAGACAGAGGCTTTATCATTTTAGTTGCGAGTGGGGTTGATAGGTTTCATTTTCGATGCCCCGCCCATTGACATTTACATATGCAAGTTAGCATCATGTGTCTAACTGATGAAGTATACACTTATGCTCTTACGTTATTTTTATTGCTCATGTGATTATTTATTTATATGTGTGGTGATATTTGGTTTCCTTAGCTTAGCTTGTGTGCCTCCATTTTGAGTATTCTTCTGTGTCTGCGAGTCGCACTCGCTCATCCACCCCTCCCGTAGGAATAAGAAAATCACTAATGCAGCAGTTTTCGTTTCTCAGCTAACTGTGGCCGAAACTAACAAGTTCCTTATCAGAAGTGTTCTCATGCACCAGAGACGCTGAGGCTCGGCTCCGCGGCCTTGGGCAGAGATAGCTAATGTTGCCTTTGCAGGTGCAGATGCCTCTTGTATGATGCCATTGTTCCTCTCTCTGGGGTTCAGTAATTTTCCAGAAGGGGCGTGTTTTACTTCACTGTACCATGTTATAATGTATTGCTGTGATGATATGAGTTAGTCCTCTCGGCGCACTCTTAGGGGTGAGGTCGGACAGGGCCCTCTCATATGGGAGTTTGTGGCCTAATAAAATTACCTTGTTCATTCTTCTCCACTGTCCGGCTGACTTCTTACTGAGTAACTATAGGTGAGTGTGGTAAGTCACTCGGGTGGATTTGAGCCACGCTTATCAGATGGCGCCCGAACAGGAACCCCCCCGATAAGGATCTTTCTCACCCGTAGGTGGGTAGCAGAAGACCGGGGACCCTCTGGTCGGCACGGTGGGTCTGGGTACCCACTTTGATGCCGAGCTTGGTTCTCGCAGGTCTGCCCCACCTTGCTGATCGGGAGAGGTCCCGGTTCGGATCTTACGCCGGGGTCCGGAAGGCAGAACCTGGAGCTGACCGTGTTGGTCTTGGCAGCCGGAGGTGGAGAACGGTAGAGGTCAGTACCGCATACGGAAGGTGAGTGGTCCGCCTGTTGTTTGAAGGAGCTGGAGTGCTCTGTCAGACTGGGGTGTCTCTAATGCTTTGAGGAGCCGGTGCGCTCCTGGGGCTAGTGTGCTCCGGGGAACTCAGAGTGCGAGTGGTGCTCTGACAGACTTAACGGAGGTTGGGAGGACATTTGTTTGTGGTCATCCGACCGGGTGGTACTGTGGTAGAGGCGTGGCTCATTGCGGGTGGGCTCCGGAACTCACCCCGAACCCCTAAGAGTGGCGGTTCAGCGGGAGTGAGTCCTGGGTCCCCCGTGGTAAAGTGCGCAGCGATCTGTAGTGCAGCCCGGGTGGCGGATGTGTCCTCCATCCTCAGAACAGTTAGTGTACTGTTCGGTCTGCGGTAGGGTCCAGGTTCCCCAGGACTTGGTCGATGGGCCTTGTCCCATTTTGGTAACACGTGTTTGGCAGGATTTTGATGTATAGGATGTAGGTGTGTTTTTGAATTCAATGTATACCATATGTGTGTGAATGTGTTAGGAGCTAGTGAGTAGAGGTAATGAAATTTGTGAGAAGGTGTGATTGCATTGTGGTAAAGATGCCGTGCTTCAATAAGTTGCGGTGTTTCGGATGATGCTGTCGGGTATCGGATTCTAGATTGGCCGAAAGCCAACCCGCCCCGGTGGAGGGCTCTCCTAATTTTGATATGTATGTGAAACATTGACTGCCTCCGATTTTGTTTGGCACTTTATGGCACAGATATACTAAAGACAATGTGGATTTGCAGTGGCCCCTGACAGGTTCTTTCGATGTGGCTAAATTAGATTATTTGCAAGATAAATTGTTTGCTAGGCGTAGTCATCAGAGCATGTACGATTCATTAAGGATGTGGCAGAAGGAAGTTAGAGAATGTCAATTGAGAGAGGAGAAGGTGGCTCAAAAGAAGGCGGCGCAGACGATGGCACAGAAAGCGAGGGAACATACAAAGAATGAGAATGAGCAACGTGTCGAGCGCGCAGATAGGCTTTGTAGGTTGAGGGAAAACAAAAGTTATGTGGTGCGAGAGGATGAACAAGATGAGATGGAGGACATTTTGAATGCCCGACCCCCTCCTCCTTATGCCCCGCAGCCACTGTATCCCGCATTGCCAGTTCTGGCTTCCCCCGGTGGGGTCTCGGACCCACAAGCAAGTGCCCCACACCCGTCTGGCGCAGCGTCTTCTACCTCCCCATCGTTGCCGGCACCCCTTGTTTTTTTGCTTACGGCAAGTTCACCCGCTCCCTCCCAGTTTCTCCCAGCACTCCCTGCCGTCTCTGCCAGCGCTACCCCCAGTCAGGAGTTGTTGACACCGAATAGAGGTATGGGGAGTGGGTTGCTTTCCCAGGTATGGAAATTGCTTACGAGTTCTACAGTTGGCTTAGATGAAAAAACGGTGGTGGCTAATCAAGCTTGTCAATGGGCCAGGAATAACATTTATTCGTTTGAAGACATTTGGTCCACAATGAAAGATTTTGAACCTCTGATGCAACAGCATGCTTTGTGGCGCATGTTGAACACGTTGATAGCGCTATGGGAGCAGGGGTATGGAGGAGTAGCTCCCGCGACTTTGCAGGATATCAAAAATGGAGCTTATAGGACTAACACTGGGATACGGGAGGTGATGCGAAGTTTACGATCCATGTTACAGTATAGAAATGAATTACCCTCTGCAGGCTCACCCCATTTTCCTGGGATACATCCCATGCGTGAGGTGCACCCTATTTTTCACCCTGAGGCCCCTGAAGTGGTGGACCCGGTCACACATGCTGTCACAAGAGCGCGTATAGACGCCCATTTTCAGGAACAGTGGGTATATACACCGTGGAAAAGGAGTGAGGTGTTAGCTTTGAAGGCTCAGCTACCAGATTCTAGAAAAAATCAGACTGCCTATTATAAGGAATTGACAGAAGCCGCATCCTCGACTGTTATGACTTTAGCGGATATTGAATTATTTTTCAGACTATTAGTCCCGGTGGACGTGTGGAGACAGGTGAAGGGTACTGATCATACAGAGGAGCTAGGTGGTACATGGACGGAATGGCAGGATTGGGACAAGGAACGTAAGCCAGGGGAGAAGCCGAAAGCGGAGATTTTGGCACTGCCGGGGGAGATTATTAAGTATATGCACTCTCTCATTCCCCCGAAGAAAGTGGACTGGGATAAGCTGACAGCCTGTAGACAAAAGAAGGATGAAGCTGTCTCTGATTTCTTTACTAGGTTTGAGGAGACGTTTATGGACTTCAGTGGACAGGATATGTCACAAGACGGAGGGTTACGACTTTTCGTTAACAGGTTCGTAATGAACTTGTTACCGGAAATATCGGCAAGGTTACAGGCGTCGGAGAGTACGTGGACGACGTCCACTCCCTCTGGCATCCTAAGCATGGCTCAGTATTATGAGAGTAAGGACAAGCAGGAAAAAAAGGCCAAGGATTTGAAGACAAGGGTTTTGTTACAACAGGTATCCAGAGGTCGAGGCAGAGGTGCTTCGCCTGCGGCAGCGGGACGAGGGGGCAGTGGTTATGGCAGGGGTGACAACAGAGAGCGATTGGGACCAAATCAATGTGCAAAATGTAAACAGGAGGGGCATTGGTGGAGAGATTGTCCTGAGTTTCAGTCAAATGCTGGCCACGGCAGAGGGCGGGGCGAGGTGATTCCCGAAGACATGATGGGCAGTCTGATGGTGCGGGGAGACAAGGAGGAAATTGTTTCAATGGCAATAAGGATAGACAACATTTTCAGAGGGGATGGGGACAGTACTACAACGATGATTATGCAATGGATGATTTGACAGGATTCTCTCATAACTAGGACAGCGTAGGACAGAGCGAGGGACCACTTTCTGTGGAAATTGTTCAACGAGGACCCTATGTGACTGCAGATTTGTCAGGGTCCCAACAGAAATTTTTAGTAGATACGGGTGCTATGAAAAGTTCAGTGGCTCGTTCTCAGGTCCCAGGGGCGGCTCTGTCGGGCAATAATAATATCTCCGTGGGGTTCTCAGGTACTCCGGTGATTAGCCCCATCTCTAAACCACTCACTCTTACGATTGGCCCTTTCACTGTAGATTCCCCTTTTCTGTTGACTTCCAACTGTGGCGAGAATTTGTTGGGTTTAGACTTGCTGAAGAGGTTGCATGCCACCATTTATTGTTCCCCGGACGGTTTGTACCTCACATTGGGTCCTATCGTTGTGCGTGCGCAGCAATGTTTTTCCAAAGACGAGCCTTTGCCGCCTGAATTTGAAGGGGTCCCAGAGAGCTTATGGGCCAACAGTGATACGGATGTGGGGAAAATGGATATTGCCCCTGTGACAATTAAGGTTAAGGTGGGAGCCCAATTGCCTAGAATACCCCAGTACAGGATATCTAGGGATGGCGAAAAGGCCCTATTACAGATAATACCGGATCTGATTCGGTCAGGGGTTGTGGAGGAAACGGACTCCAACATATGTAATAGTCCTATCCTTCCAATTCTTAAAAGACGGTCACCTGATGCCAAAGATGATACACCTGATGTTTATAGGTTTGTGATTGACTTACGTCACATTAACAAGGTGGTGGAGCCCCAATACCCAGTGGTTTCTGATATTACAACAATACTGACAATGATTCCCCCATCGGCTAAATATTTTTCTGTCCTGGATTTGAAGAATGCTTTCTTCAGTATTCCTGTACATGAGGATAGCCGTTATCTCTTCGGATTCTCATTGGCTGGCCAAAGTTTTAGATTTAAGAGAATTCCCCAAGGATATACAGAGAGTCCCAGCATTTATAGTCAGGCATTAAAAGCTCAATTGGATGACTTGGAACTACCAGCAGGCAATGTTATGTTACAATATGTGGATGACATTCTAATAGCATCGGACACCGAGGACGGTTGTCGGGATGCTACGGTTAAATTGTTGCATCATTTGGCACACAAGGGCCACAAAGTGTCCCTTCCTAAATTCCAATATTGTCGAACGGAGGTAACCTACTTAGGTCATCTCCTTTCGAAGGAGGGGAGGAGGTTGACACCGGAGCGCATAAAAGCGATAACTAACATGGCTCTACCTAACACGCAGCGAGAGGTGCGCGCGTTTTTGGGCATAACCTCATATTGTTGCCAGTGGATACCCAACTATGCCTTACTAACAAAACCCCTACTGTATCTGACTACTAAAGAGGTGCGCGAACCCCTACCCTGGAGCCCCGCATGTCAGGAAGCTTTCGAGTCACTAAAAACTGCTTTATGTTCTGCACCTGTTTTGGGAACACCTGATTACCAGAAGCCTTTTGTGCTTTATGTACACGAGGTGGAAGGTTGCGCGTTGTCTGTCTTAACACAATGTTTTGGGGGGAAACAGAGACCGTGCGCCTACTTCTCTGCGATGCTCGACAATGTGGCAACAGCGCTGCCGAGCTGTCTGCGGGCCACAGCGGCAGCTGCGGTCTCTATTAGACAATTGGCAGGGCTCGTCCTGGGTTCAGACCTCACAGTGATGGTACCGCATGCTGTGGACATTCTATTGAACAGAACGCAGACGCAGCACTTAAATAGTGCTCGTCTTACTGGTTATGAAATGACACTTTTCGCACCCCATGTCACGATAAGGAGGTGTGCCACTCTGAACCCAGCCACGTTGCTACCCATCCCAACAGATACAAAAGACGACGAAATACACGATTGTTTGTTTCGGACAGAGGAGGAGACGAAAGGGAGAATTGACTTGACTGATACACCCTTAGATGATCCTGACGGGGAGCTGTATGTTGATGGGTCTTGTTTTAAACTTGCAGACGGTACATCGACGGCAGCATACGCAGTTACGACATTACAGACAGTAGTGGAGACTTCTAGGATCCCTTATCATTCGGCTCAGGCTGCAGAAATAATAGCCTTGTTGCGAGCGTGCGAATTGAGTGAAGGACTAGATGTGAATATCTATACCGACAGCCAATACGCCTTTGGCGTGGCTCATAGTTACGGGCGACTGTGGGCAGAACGGGGGTTTTTGACATCACACGGACAAAAGATACAGCACGGCCCACTGATATTACGACTACTTACAGCACTGACACTACCCAGACGACTGGCCGTGATAAAGTGTAGTGCACATAAGGCAGTGGTGGATGATGTGGGACGGGGTAACGCCTTTGCAGACCAAACAGCAAAAGAGACTGCGAGGACGAAACTCCCACGAATGTTTGTGGCAGGGCCAACTAGATGAGTACCAGACGTTAACATGTTTGCAGATACAGTACAGAGTGTAAAGAACATACAAGAAAAGGCGACTGAGGACGAATTGAGGTCATGGAAAGATGGTGGGAGGCGATTGGATTCTGATGGATGTTGGACAGATGTGACCGATAAAAGACGATGGTTACTCCCAAATGCATATGTTCTCCCAGTGGTGACAATGGCTCATGGGCCAGCACATATTAGTGCTAAGGGTATATGCAAATTGTTGGACCCAGTGTGGAGCAATAAATATATCCCTAAAGTGGCGACACATTTGATACAACAATGTATGGTATGTTTGAGGCACAATCCAGGAAAGGGAACACCCGTCCCAGTGGGAAATTTTGCACCCCCTTCTTTCCCTTTCGAGGTGATCCAGATGGATTAGATTGAAATGGAAAGGGTTAATAATCTCAAATACGTCCTGGTGGTTGTATGCTCTTTTAGCAGATGGGTGGAGGCATTTCCAACAAAAGATTGCACGGCCATTTCCACAGCCAAGATGTTGATTAAGGAATATTTTTCTCGCTTCGGATTGCCTAGGGTGATTTGGAGTGATAATGGCACATCCTTTAATGCTGAATTGATGAAACAGATATGTAAGGGACTGCAGATTTCCCAAAAGTTCCACGCGGCCCAACACCCTCAGGCCGCGGGACTCGTAGAGAGATTTAATGGAACATTGAAGTTAAAAATGGCCAAAATACAGGAGAGTACAGGACTCCATTGGCCAGATGCCCTTCCTTTAGCCTTGCTTTCTACCAGAGTGACAGTTAACTCCAAAACGGGTGTCTCCCCTCACGAGGTGATATTTGGCCGTCCTGCCAACGTGTGGGGAGTACCAAGACCTAAATGTTTTTCTGAAATTGAGTATCCTTTGTTGATAGACTACTTGTATGCTTTGACTAAAGATCTTCGTTCTATTCATCAGCAGGTAGCTGACACCCTGTGCCGTTGCCGGAGGGGCCCGGACATTCCATCCTACCCGGGGACTGGGTAGTGATTAAACGATATCAGCGGAAATACTGTCTGGAGCCCAGATGGTCGGAGCCGAGGCAAGTGCTCCTCACCACGCGTTCCGCACTTCGAGTTGAAGGCCGGAAGGCATGGACCCATGCATCGCATGTGAAGAAGGTCCCGCTACCATTACCATATGACAAATGGGTGAGAGATGGTGTTGTTGACCAGGAGTGTGAGGAAATACCGAGATACACTCCTTTCTCTGATGCCTCACTGAGGGGAGGGGAGCCGAGTGCAGTAAAAAGAAAGAAAGAAAAAGTTGCAAGCTCCAACACTCCCATTGAGAATAGTGATCAGGCATCAACGGACACAACATTGGCCAAAGATACCCCCATTTTGTTCACAGATTCTGAAGTGCGAGGGAGCACTCGCTATAATCTGCGGCCCAGAAAGGAGAAAGGCATAAGGGACTAAACACTAGAAGAAGGGCTTAGATAGGGTACTGGAACAGGTGGCGGAGTGGACATTATCTCACAGAAGAAGACTAGTTATAGGGATGGACTTGTAAGAGCCCTGGTGTTTGGCCAAAGATTCTGTTTTACGAGACATTAGAGGGGTGCCTGGGCCCAGATTAGTGCTCCTGAGTTGCGACAGCTGTGCAACTCCAACGAGGGATTAGGGAATGAACAATAGAAGTCTACCTGTGAGGCTTTAATGGACACAGGGACGAAGATCCCTTTTAAGGGTTGAAGAACCCCTCTGGCCGGTTTTGGGAGTGCCTGGAACAATTTTTTTAGTTTAGTTTTTCTTCCTTATTTTTGGTTTTGATTTTTGATAAAAGAAATGTACCCCTTTGGTCGTCCCGTCCCCGACGAGGAGCAGCCTTTTGCGGCTCCTCGTAGACCCGAGCCTGATTCCCCATGGTTGGCCTTATCACACAAAGGGAAAATAGTGGTCATCATAATAGTGCTCATTGCTTTCCTTGTGACTCTTGGAATATTGTTTTTTCTGGACAAAGCTTATCCTGTACATGTGTTTGCCCCCACACCTTCTGCTATTCCGGAGCATAACATGATTACTGTTGATTATGGTGAACAAAGTTTGCGTAAAGGTTACAAAGATAATGTTTTTATTAAGACTCTACATCATGCCGTGTATAATGTAACAGATTGCTGGGTTTGTGGATTGTTACCCTCTGCTGCTTACAAAAAGGATAGATTTTTAGCACTTCCCTTGACACCAGTGAATAGTTGTGTGGGGTGGTACACTCTGATTGGTATGGTCAAATATTTCCAACAGCCGAATTTTCTAACTCCCCGACTACAAGACAGAGGATCTACTATGACAATGCAAGTACGCCCTATGCCCGCTTCTTCCCTTGGATGGTTGTATACTGATGGACGTTTCGACCAAACATTTTTGGAGACATGTGAAAAGAAAGTAGGACGATTTTTGACTCCCAATGACACTGACAGAGTTAGAGAGAGTTTTCTACAGTTAAATTCCTCCCTGTCCTATAGACACCCACCAAAGGGGAATGGTAGGAACAAGTCTTTGGTGCCCTTAGCAGTTGTAGGACCATCACCATTCTTTTGTATTGCAGGAAGGGGTCCTATAAAGGTTGGGAACAGTTCCTGTAACGTGACAGCATCAATACGCCTGCCCCTTAGCCCTTCTCTAGTTACGCCTCCCAACATTTACTTCGTGTGTGGGGACAATGGGTATTTGTGGCTGCCTGAGGGTTGGGGTGGAGTCTGTTATCTAGCTTATATGATCCCACCTGTGTATGTGGCACCTTCTGACTATCATAAGACTCACCGTAGGTTTACCAGCTCGCCAGAGCAGCATAAAAGGAGGGCACTTCAGGTTGACGACATAGATCAGACTGACACCTCTTTACAACAATGGACAGATTTCTCTAAGGGCCTCTTGCCTTTTTGGGGTCCGATATTTAACAGCAGGGCCATCTGTAGGTTGTCGAGGGTGATGGAGAAAGTGGTTATTGCTGAAGCAGACATTGCTACTAATATGTCTGTTGAGATGCAGGCTATGAGATTATTCACGATCCAAAACAGGATGGTGTTAGACGTCATCCTTGCTGATAGGGGCGGAGCCTGCCGCGTCATTGGGACGTCCTGCTGTGTTTATATTCCTGACTCAGCCCCGACAGTTAACTTAGCAGTACAGAAACTCCACAGATTAACAACTGAACTTCATCAGGACAATGGGACGTGGTCATTACAGGGATGGCTCTGGGGTGTTTTCTCCTCATGGGGCTGGAAAATACTGATGGGAATAGTTGGAGTAGTGTGTGTACTCCTGACATGCTGCCTTTGCGTTTACTGCCTTCCCCCATGTTGCTCAATGTGTGCCAGTAATTTGCGGCCCTCAAGAAAAATGACTGGTCAATATCCTGCCTCTACTGCTTTTGAACTTCCTGATGTTCGTTGGTTAATGCTTATAGACCAGGATATTTTTGATTAAAGTGCACCCAGCCCCTAGAATGGAATGTAAAGGCGCTACCTTTTTAGCTAATAAAGGCTACGCTCCAGTTAGCAAAACGATGCTAAAAGGAGGGTCTGATCGGTTTCATTTTCAGTGCCCGCCCATTGACATTTACATATGCAAGTTAGCATCATGTGTCTAACTGATGAAGTATACACTTATGCTCTTACGTTATTTTTATTGCTCATGTGATTATTCATTTATACGTGTGGTGATATTTGGTTTCCTTAGCTTACCTTGTGTGCCTCCATTTTGAGTATTCTTCTGTGTCTGCGAGTCGCACTCGCTCATCCACCCCTCCCGTAGGAATAAGAAAATCACTAATGCAGCAGTTTTCTTTTCTCAGCTAACTGTGGCCGAAACTAACAAGTTCCTTATCAGTAGTGTTCTCATGCACCAGAGACACTGAGGCTCGGCTCCGCGGCCTTGGGCAGAGATAGCTAATGTTGCCTTTGCAGGTGCAGATGCCTCTTGTATGATGCCATTGTTCCTCTCTCTGGGGTTCAGTAATTTTCCAGAAGGGGCGTGTTTTACTTCACTGTACCATGTTATAATGTATTGCTGTGATGATATGAGTTAGTCCTCTCGGCGCACTCTTAGGGGTGAGGTCGGACAGGGCCCTCTCATATGGGAGTTTGTGGCCTAATAAAATTACCTTGTTCATTCTTCTCCACTGTCCGGCTGACTTCTTACTGAGTAACTATAGGTGAGTGTGGTAAGTCACTCGGGTGGATTTGAGCCACGCTTATCAGGGTCGAGACTGTGACATCCACGGATCCCCTTCTCCACTTCCCTGCACCGTCTCTATGAAACCCAGTGTGGTATTTTCAGGATGTTACTCTTCAGAGAGCAGTGCCATCTGAGCCTGGGGGTCCCACCCTCTCAACTCTATTTTGATTTTCCATCCCATGGAGCCCAGCAGTTCTGCAAATAGGCCCGTCCCCCAAGTTCCACAGTCGTATGTTGTGCCTTCATGATCTATTCTCCAAGGGCCCGATTCACAGAATTAACTTAAGACAAAATCCTAAACGTACTACTTTTGGTATTCACAGAATGCACTTACTACTTTTGGTATTCACAGAATGGATTTACGACTACCAAATTTACGTCCCCACTTGGGCCGGAAATTCCGTCTCGGAGGCGGAGGCAGAGGCGGAGGCGGAGGCGGAGGCGGAGGCGGAGGCGGAGGCAGAGGCAGCCAAGCTCCAGAAAAGACTACAGCGCATTCAGAACGCCTCGGCAAGACTCATCCTAGACACCCCCCGCCACAGCCACATCTCTGCCTATCTGAAGAATTTGCACTGGCTCCCCGTCAGCAAGAGAATCACATTCCGACTCCTCACCCACGCACACAAGGCTCTCCACGACGCGGGCCCCAGGTACCTCAACAGCCGCCTCGCATTCTACACGCAAACCCGCCAGCTCCGCTCCGCCAGCCTCGCTCTTGCCACCGTCCCACACATTCGCAAAGCCACAGCTGGAGGAAGGTCCTTCTCCTACCTGGCAGCCAAGACATGGAACTCCCTCCCCACCCACCTCCGGCTGACACAGGACCATCTCGCCTTCAGGAAGCAACTCAAGACCTGGCTGTTTGAGCAGTAGCGACCCCCCCCCCCCCTGCGCCTTGAGACCTTTACGGGTGAGTAGCGCGCTCTACAACTTCCTGATTGATTGATTGATTAATTGATTGAACATACACACTTCAAATTCATTTCAATTTCTCTCCTATTCAACACTCAAATCAGGTAAGGTTTTAAAAATGTACCTCCCCCAAGCACTGCAATAGAAGAGAGTATTTTCTTTTAGCACAGACTCTTGCATGGTTAATAAAAATCTTTTCCACTTATTCCAATTTATTTGTGGATTACCTGGAGCAGTTATAAAAATAGAGATAGTCCCATGTTCAGCATGATTCTTCACCTCCTATGATATAAACATGAACTGTGAGTTCAAGTGTGCACCCTAATTAAAGACAACTAGAAATACATGTTCCAAATGCACACCGTGGATAAAAGACAGAAAAAATACTGTGCTGAATTATAAGGTGTGTCCATCACCATGCTCTAGGCAAAATCCCAGTAACATCGGCTGTTGTAAGTGTGCCAATCACTGTTGTATAAGCATTTTCAATGTTCTTCGCCACTTAATAAATTATGCTTCCAGGTGGAACGCTTTGCCTCTCTTACTTATCACTTAACATTACACCAAACTTCCAAAACTACCCCATCTGTTCCTTTAAGCCACAAAAGAGAAAACAAAAACAAAAAACAAATTAAAGGCTTTTTCTTAAAATCAGATAGTGAACCTATATTTTTGATGGGCAGTAGAGCTTGCTTCAATAAGTGCACCTGTTCCAAGGCAGCCACCCATACATCTGTTAAAATTTCTATGGGCAGTATAGCTTGTCTCCATATGTGAGCCTGGTCTAACATAGCCACCCATATATTTGTTATGTTTTCTATGGTCAGTAGAGTAAGCCTACCCACGAAGGCCAAGATCCGCACTGATACCTATTTCTAAGGAAATACCTGTAGTCACTGCACTAGGCCGCTCCTCACCACTTAGATGTTTTAAATGTGATTAGAGCCACAGATGCAAGCTTCTGACTTCCCAACTGAATAGCTAAATTATGCTGCATCTCTTGCCTATATTTTCCTCCAGCCACAACTTGTTCAGCGCACCACACCTTGCTGAACGCCCATTTCACCAATTCCTTCGGCAAGCTGTGTTGACTTCTAATCCATTTAGCAGCAGCCATTGAGGTGTTTGACTCAGCTCATCACCAGTGTATATTATTCCTTACTAATGCACAGGACATCTGTGGAGCAAGTTCAGATAATGTAACATTCCAAGGTGGCTGGGCTTTGAACAATGAGCACAAGCCAGGTGACATCATTGTCATCATGTCACAGGACATCACACTGTTGTTGTAAAAATAAATCTGACCCTTCAGTTCCAGATAACATCTCCATCTGTGTAATCCAGTGCCCAAAGATCCCTAGAACATTGAGATCACTGAAGGTGAGTACTAAACTTACCAAAAAACAGAGGTAGTAATCCCTTTTGAGATGAGTGAAGGCTTGTACAATGGCACCAGTCTTCCAAGTGTAGCCTAAACAGAACAATTTCAATGCCTATCAAGAGGTATGTGATAAGACTAAGGTATCAGTTTTGTGAGTTCTGACATCTGTAGCGCCTATGTTAAAAGCTCTACAGCTAAGGAGGCTTCAGTACGGAGAGCAGGAACTTCTTAAGGTAGACACGGATTCACAATATTCCTGCAAAATACACCATCTAGTAACATTCATAAGATCAAATCTTCTCAACTTCCAGTAATTAGCTCTACCACGTAGGACTTTTCACCACATGCTCCAGGAGATGGATCTGATGCGCTGTCTGCCTTTCACAGTCATGTTATGGAGAATAATGACAATGAGCCCCCAGATGGCATCTCTACCACAGCTTGTCTCTACATCTGTAACAGTAACATGGATAGATCTGCCCTAAATTGTAGAACTCTACTATGTCTGTCTGATAAAATCCCAGCACTACAAAGTCAAAATATGAAAGATATCATAATCAAGTGGGGTTCGTGGTAGGCCATAAACATCAGGAACTCACAAGGGTTGAGTTTTAATCCCCCTTCATTTGTAAGATGATTAAAGTTGCTAGAAAAGGAAGCATTATGTTAACCGATCATGATATATGTGGTCATTTACCTGAAATGTGGGATCTGCCACACGATTGCTCACTGAACCTACTACTCCTGACCAAAATGTGGCTCATTCCCTCATTGACCCCTGTCCTGCCCATGCAGTCCTCTTGAATACGATATCACACGACAGGACAGGAGAACGAGACCAGTGAACAGAATTGGTATTATATTCAAATAATCCACCCAATGCTCTTTCACTGTTGTAGGGACTCTGTGGAGTCACAAAAATATTTTTGGGATTATGGGAACTTAGTAGGAAGAGACTGAGTCATCCTATCACCTGAGTACCTATGAGCCCGAGACCTACTAGCTATAGTGTCACAGTGGCCTTCCTACTCATACACACAGTAGAACCAGTAATTAGACACCCCAGAACACAACACTCCTGACCCTCTCAGGAATCGCGGTTGCAGGACATACCCTTTTACTCACACACTCCTACTAGTCCACAATAAATTCTGAAAGAGACACAAGGAAAGTTTAAAATGTTCATATTAAATATCGTGCTCTGGTATGCAGTATACGTGCCACAATAAGTAGGAAAAAGACTAACACAAATATTGTTAGCATAGCAAGTAGTACGAAATCATAAATGGAGCTGTCATTATATATGTCAGGGAAACCTAACCACCCTCCCCTTCTACAGAAGCAAAACTTATTATATATCAGACTATCACTAGGTGTTAGCAGCAGACCCCGTACCTCAGTATACACAGATGAAAGTTCTACATCCCAGGAACTTGTTTCCCTAGAAAGGTCCCTCTCCACGTGTGTGTTTCCTATATGTGTATACCTATATGAAAAAAGTACATGTTCCCAAACAACATCTGCATTTGAATGTTTTATCTAGTTGCTAGGTCCTGACCAGAACAGAATAACAAGGGGCATTGTAGTTCGACCTTGTCTATATGTTCAGAGTGAATCCCGGGAAAAAAACAGAGAGCAAAACAATAGCGTGTTTTGTGTGAAAGTACATTGTTGCATAAAACAAAATATATCTGTAAGGTAATGTGTGCAAAGCAGAGGACATTCTGCAATGTGCTCATGCTAACATAGGGAAAACGACGATGAGCCTGCGCGGGCCTTATGACACCCTCCCCTTGGTCAGAACAATAACACTGAAGCAGGTAGAAATCAAGCAAAAAGGCGAGCCAAAGTGCATAAGCAATTGAAGGACCAGAGTGTCTTTAAAAATTGGGGCTTTAAATATATCCAAATACAGCATACCACCGAGACCCAAGACGTAGAATGCCAGGTAGTATGTCATCAATTCCAGTAACGCTTGGCGATAAATGGCATCCAATTAAGCAGCAAAAAATGCAAACATGCTCTTTATTTCTAGTTGTTGACAGTACCATCCATGGAGAACCATTGTGAACTTCAATGAAACTGAGATCCAGGAGACGCTGTGCAGCTGCACAGGGACCACCTCTAGCCACTGGCCCCAATGCTGGGTTGTATACAAGCCGCATACACAAGGAACAGTCCTGTTTATGGTCCATTTAGGGCCCAATCAACAGTTCGAAATCCAGGGTACGCAAATTGGAAGGTTAGACAAAATTCAGCATCCAGAGCATCTAGAGGCACCATTCCAAAGAATTGTAGCATTTGTTCATGGTAAAGCTGGAGAGATGCCTTTCTGGGTAGTACCACAGATGGAGCAGCCACTGCGGAACAAAAGAAACAGCAAGAGGATGTCACAGACCAAGAGGAGCAGCACTGGGAACCCACCAAATATGCTGGAAAAATGGAATGTATAAAAGCTGGGATTACTCCAAAAATAGTTTGAAAGGATGTCACAAGACCAGAGCCAACAAGTTAAAAAAAAGTGTGGTAGGCTCGTGGCACCAGACACAATAAATATTTGATGTATCACTTCCTCGAAATGAAGGGGGATACTTGTGTTTAGTGATGATTGTATTTCACTAGATATTCTAGCCACCTGCAATTTGAAGGTCTCACGAGCGGAAGTGAGAGCCACTTCTTGTCGAAAGAATAGCTCTTTAAATCTGCTTAGTTTATTGAAATCTGTTTTCAGGGTTGGAATGGAAGGCCACAACAAACTATCTATACTCCCATGTGGTGGGAGAAACAGGACATTGTTGCAACAAGTAAACAAGTGGGAAACCAGATACGATATTCCCGCCCGCAGACCGTAGCAGTCATGATTATTAAGAACAAGATAACTGCCATTTGAAAGCAATGTGAGGGGGGAACAATAGTGGGAACCGAAGTTCCTTACAAATAACAAGCCAAACTAGGGGCAGAAACGTCACAGGCACCATGGATTTTTACTTGTTGACAGACAAGGGAATGACCAGCAGTGGACTCGCACATTTCTCCTGGGAGAATAACTTCTATCTCAGCCCATTGACATTGATATGTAAAAGGCAGGGTCCATATTTCATGAATGTAGCTGCCCCCAGGGGGTTCATATCTACCTACAAGGCAGTGTTTTATGCAGGCGGTAAATAGAAACATTGAGAGAAGCAACAAAATACCCCTTGTATCAACCAAACCTCTGACTTAGTTTCCGCTACAGTGAAGTATGGAGCATGGTATAACCAGTATCTTTCATAGCAATTAACTGTTGTTTACATTTTAAATTGAAGAGTGAAAACAACACGCTACAATCCAGGTATGCCAAGGTACGGGCCAATTTTTAAGTGTCTGCAGTGCCCAACCAAATTTCATAACTGATCTATGTTGATGTTGACCATGATACAAGGTAGACACTTCATTTTGTACAATATCTATTACAGACAGCAATGTTATCTAATGTGTAAATTCTGAGATGACAACAGGTATGCTGTTACCAACAACAGCAAGCACTTTGTCTAAATTGTCCTGTTCTATTTGATGTAAACACACAGCCACTTCCTTTTGTGACAATTTCCAAAATTAATTATATGCAGCATATACAAATCATTTGCTAGGAGGGGATTTGGGACGTAAGAAAACATCTGAACGATTTATGTAATCCGATGTAATCCGGTAGGAGATAAAGATGCTGTTTCACTGCAGATAATGTGGAATGTTCTAACCATTGATGACACAATTTACCCACAGAATAAGTTGTAACAGTGTTGAAATGTGGGTAACATTGATCAGGTCTATTTAGTGTAAACACCGAAGTAGCGTTCATTAAGCGAGAATGACATACATTTGTGTTCAGAGACCACAATGATCATCCAATGGAATATAGCAGTGGAGTTAAATGTCCAATTTTGTTTCAAACTATTTAGTTGGTCTCCAGTATAACTGGTATATGATTGCCAATTGTCAAACAGTGACAAGGAAGGTGCATGCGCTTTGTGCGCTTCAGGATTCGAGCTGCTGCTCGTTTTAAAGCTTACCTTGTTTTGTATTTCATTTAAGTGTTCTGTTATTTCTCCCTGTTTTTAATAGCGCCTGGCCCTCACTTGCACCTTAACTTTTGGGAAACAGACCGCTGTTGGGCGGGTCCGCTTCCCGGCGTAGCTCCTCTTAGTAGCGCCATCTTGGTAGTAGATGGTGCCGATTCTCAGCGCTAACAGGCAGGCTTAACGCTCTAGTCGTCAGTAGGACGCTAGGCGGGTACTTAACTGAGGTAAATCGCTGGCTCTCCCTTCCTAGCTGGCAGTTGACCGGTGCATGCGCTTTGTGCGCTTCAGGATTCGAGCTGCTGCTCGTTTTAAAGCTTACCTTGTTTTGTATTTCATTTAAGTGTTCTGTTATTTCTCCCTGTTTTTAATAGCGCCTGGCCCTCACTTGCACCTTAACTTTTGGGAAACACACCGCTGTTGGGCGGGTCCGCTTCCCGGCGTAGCTCCTCTTAGTAGCGCCATCTTGGTAGTAGATGGTGCCGATTCTCAGCGCTAACAGGCAGGCTTAACGCTCTAGTCGTCAGTAGGACGCTAGGCGGGTACTTAACTGAGTCATGCTGACGCGCAGCGGATACGCGCTGCGGGGACGCCAGATTGACTTACGCCAGAGTTCAGCCCGTCTGCGCCCGTCCGCGCTGAGGATGCGCTGCAGGATGGGCTGGACCCTGGGACTCCCGACCTGTCCTTTTCTTCTACCAGGGAAGATTTGTTACGCAACTTGTTGTCTCTTAGACCCCCTATGCACCTCTGTCATCATCGGCTCCTTCCTGAGGTACTACATCAGGCGCGGACATGCCCCTCTTGTAAATCTTCTTTTAACTTTTCCACTCAGGCTACTAGGAGTCCTGCTCCCCCTCTTTCTGGTAGGCCCATCTCGCAACCCAAACAGGGCTTTTTGATCAATGCACGTTCCCTGATCAAACATGGGATAGAATTTCATGACTTTGTAAGTATGAGGCAACCTGACTGGGTCTTTGTCACCGAGACATGGGCCTCTGACTCCTCTGGTCATGACCTTCTCCTGGCCATACCTGAAGGATATGTATTCCAGAGGTTAGATAGAATACGTTGTAGAGGTGGTGGATTGGCGATTCTCTTTAAATCCACACTCTCTTGCACTATAAAATCTTTATCGGTTCCCACGGACCCATTTGAGGCCTTATATTTCTGTATTGTGCATGCCCCATCGAGTTCCTTCTCTGGAATTCTCTTATACAGACCTCCTGGCTCCAGAGCTAATTTCTGCCCAGAGCTCTTTAGAATTTTGGAACCCTACTTTGGTAGATCTCATTTAACAATCTTGGGTGATATCAATTTTCACCTAGAGGATAGGGCCTCGAAAGACACCTCCTCCCTGCTCAACTCCCTGGAGGCTTGCAACTTTGTCCAAAGGGTTCTCCACCCGACCCACAAGGCTGGGCACACCCTTGATGGGATTTTTTCCAACGACTCTAGATTAACTGTCGGCATGCCGGTACCGATAACTTGGTCTGACCATCTAGCAGTCCCACTGTCCTTAGACATCCCTTGTTGTGAGGCTGATTTGGGCACTGGCAAAAAATGTTCCAAAAGAAGCTTCAGAAATTTTACAAATGAGGCTCTGGCCCCCTTTATCCATAACACTAATATCACATCCCAGCGGGTGGTGGACGAGGCGGCACAAGAACTCACCGATGCTATTACCAGAGCCGTAGATGAACTAGCCCCCCCCTCTCTGAAATTTGTAGCGCGACAGAAGCCTACTGCCCCCTGGTTCACGGATGCATTGAGGCTTTTTAGACAAAAATTCAGACAGAAGGAACGAGAATGGCACAAATCCTGGGATCCTAAAGATCGAGAAGTCTACAAGGGCCTGTTACGAGAGTACAAAAGTAGAGTGATTAAGGAAAAACAGGATTACTTTACCCACTTGACCTGTTCTCTAACATCTTCTAAAGAGCTCTTTAAAATCGTGGACTCGCTATGCTCTCTCCAGGTACCCGATCCCGTGGTTGTTTCACAGGAGCTATGTAATAACATATCAGACTTCTATAAAAAAATAGATGATATCTATCTAGCTCTACAATCACAGAGGAATTCTCTGAGTGATGAGGACTTCTCTCGAGTTAAACTGCTGGAATCTTGGGATGTGGACACCCCCCAGACCCTCAATCATTTCCCTGCACTCTCCTTGGAGGGACTCTATCTCCTTCTAGACAAAACGAAATCATCTTCCCCTCTGGACCCAGTTCCTTTGAAATTACTAAAGGATTGTAGGGATACCATTCTTCCTCCGATGCTGGAAGTAATGAATGGAGCCATGGAACAAGGTATTTTTCCATTAGCATGGAAGAAAGCTATTGTAAAGCCTCTTCTGAAAAAGTCTACCCTGGATCCCGGCATACTGAAGAACTTCAGACCCATATCCCTTCTGCCTGCCCCCGCTAAGATGCTGGAGGCCCATTTGAACTCTCATCTTTCCAACTTCCTTGATGCTTCAGGCTTCTTGGACGGGTCCCAACATAGCTTTAGAAAGTTGCATAGCACGGAGTCTGCTTTGACTAAGGTCATGGATAACATCCGCAGGAAAGTTGATCTGGGTCAAACCACCGTGCTGGTTCTGCTGGACCTTACAGCAGCATTCGACACCCTGTCTCCCCTTACTTTAACATCTAGGTTAAGGGAGGCAGGGGTAGAAGGACCGGCCCTCAGTCTCCTGAGCTCCTTCTTACATCAACGAGAGCAGCGTGTTATGCTAGGAGAGTACCTCTCCCCAGCCAAGTCTTTGCAATGTGGGGTACCACAGGGGTCGGCATTGAGTCCGACCCTGTTCAACATATACGTGGCCCCCCTTGCAAGACTAGTAAGATCTCAGGGGATGGAGGTAGTGTCGTATGCCGACGACACGCAGATTATGGTGTCCCTGACCCACTCTGTGAATGTCGCCGCGTCAAACTTTAGGTCCTGCATGCAACTTGTTGCAGAGTGGATGATTTCCAACTCCCTAAAGTTGAACGGGGACAAGACAGAGGTCCTGGTCTTCGGCAAAGACCAGGGCATGTGGTCAGGTGAGTGGTGGCCTCCATCTTTAGGCATCTGCCCCACACCTACGCAATCTGCCAGGAACCTTGGTGTCATTTTCGACACCCGGCTCTCTATGGAACTCCAGGTCAATAGGACGGTGGCCACCTGTTGGGGCGTCATCAGGACTCTGAAAAGAATTGTCCACTATCTTTCCCCACAGGCACGGAAGCAGGTTGTGATTGCTCTTGTTGGCTCAAGGCTCGACTATTGTAATTCACTCTACGCCGGGGCCAACAAGGGCCTTCTGCAGCGCCTGCAGCTTGTACAAAATGCGGCGGCGCGTTTTGCCCTTGCCCTGCCTTGGCTGTCCTCTATGACCTTGGCGAGGAAGAATCTCCATTGGCTTCCTATTCCCTCAAGGATTATGTTTAAACTTCTTTGCCTTACATACAGTGCCCTAATGGCAGGTCCGGCAGATGCCCTTGGATCCTTACTCACTAGGTATGTCCCGAACAGATGCTTACGCTCGATGGAGCTTAACCAACTGGTAATCCCTCGTGCTAAGAAGGCTAGCTGGGGGAGCAAGGCCTTCTCCATTCTTGCACCCCAGATGTGGAACACACTTCCCCTTGAGATCAAGTCATTGCCTTCACTTGACCTCTTTAGGAAAGCGTTGAAAACTTGGCTTTTCATTAAAGCATACCAGTAAGCTCTGATTCTGGTTGCTGACAGCTAGTTATTTGAGTTAGGCGCCTTGACGCCCAATGGGCATAGTTGCGCGTTACAAATGCCATTTCATTCATTTCATTCAATAACATGAATATTCAATTCTTTAATCTTAGCCAACCCCAGACAAGTAGTTTATTGGACCATGTCATTAAGAAAAATAATTTGAGCAGGTATCAAACATGAACAGAATAAAGATTCAATACCTGGACCTGCAATGTCCTAGTACCTCATACCGATTTTAAATCAGTGTTGTTTGTCCACTGATATTATCAATGCTAAGTTCTCAATAAAATGTGATGCATAAATTAACTTAGTCTGAGTGAGCATGCATTTTTTCGATAAGTTGGAAGTCAACTTAAAACAATACGACACTGGATATGAAAGGTTATTATAGGTAAAATAGGTGCACTTCATTTTTTGGGTGTTAGAACTTCCTTGAGATGGGGTCAGGCAATGTTCCCATTGGGTGTAGTTAAAGTGTGGATGCTGACTATTTGATCTATGCAGAAAGTGATGACCATAATGCTGATAACAGAATACATTGACATAGTTAGCAGAATTTAAATATGAGTCCTCAGTATAAAAAAACAATGTAATATTGCAATTCAGAAAACATGGATTAACAGACTTTAAATCACAATCGTCTGATTGCACCATATGTATTATGACATCACCCTTAGAAATACAGAATAAATATTGAACCTGTAAGGTTTTTGTAAGACCAAAGACATCAATGTCACTTTATCCTACACAATTCTATCAGAGGCAGGGACCGCTGAAATGTTCACAAGGGACTGGTCTCTTTCATTTTATGCGTGGATGAATGCGGAGCCAACAGTCCCTCAACAAGTTCTGCAGCAGAACCTTCCGGGAGGTAGTGACTATTAATCAAAAGGAAAAAACAGTCACCTATCCAAACCACATGAACAGAAATACCATGGAAAACATGATCCAGACATATATCCATGGACGACCAGATAAGTATGTTTTAACCAGGATATGAGCACACAAATTATTGCTTGGGTGTAGATAAAATGGAAGACTGTGAAGAATTTCCTAAAGAGAAAATATCTTAATCGATATAAGTACCAGAAGAACTCAGATTAACCAACTGAGGCTGGGAAGCTGGGTTTCAATTTGAGTCTGGTATTCCCCTAGAGAACTCAAGGAGTGGATCAGAATAAATAATTTCCATTGTGGAGTCTGTGTAGAACTAACACAGATACCAGATCACCTGAAGGCTTTACATCTCCTTCTGGCATCAGAGGAGAATCAGAAAAATTCGAGCAGGATCATGGTACAATGGGCCGAATTCTTTCTTGATGGCCACTTTTTTATGAACCCAATAGGCCACTTTAGGGAGCCAGCCCATAAAAGGATTCAGAACAGCAGCGTCTTCAGACATAGCTGATGGCAAATGTGATTTTGCCAGTGTATCATAACACTTTTGGAGTCAGCACAGTGGTTATCTATGTCAAATGTTGCGGCAGCCGCATCAACCTCAAGATTATCAAGGTCTGGAACAAACATCTTGATACCAAACAACATTTTGGATGGGGTTCGCCCACCTAGAGATCTTCTCAGGAGATTATTAAGAGCACATTGAACCCCTTGGAGGGTGCTTAACCAACCACAGCCCGTACCTAGTACCCATGCTGTTGAAGATTGTTTTAAGTCACGGTTCATCTGCTCCACAACTGAATAGCCCTCAGGCTAATATGGGGTTAAGAAATGCACCTGCACTCCCATAGACTTCATTGAATAACGGTAAGTCTTAGAGGCAAAATCTGGACCTTGGTCAGAATGGAAAGTGCCACAGGCCGACAAAGACATTCAAATCTTTTATAACAGTACGAGCATCAGCAGAGCGATGTGGCCAAACCCAGAGGAACCTAGTACAAGAATCCACTGCAACTCAGCTATATCTAAAGGCAGTTTCAGATGACAAAGGACCACAATGTTACATTAATGAAGAAGAGGGATAGAGCGGTGTAGGAAGGGGGAGACTCTAGTTGGCGCAGTGCGAGCACTAGCGACAAGCAGGGACTCTCTCTTCCTCGTCAGGGCTGAGGGTTACCTTCCAGACAACCTCTGCTTACCCTCTAGGTAGTGTGGCTTAAGCAGTCTTAGGCTAATCTTTGGGGCACATAGGGTTAAACACCTGCAACAGTACACCTTTACAACCAACCCACCACACAACGAGACCAGACTGTATTCTTGTAAAAATATATCTCTTTATATAAACTTTACGCAGGCTTGTGAATACCGTCAATAACTTTTACGGATACGGTTGCAGGATATCAGCTTTAAATTACCACAGTTCTTATCGTAGTTCTTGTGAGGCCCGTAGGCCGGTGTTAAACAAAGTTCTCTGTGGAGCCAGCGGCTTCCAGGGGATCTGTCCCACGTCGCGTTGCCTTCCCGGTGTCGCTGATCGTTGCGGCTCTTCGGCCGAGCAGGTCACTGGTCGTCCGGGGCAGCGGTGCTCTGTGGCGGCACGGTCCTCTTCTCGTCGTCTACTCCGACCTTGTAGTCGGCGGCTGGGGCGGTGACAAGGGGCAGTACGGTCCCCAAGTGCAGGACGTACCCAGCCAAATGCCGGTGCAGCTGTGGGCTCACAGCTGGGCTGTCGGGCAGGCTACCGACCTTGTGGATTCTCGTAGGGCAATAGTCTGTCCTTGCAGGTGAGGGACGGCTCGCTATGCAGTCGCCTCGATAGCTCGGCCCGGACGGGTCCTCCTTCACTTTGCTCTCGGGCTCCCAGCGCAGGTGCGGTCACGATGTTCGGGCCAGCGGCGGCTGGTCCTCACTGTGCTTCCGCTGTAGCTTTGGGCCCCGGTCACGGTGGTCGGGAGGGAGTGGATGCCTTAGAGGAGCTTCCTCTTTGTCGGTACTGCGGCGGTGGTCAGTACCCGCAGTCGCTTTCTCCCAAGGGGGGTTTAGCGTCCACTGGTCCTGGGACGCTGGTCAGGGGGCAAGTTCAGTTCCAAGCCCTTGGAGATCTCTTGGCAGAGTTTGGCACAAGTAGCACAAAAAGTCGTTTCGTCGTTTTGTCTCCCTCTCCTTCAGCAGCAAGGCACCAGACACAAGCAAGAGTCAGCACCCTTCTTTGTCTTCTCGCGGTCCTTCTCGTAGGGCAGAGTCGTTCTGTGGCCCAAACTGGATCTAACTTTCAAGGAGCAGGGCTCCATCTTTTATAGGCCAAATCTTTTGTTCTCGCAGGCCAGGGGGGCCTTTGCATAGCCACTCTCAGTTCTGGAATACCCCGGCGGGTGTACTCCGGCTTCTGCTTTCAGTGTGAGGGGCAGGCGCATCAGACGCCCCACAGGAGGTGGAGCCAGCATTGTCCGGACAGGAGTGGCCAGAGTACCTTGTTGATGGGGGCTTCGCCCTTCCTGGGCCAGGTGCCGGCAGAGTCATCCGCCGCTCCCCAGGAGGGTGGAGCCAGCATTGTGGTGGCCGAGCACAGTGACAGTTCGAGTCAAGAGGCACTCCTACCTCCCACTAAGGTGTAATCTGCGCATTCACCACCTGTCATCCCTCCAGCCCTGTCACTCACACATCCCAGACAGTCGGATACACATACTGGCAGAGGCAACTGAAATGGTTAGGCAAGCAAATGCTGACTTTCTAAAAGTAGCATTTGCAAACCCAGGATAATAAAATAAACTTGACTACAAGAAATATCTCATCGTCCTGAGTCCAGGCATACTAAACATGACTCACTACCATGCTCCTTGAGCCTGCGGGGATTATAGGGTATAATAATCCTCGCAGCTCAGTCTGGCCTAATGGAGCAGGTAGCCTTCAGTAGTGAAATACGGTCTTCGTTGTAGGTCACTACCAGGACATGCCACGCACATCAGGGCTTGTCCTACCTCGCACCTACAATGCACCCTGCCCGCAGGCCTACCATAGGGGTGTCTAATATGTAGTCAAGGGAAGGGTCGGGGCTGGCAAGTGGGGACACTTGCCCAGCTAGCGTGACAGTACGAGACCGCACGCGGGTTCTGCGGTCGCAGTTCCCAGACACAAGTTTACGGCTGCTCGGGTGGGTGGCGCAACCAGCGCTGCAAGCCCACCAGCAGTATCGGCATCTACACGCCCGGCACTCTCTCGTGCGCTTTACTGGGGACTAACAGTAAATCCAATGTACCAATCAGGGATACCAATCATATGTACAGTTTACAGTAGGGAGCACTTGCACTGCGGCACGGATCAGCCGTGGCGCAGTGCCCTGAGTATCGGAAAACCAGCAAAACATCGGAGGCACATCAGCAAAAAGTGGAAGGGAGACTCACGCCAAGGTGCCAGGTCTAACACGTGTCCCCTCCAGCTGAAATGTGGGGGGAACTACCCTTCCCCAGGGAGTTCCACATCACTAAGGCGGAAAAATCTGGACAGACCGTCAGCGTTGGCGTGATCGGTGCCAGGGCGGTGTTCCACCGTAAAGTCCATACTCTGGAGAGAAATGGACCACCTCAACAGTTTCGGGTTCTCACCCCTCATTTGCATCAACCATCTGAGGGGCCTGTGGTCCGTCTGAACTCGGAAGTGAGACCCAAACAAGTAGGGTCTTAGCTTCTTCAGCGCCCAGACCACAGCAAATGCTTCCCGCTCTATTGCACTCCACCTACTTTCCCGTGGAAGTAACCTCCGACTTATGAAGGCTACGGGTTGGTCAAAGCCCTCCTCAGTCATCTGTGAAAGAACAGCCCCTACACCATGCTCTGAAGCGTCTGTTTGCACAATGAACTCTTTGGAGAAATCAGGGGCCAGGAGCACGGGCGCCGTGCACATGGCAGTCTTCAGGGTGTCGAAAGCTTTCTGACAGGTGTCAGTCCAAATCACATTCCTGGGCTGCTTCTTCGAAGTCAGCTCTGTCAAGGTGGTCACGATCGTGCCGTAGCCCTTGACAAACCTCCTGTAATACCCAGTGAGCCCCAGGAAGGCTCTCACTGCAGTCTGGGTCTTGGGGGGTTCCCAAGCCAGGATGGTTTCGATTTTGGGCTGCAAGGGGGCTACCTTGCCACTCCCAACTTGGTGTCCCAAGTACACCACGGAACCCTGCCCAATCTGGCACTTGCTTGCCTTGATTGTGAGGCCTGCTCTGCGCAGAGCCATCAACACTTCCCAGAGGTGTCGCAGGTGTTCGGGCCAGGTGCCGCTGAACACCGCGATGTCATCCAGGTAGGCGGCACTGAACTCGTCCAGTCCAGCCAACACCTGGTTGACCAATCTCTGAAAGGTGGCAGGGGCATTCTTCATTCCAAATGGCATGACCCGGAACTGGAAGTGCCCATCTGGTGTAGAGAATGCCGACCTCTCCTTTGCCCCATCGGTCAAGGCGATCTGCCAGTACCCAGACGTCAGATCAAACGTGCTGAGAAACCGGGCAGCCCCTAGCCGATCAATGAGCTCGTCAGCTCTGGGGATGGGGTGCGCGTCAGTCTTCGTGACTGAATTGAGTCCTCTGTAGTCCACACAGAACCGGAGTTCGGGTGTGGCTCCCGGCGCAGCAGCCTTCGGAACCAAGACCACGGGGCTGGACCAAGGACTGCTGGAAGACTCAACCACCCCGAGGGCAAGCATCTTGGAGACCTCCTCCTTGATGCAGGCCCGCACCCTGTCAGTCACCCGGTAAGCCTTATGCTTCACCGGCAAGCTGTCTCCCGTGTCCACATCATGGACGCACCAATCTGTGACACTCGGAACCAGGGAAAACAGGTCTGGAAACTGCCCCAGCAACTGGCGGCAATCCTCCTGTTGTTCGGCGGTCAGGGAGGGTGAGAGGTTAACTCCATCCACTGACCCATCCTTCTCACAGGCCACCAAGAGGTCCGGTAGAGGCTCTGACTCCTCCTCCATTCCGTCATCGGTTGCCAACAACATGCCCACTTCGGACCTTCGCAAGTGGGGCTTGAGGCGGTTGACATGTAGGACCCGCAAAGGGTTCCTGGCCGTCTTCATGTCCACCAAGTATGTCACGGGGCTCTTCCGTTCCACAACCTCGAATGGTCCTGTCCACTTATCTTGAAGGGCACAGGGCTCCACCGGGGCTAAGACATACACCTCTTGTCCAGGCTGAAGCTCGACCAGAGTGGCATTCTGATCGTACCACCGCTTCATCTCTTCCTGGCTCGCTTCCAGATTTGCCTCGGCAAGTTGTCTGAAGCGCCTGGTCTGGTTTCTGAAGGCCAGCATGTAGCTATATACACTCTGGGGAGGTTTCCTGGGAGATTGCTCCCAGCCTTCTTTTACCAAACTCAGCGGTCCTCTCACGGGGTGACCGTACAGCAGTTCAAAGGGACTGAACCCTAGGGACTTCTGTGGCACCTCGCGATATGCAAATAGTAGGCATGGTAAGAGGACGTCCCACTTACGCCTCATCGGACCTTCCAGGCCCATGATCATGCCTTTGAGGGTTCGGTTGAATCTTTCAACCAACCCGTTACCTTGGGGGTGGTAGGGCGTGGTGAACTTGTACGTTACGCCACACTCCTGCCAAAGGGATTTCATATATTTCGATATGAAATTGGTCCCCCTGTCGCTCACTACCTCTAGAGGGAATCCTACTCGTGAGAAAATTCCCATCAGTGCACGCCCCACCACGGGAGCCGTCACTGTCCTCAGAGGTATGGCTTCAGGGTACCGGGTGGCATGGTCCACCAAGACCAGGATGAACCTGTTGCCCATGGCTGTCTTGGGGTCCAGAGGCCCGACGATGTCAATACCCACTCGCTGGAATGGCGTACCGACTACAGGGAAGGGTTGGAGGGGAGCCTTGTTCTTCCCTCCCGTCTTCCCACTTGCCTGGCAAGTCGGACAGGTTCTGCAATAAGTGTCGGAACTCTTATGCATCTGGGGCCAGTAAAAGTGGGTGACAAGCCTGTCATAGGTCTTGTCCATCCCTAGATGTCCTGCTAAAGGCACATCATGAGCCAAACCCCGTAGGAAGGCTCTGAACTTCTGGGGTACCACCAGCACACGGGCTGACCCAGGTTCAGCAGCCTTAGGCTCCGAATACAGGAGGTCATTCTCCCAGTACACGTAATGTGTTTTGGCCTGAACACCATTGGCCTGGTCTGCAGCCTGCTGCCGCATACCCACGAGAGAAGGGCATTCTTTCTGCTCCCTGCAGAATTCCTCCCTGGAGGGTCCTCCTTCTTGCTGCCAATGGGTCAGCTCAGGCAGGTCCCCCAGTTCAGCGATCTGTTCCCCTGTAGGCTCCAGGGCATCCCCCTCAAGGTCTGCCTCCTCCTGGACCGTAGGAACTTCAGGGGCCGGTTTCCCGCGCCCCCTGCGCCTTCTCCCTAAGACCGGTTCCTGGGCCTCTCCATCAGGCCCCAGGACCTCTCGATCACCCTTACTGGCTGCCATCGACCGTGTGGTCACGCACGCCCAGTCAGGCAGACCCACCATCCGCAGGTGAGTCGTTTTCTCCACCTTTTCCCAAGGGGAGTGCTCCAAGTCGTTCCCTAGCAAACAGTCAACAGGCATGGTTTTCCTCACACAGACCTGCAGAGTACCAGAGACCCCCCCCCACTCAAAGGGAACTTGAGCCATCGGACACTGGCTCTCGGAATTATCAGCATTGATAACCCTACAGTAGGCATGGGGTACAACCTGCTCTTGAGACACCAGGTGCTGCCTCACTGCCGTCACACTGGCTCCTGTGTCTCTAAGAGCCTCGGCTTCCTTACCATTGATGATCACCACCTGCCCATATTTTTTAGTGTTAGAGGGCAGGTAGTTCGTAGGGATCATCTCGCTGTCTCCTAACGAGACCAGGGTCATGTGAACGGGATCTCCACCCCCCGGGACCATCATTTCTTCTCCCAGGTGAACGCTAGTCACTTGTCGGGGCGGAGCACCGGTGGGTGCGGGTTTTCCAAATAGGCGACACTTGGGGTCACTGGATATGTGCCCAGGCTCGCCACATTTGAAACAATTGAAGGGCCCCTTTGGAACAGGTTTACCTGTCGGGGCCCCATTCTGCTTCGGGGGTGGGGGAGGCTGAGAACCCTGCTGCGGATTCCCTTGGGAACTACTTTGGGGGCCTTTTTGGAACCCTTTCTGTTTTCCCCCTTTGTCCCCCCCACTCTTCTGCTGGGGACCCTGCCCACTCTTGGCGGAATCTCCCACGGGACCCTTGTGGACCCTGGTGCTGAGCCAGCGGTCCGCCTCCTCAGCAAGCTTCCTCGGGTTGGACAGCTTGCTATCGATCAGATGTTGGCGTAACTCAGGAAAACAGTGATCAGACAAGTGCTCCCATGCAATTAAATCAAAGAGACCTTGAAAATCATTCACTTTGTTACCTTTCACCCAACCATCCAGTGCTCTGCAAAAGTAAGTCACATATTCCACATACGTATTCCCAGGCCGCTTAGTACACCCCCTAAACTTCTGTCTATACATTTCAGGGGTAAGCCCGTACCTGCTCAACAAAGCTTCTTTCATGTGGGTATAGGACCTCTGATTCTCGACGGGCAAATCTAGCAAGGTATCTCTCCCTTCGCTAAGGAACCTTCCCCACAACCCCGCTCCCCAATCCTTCTCAGGGACCCGGTGGGAGGACATGGCTACCTCATATGCCCTAAACCATTGTCCTATGTCATCCCCCTTAAAGAACTCCTTGACTACGTCCTTCGGGATATGCACTCTTGACTCTACCTGCACTGGCGATGTGCTGCCACCAGAGGGAGGACGATCCAAGCCTCTTTCCTTGAGACTTATCTCCCTCATTTTCACCTCATAATCCATCTGGTGCTTTCGCTCTTCCAGCGCCATTCTTTTCGTTTCAAGCTCCAGCTGGATTTTTAATTCTGCCAACTTTCTTTCATGATTCCGGGTTTCCTTCCTGTCCGCCAGCTCCTCTGGCGACAGGCCTTTACCCAAGCTGTGCTCGCTGTCTTGTCGCTCGAGATCGATCAGATCCCCAAGTGCATTCTGCTCCTCCGTTGCATTCTGCTCGGCGAGGTCGTCTTGCTCTTCCGGGGTCTTTCTTGATTCCACCCAGGCTTTCAGGGCCTTGTAGAACTCCGGTTTGTTTTTGCAACCAGCGTGCGGAACCTTTAGTTTCCTACAAAAAAACTTCAGCTCCAGCTTTGAGTACTTGTCTAGCTTTGCGGCGTCCCATTCTATCTCCAAAACCTCGGAGGTCGTGGACTCCGCTCCATCCAGGCTCTTGGTGCCCGGCATGGTTTCGGTACTCGGAATCTTCTTTCAAAAAGCAAAGTCTGTGGTTTCAGTAACTGTACCGTAATCCTTGTGTAGCGGTCAGAAGCTCAGGTATAACTATCGCAAGTGTAAATTCGAAAATCCCACCGCTGCCACCAATGTAGGAAGGGGGAGACTCTAGTTGGCGCAGTGCGAGCACTAGCGACAAGCAGGGACTCTCTCTTCCTCGTCAGGGCTGAGGGTTACCTTCCAGACAACCTCTGCTTACCCTCTAGGTAGTGTGGCTTAAGCAGTCTTAGGCTAATCTTTGGGGCACATAGGGTTAAACACCTGCAACAGTACACCTTTACAACCAACCCACCACACAACGAGACCAGACTGTATTCTTGTAAAAATATATCTCTTTATATAAACTTTACGCAGGCTTGTGAATACCGTCAATAACTTTTACGGATACGGTTGCAGGATATCAGCTTTAAATTACCACAGTTCTTATCGTAGTTCTTGTGAGGCCCGTAGGCCGGTGTTAAACAAAGTTCTCTGTGGAGCCAGCGGCTTCCAGGGGATCTGTCCCACGTCGCGTTGCCTTCCCGGTGTCGCTGATCGTTGCAGCTCTTCGGCCGAGCAGGTCACTGGTCGTCCGGGGCAGCGGTGCTCTGTGGCGGCACGGTCCTCTTCTCGTCGTCTACTCCGACCTTGTAGTCGGCGGCTGGGGCGGTGACAAGGGGCAGTACGGTCCCCAAGTGCAGGACGTACCCAGCCAAATGCCGGTGCAGCTGTGGGCTCACAGCTGGGCTGTCGGGCAGGCTACCGACCTTGTGGATTCTCGTAGGGCAATAGTCTGTCCTTGCAGGTGAGGGACGGCTCGCTATGCAGTCGCCTCGATAGCTCGGCCCGGACGGGTCCTCCTTCACTTTGCTCTCGGGCTCCCAGCGCAGGTGCGGTCACGATGTTCGGGCCAGCGGCGGCTGGTCCTCACTGTGCTTCCGCTGTAGCTTTGGGCCCCGGTCACGGTGGTCGGGAGGGAGTGGATGCCTTAGAGGAGCTTCCTCTTTGTCGGTACTGCGGCGGTGGTCAGTACCCGCAGTCGCTTTCTCCCAAGGGGGGTTTAGCGTCCACTGGTCCTGGGACGCTGGTCAGGGGGCAAGTTCAGTTCCAAGCCCTTGGAGATCTCTTGGCAGAGTTTGGCACAAGTAGCACAAAAAGTCGTTTCGTCGTTTTGTCTCCCTCTCCTTCAGCAGCAAGGCACCAGACACAAGCAAGAGTCAGCACCCTTCTTTGTCTTCTCGCGGTCCTTCTCGTAGGGCAGAGTCGTTCTGTGGCCCAAACTGGATCTAACTTTCAAGGAGCAGGGCTCCATCTTTTATAGGCCAAATCTTTTGTTCTCGCAGGCCAGGGGGGCCTTTGCATAGCCACTCTCAGTTCTGGAATACCCCGGCGGGTGTACTCCGGCTTCTGCTTTCAGTGTGAGGGGCAGGCGCATCAGACGCCCCACAGGAGGTGGAGCCAGCATTGTCCGGACAGGAGTGGCCAGAGTACCTTGTTGATGGGGGCTTCGCCCTTCCTGGGCCAGGTGCCGGCAGAGTCATCCGCCGCTCCCCAGGAGGGTGGAGCCAGCATTGTGGTGGCCGAGCACAGTGACAGTTCGAGTCAAGAGGCACTCCTACCTCCCACTAAGGTGTAATCTGCGCATTCACCACCTGTCATCCCTCCAGCCCTGTCACTCACACATCCCAGACAGTCGGATACACATACTGGCAGAGGCAACTGAAATGGTTAGGCAAGCAAATGCTGACTTTCTAAAAGTAGCATTTGCAAACCCAGGATAATAAAATAAACTTGACTACAAGAAATATCTCATCGTCCTGAGTCCAGGCATACTAAACATGACTCACTACCATGCTCCTTGAGCCTGCGGGGATTATAGGGTATAATAATCCTCGCAGCTCAGTCTGGCCTAATGGAGCAGGTAGCCTTCAGTAGTGAAATACGGTCTTCGTTGTAGGTCACTACCAGGACATGCCACGCACATCAGGGCTTGTCCTACCTCGCACCTACAATGCACCCTGCCCGCAGGCCTACCATAGGGGTGTCTAATATGTAGTCAAGGGAAGGGTCGGGGCTGGCAAGTGGGGACACTTGCCCAGCTAGCGTGACAGTACGAGACCGCACGCGGGTTCTGCGGTCGCAGTTCCCAGACACAAGTTTACGGCTGCTCGGGTGGGTGGCGCAACCAGCGCTGCAAGCCCACCAGCAGTATCGGCATCTACACGCCCCGGCACTCTCTCGTGCGCTTTACTGGGGACTAACAGTAAATCCAATGTACCAATCAGGGATACCAATCATATGTACAGTTTACAGTAGGGAGCACTTGCACTGCGGCACGGATCAGCCGTGGCGCAGTGCCCTGAGTATCGGAAAACCAGCAAAACATCGGAGGCACATCAGCAAAAAGTGGAAGGGAGACTCACGCCAAGGTGCCAGGTCTAACAAGCGGTACATAGTGGACCTTGCCTTCTGAATCAAATAGATAATCAAAAGAAATCCACTAGAAAGCTTAAGCTTATATCCTTCCAGATATAGTAGTATTCCTTGAGGGAAAAGATTTACTTTTCTTAAAATAACCCTCACCCACCAAAAGGTCCCTTGGTAGCATTGCTTCATCATTGGGTTCTTTCTGCCCCACTGCGGGACGGGGCATTGTGCAACCAACGGAGAAGTGGTAACACTTTCTGGAAGGTATGGGCTATATTACTAAAAGAGATGAGTGGAAGGGTCAGTGAGATAGTGAACAAACATTTGAAAAGATACCTGGCCAGTAGGGACGTAAATTTTATTAAAATCCTGTGGCTGTATTGTCAAAAACAGGGATGTTGGAGGTGCACAATATAATGTATGTGTGACTCCTGGTCTACATGTGTCAAGCCTTCCCCTTCGGCTTTTCTTCAGGGCCAAGTACAATTGATCCCCAATACCACTCCTGAATTTTGGCTATTGTATTCTTTAGAGCCTAGTCATGGTATATCATTGTGCTTTATACGATACCCAATTAGTATGATGCTTCAATACTACCTATTTGGTAAGATGACCAAATTCATTTTATTATTGTCCTAACTTTTCCCCATGAGCTCTGCACATGAGAGGAGGGATGCTTGTAGTCAAATTTGCCTCAAAGCTACCCCCTTGCCCAGCATACTTTGCCTGCCCATGACTCCGTCAGCAAATTGAGACATCTTATCAAATAAATAGCATTGAAGCATCATATCATAGGGAAAACTACAATGGACCTGCACGGAACTTATACCATTACCTCAGAAAAAATCACCTGCAACATTGATAACTTGACCCCCAAACTTGTTATCACTGCCAACTACACCCTGAGCAGCACATTCATCTACACCATCAGCCTCGACACAACAACATCCTACATGAATCTAATAGCAACTTCAAAGCCTGGAACACTGCTTCTGAAGATAGCATGGCACCTCTCAAAGCCAATAATCTTAAGAGAAGCTAGCTACAAGCAAGTTGGTAGATGAAAGAGCTCAGACTCACCAAATGCTTCTACACGTAACTTGAGGCAGAGGTAAACAAAGTTGGAATAGCACCGACAACACCTACAAATCTGCCCTCAAATGCTACCATCAGCAAATCAGAGTCATCAAATGCTCAATGCTCTCAGACCATACCAAAAGCATAACCAATTGTACAAAGGAAATCTTAGTCATAGTGAAAGACTTCACCTTTCCACCAGGATGCTCGACCACTGTACCTCCACTTCTCAGGAACTCTGCACCCAGCTGTCTCTTTTCTTCAGGAACCAGATCACCAGCATCTAAGAAAATTCTGAGCCCCAATCTGACTATTCCACCTTTCCACAACCCTCACCCCAAAGCTAAATTACTCAATCACTGGAACCTTGCTCATCCCATACACCTCTTTCTTCAATGCCAGGATACCCTTCCGGGTGAGTTGGTTACTAAACAAATACACATAACATAACACAACACAATGAGCTTATGCTTGCAATAACAAAATTAAACACAGCAGCAGCTGTCTGTGTTGTGGAGGTATAGTCAATAACATATCACTGTTTCAAAAGGACCAGAACTATTGCTACATTTAGAAGCAAATTGTTGGCCATCTTGGAATGGTAAAGACAGTTATAAGGCATGGACAACAGCACTCCATCATTGTCTTCTGGATTAGAGTAAGTGTCCACGTTGGATGCAAAGCACTGCAGATGACCCATTGGCACTTCCTGGGGTGCTGTGGTATAGTCTTCAGAAATGATAAAATAAAAAGATGAGAAGTAAAAAAAATGAAAGGGGAATTATAAAAGGAGACACTTGAAAACTAAAGGAATGGTTAACCTGCCCTGACAGACAAGAAAACTTATTTTCAGGTAGATGTAGATATGTGATCAGAAAATACCATAACTCACAGTACAAGACAGCCGAAGACTGATGTGGACCGAATCATTACCCCAGGCAGTATGCTGCTGGAAGTGAGTGTAAATGACACTCACTCAGTCAGACCATTGGCTGAACAAAGCTGACCCTCCTTGCACACTGCTGGTTGGGGGGTGAAGTCTCCTTTGCTGTTGAGGATCCGTGGGGCCAAGAACTCCTATTGTTGCCACCAGTAAGTCCCCCATAGCAGGATTGCTGAGACTTCTTCGGAGGCTCTGCCCTCTTTCTCAACCACTTTGCAAACATGCCTCCTGGCGCATTAATGGTTGGATTATGCAGTCCCCTTTGCTACAAAGGGTCCTTGTTGGCTAGGATATCCTATTGTTGCCACCAGTAAGTCCCCCATTGTGGGATTGCATCGGAGGCCCTGCCCCTTTCTAAACCACTCTGTAAATGTGCCTTCTGGCACACTACTGGCTGGTTGAAGGAAGAAATCCTCTTGGCTGCTATTGTTGCCACTAGTAAGTTTCACACAGGAGGACTGCTGAAACTTCGTTGGAGGCCTGTCCCCTTTCTCAATCACTCTGCAAAGACGCCACCTCGTGCATTACTGGTTGGGGATTAAAGTCCCCTTGCCTGCTGATGGTCAATGGGGGCCAAGAACCCCTATTCCTGCCACCATTAAGTCCCCACATATTGCTGAGACCTCCTCAGAGGCCCCACCCCCTGTCTCAACCACTTGGCAAAGTCACCTCCATGAGCACTACTTTCTGAGGGATGAAGTCTCCTTAGCTACTGATGGGCGTTAAAGGCCAAGAGCCCCCAATTGCTGCCACCAGTACGTCTCCTAATGCAGAATTGCTGAGACCTCGTTGGGGGTTTCCCCCTTTCCCAACCACTCTCACCTCCGGGCTAAGGGTGAGTGTGCCAGTAAACTCCACTCCACAGGCTGTTGGCAGAGTTTTGGCTGAACTCTGCATGCCAAGGGGAGCGCGGAGTGGCAATAATCTGTGAACTCCCCCAGCAGGGCAGTGCTTTACTGCCCAACCATATTTGTAACCCACCTCTCGTAAATTGTGGACCTGAAAAAGCTCTACTGTTTGCTGACAATTTTGTCCTTGTGGACTGTATGCCCATTGGGCTTCAGACATTTGTATGCCTTGTAGACTTATAGTAAAATAAATAGATTATTAGTTAATATGACTAAGAGTAAGATCATGCAAATAGTTAAGATGCAACCTCAATGTCTCTGTTTTGCAGAAGAGAAGAGAAAGAATAGTTGGGATAAAAATGGTGCCAACAAATATATTGAATTTAAATATGTCCTGGACCACTAGATCTATCTGCCTTTTGTCAATTTACCATTGCCTTGCACCATGTGTTACATTGTACACATTGTATTGATTAGAAATGACTTAGCGGAGTGATACCCTTTTGAATGCTCAGTGTTTGAAAACCCAATAAAAAGATTTGGGCATAAAAAAGGAGCTTGGTTTCCTGCAGGGCCTGGCTGGGAATTGGTACAAATAGGGGCATTTTCTATTACTTTTGTGGGGCAGCCCAGCAAGCCATCTTTTTGCGCTGCTCAGCTTCATAAGTAAAGGGAAGGAATGTGCTGTACTTATCTCATATGGTGTATTCCTGTCCTTTCCCTTGCTCTGCCACAGTTTCAGCAGCCTAACACCAATGAAGGCACCCTTACACCAAGGTGCGAGGGTACCTGTGTTGTAGGCAGGGTTGTTTTTGAGCAGGAAGGGGCATCTTTCTGAGCAAAAACAATACTGAGAGGCTTGTTTCTCTTTCTATGTGTGCTGCAGAAAAACAAGCAGAAATAATGACATGTTTCTTTGTTACACCTCTCCGCTCTAGGCATATCTTTTTGGAGTATTCCCAGGTTTACCTGTTCTTGTAAATCTGGAAATGCATCAAAATCCATGGCTGTTGCATCGGAACAAACACCCAACACCCATTAAAATACCTCATAGGTTTAAAGCAATACAAGGCCGTGATTTGCTGTGTGTTATCTTCCTCGAGATGTATGAAGCCATGCAGGGCCATGCACAGTGACCTTGCATTGCTTCAAAAATCTCATTTTTGTCTGCGTCACCCTTGTATAACCTTGCATGCTACAAGAGCGATGCAAGGAGACTCATAAATGTGCCAAGTTGACCTGCTTCTGGAGTGTGAGAAACTCCCCGAGAAGGACCATAGATCAGGGGTGGAGGACTGCTGGGTAAGTATGTATGCATCACCCTTCTTTTACTTTTAGTGTCCTTAAGGACATCATTTCTCCAGGGACTCAGATGGAGAAAATAGGCGAGACACAGCGCAAGAGGAATACGTGAGTGTAGCCGGAGTCTCCGTGTGGCCTCCAGTGCCCAGGGACCACAGGTGCGAGGATGTCAGATCGTACCATGCCAGTGTCTGAGTGGGTGGCTACACAAGAGCAAATGTTCCCGCCTGCGTGGACGGTGGGCGGGAGCGAGGGTACTGCTGGCTCGCTCCTTTGTAGGCACAGCTTAGTGTGTAAGGAAGGGAGCAGGGCGAGGTGGCTTGGCCGCTCTGGTGTGGGGTTCCTCATTACTTCACAATGAAGAGGATGGGCATCAGCAAAAAATAAAGCAAACAGGCATAGTCCAAAGCCGTAAGAAAAAAGGAAACTGTGGGGCATATCTAGCAAGGAGTTAGGTCGCCCATGCGCTACTAATTCAGATTTATCAAGCCACGCAAGGTCACCTTTCATGGCCCTGTGTGACTTGGGCAATCTATAGTAATGCATTGCAGTGTAAACTGCTGCATTCTGTTACTCTGTCACAGGATGCATTCCATAGGCGGAGTGTGGCTATTCCCATGCATCTATTCATGGATTGTGGTGCATTCCCACATTTACCATTTGGTAGACCTGGGAATGCGTTAAATGTTATGCTTCCCCAAGTGAGGCGTAATGAGGAGAAATATATTTATTTCTTCCTGTTTTTTTCTTCTATGTGTGCCTCATTCTGCAGAAACAGAGGAAGACACCTCTGAGGATTGTTTTGTGCAGGAAGATGCCCCTTCCTGCATAAAAACAATCCTGTCTGCAATGCAGACACACTTGCACCACGGCGCAAGCGTGCCTGCATTGTGCGCCAGTGCAAGGGAAGGACAATGAATGTGCTGAATATTGTCAAATATGGCACATTCCTGCCCTTTACCTTTCATGCAACGCTGCAAGGTGGCTTACTGCACTGCATGAAATATTGATAACCCTGCGTCAGAAAGCTCACTTTTTAAGAAAAGACAAAAGAACACGGGGGAAGGGATTGTACCATAAACGCCCACTGCTTTATCAGCTGGGGCCAAGGAGCACCCATAAACATCCGGAAGGGGCTAGGAATTTGGTATTCAATTTTCATAGTGTCCCAGTGGAAGCGGGGGTTCCACAAAAGTGTAGCCAAGTGTTATAAATGGAGTCAAAATTATGGTAGCCCCAAAAGAGAGCTCATACATGATTTGTTAAATGACACCCTAAGTCTCCCAGGTGTATTGATTAGTGACCTGCAGAAACTCTCCTTCACTTTTCAAGCACTCCAGGTGCTTGGACTTAAGTCCGAAAGGTCCAAGAATGCAGGGGCCCTTCATGCAGAGTTAATGAACCACTGCATAGTTGGCTCATTGGTGACCAGCTCCAAACTTCATTTTGCTGAAATTTTCATGAAAACTGAAATGTGGTGTGATACATATCAGTAAGGGTGAGCAGTCAAAATATCGAAATTTTAATATCGACCTACACTATAATTGAGTTTTTAATATTTTAAGGACAGAATATCAAAGTCAAGAATATCGTTGACCAGAATATCGACTGCAAAGGAAAGTAATATCGATTTATTTAATATCAAAGTAAGTAATATCAAAATAAATAATATCGTTAGCAAAAATATTGTTGTAAATATTAACAAATTTTTTTACTGTTATGTTATGTATTTAGTATGTATTTTATATGTATGTTTAAAATATTTTTTATGTTTTTTCATTATTTTCAAATATATGTATTCAATCTTTAGAAAATAGTAATTCTTTAAATATAATTTTTTGCATTATAGTATTAGACCGGGTTGTGGGATCATAGGGGAATAGGGTTGGAAGTAATTTAGTTATAATTAATTATTTAATATGTTTTTATTTAGTGTTATTGATGGTTAATTTATTGTTCATTGATTTTTAATCAGTAATTAGTTTTTATTAATTGGTTAATTCATAATTATATTATTTATAATTCATTTACAGTGACTTTTAATTTTTGTTATTTTTAATTAAATTATTGTTAAAAAAATATTAATTGGTAACTAATTTTTTGTTTAATTGATTAATTGATAATTACATTAATTGTGTTAATTTGTATGTGTAGCTCATTGTGTGTTTATAGAGGAATAGGGTGGGAAGTAATTCAAATATAATTAATTAATTCATATGTTTTTATTCATTGTTATTGAATATTAATTTATTGGTAATTAATTATTAATTGGTAATTAATTTTTTTAGTTGGATATTTTAAATTATATTAATTTTAATAATTTACAATTACTTTTTATGTTATTGTTAATTAAATTATTGTTAAATAAATAGTAATTGGTATTTAATATTTTTAATTGATTAATTGATAATGAAATTAATTGTGTTAATTTTTATGTGTAGCGCGTTGTGTGTTTATAGGGGAATAAGGTGGGAACTAATTTAATGTTATTTAAGTAAATATTAATTTATTTTAATAGGTATTTATTAATAATGTTGTTGTTAAATAATTATTAATGTTACTTGTTTTATACAAAATATTTAATTGATAAGTATGTTAATTTAACTCCTAAACTATCCAACACTTTCCCTAATGTTGCACTCACTGGAGTGGGAATAGTAATTTTATCCCTACGCTATCCAATGCTTTCCCTACCGTTACACTCTGTGGAGTTGGAATAGTAATTTTTACCCCTACTCTATCCAATGATTTCCCTACTGTTGCACTCACTGGAGTGGGAATAGTAATTTTAACCCCTACGCTATCCAACGCTTTCCCTACTGTTGCACTCACTGGAGTGGGAATAGTAATTTTAACCCCTATGCTGTCCAAAGCTTTCCCTACTGTTGCACTCTTTGGAGTTGGAATAGTAATTTTTACCCACTACACTATCCAACGCTTTCCCTACTGTTGCACTCTCTGGAGTTGGAATAGTGATTTTTACCCCTACGCTATCCAACGCTTTCCCTACTGTTGCACTCACTGGAGTGGGAAAAGTAATGTTTAACCCTACGCTATCCAGCACTTTCCCTACTGTTGCACTCTCTGGATTGGGAATAGTAACTTTTACCCTGACAATATCCATAGCTTTCCCTATGTTGTAATATGTGGAGTGAGTATATATATATCGATTTATAAGTAGATGTTTAATTAATTTTAATATTATAAGTATTAGTTATTATTTTTACATTATTATTAAAACATTTAAAAAACGATATTTTTAACATCGATATTTTTGACAACAATATTTTTTTCCGATATTTTTGTACTTACCTTTATGTTGAAAGGACTTCGATATTTTTGTCATCGATATGTCTGTGTCGATATTATTGTTTGACGATTTTTTGTCTGTGGATATTTTGTTAGAGATTCATCAGTAAGGCATGCTGGCCTGGTTGCAAGCTTCACAATTACAGCTAAGAACTTCTGTTTTACATAGTGCATGAGGATTCTGTAGTCTTGAATTCCTATTTTGCAAGAGTTCAGTATGTGGCATTATAGAAGTAGAGCTAGTGCAGAAGTGCAATGTAAAAACAGTTCAATCTGAGCCTCCGGTCCTGAAACAGAATATAACATTTTCTAGCTATCGTCAGAGAATGTTTCAATTCTATTAAGGACACGTAGGCGAGGAGTATTCCTCCTGATTGGGTACAATCCATTACCTTCCCTGTATCCTAAGAAGTCTTCGATGCGGGATTTGTATATTTTGAGTGTTATTTCACTGCAAGTGTTTAACAAAGCTTCTTATACCTTTGTTAAACCCTTGCAGTGTTTTGTTCTGAAATATGTCTCTTGCTATGCTTTGCATGAAGCTTGTCAATTTATGAAAATCTTAATTTCTACCAATATTGTAAATATATATGATTGGTTTTACACATGATTGATGGTTTGGGGAATTTACTCTCAGCATCTTGTTGTTTTCCTTAGACTCAGACCAGAAGAAAGATGATTTGCTTTTGTTTGATCTCAACATGTGTCCTAAATAATGTTATTAAAAAAAATCCCCATTGAAATGAATGATATAAAATTCTCACTGAATGGAGCATTATCATTGTAAACCATATGAAGGTCAAAATATTCAAGTCAGATGGTATTCTTGCATACAGTCCAAGCAACCAGACACTTTTGCCTGGACTTGGGGATGTGTGGATTCATTTAGAAATATAACCTCCTATTGTAGCAGCCTTTGGCTGGGTTTGGATCCCATGGGAGCTGTGGTTTCATGAACGAATGTGACCTCCTAATATTGCAGCTTTGGCTGGGCTTGGTATACAGGGGAGCTGTCGGTTCATGAAGGAATGTGGCCTCCTATTATTGTAGCCTTTGACTGGACTTTGTTTCGTTTAAATACTTTATTCGACAACATTGTCATAAAAGCTTGTATCCCTAAACTAGACAGAATAAATACTAATCTAATAATAAAAACGTATTAAATACCATACAATTTGTACTTTGTTGTCGAATAACAATTTTTAAAAATTACACATTTAAAAAAAAAAGTAAAAAAAAAAAATATATCATCACAGCCCAAAGGAAGCTCAAGTAGTTCATAGGAGTTTTAAAGTGCACGTGCGTATTATCCAAGCCCACCCCAGGAATTTAGCCACAGCAATTGCAAGATTGGGGGCACAGTTTGATTTCAAGACCCTAAAAGCCTCTAAACATCTCCTTGTACCCAAATTTCTGCATGCGGGTTTCAACCATCTATTCCTTGGGGCAGCATATAAGGGACAAACAAATAGAAAATGCAAGATATCTTCTACATGGGATTTACAATGGAAGCATGTGTTTACATTATCAGAAGACCATTTGACAGTAAAAGCATTTAGGGGCAAGGTGCCAATTCTGAACTGGAAAAACAATTTCCTATCTAGAGGCTTGGAGATCAAATCCCAATACTGTTCAAACATTGGGGAAGTTTTAACTTCTAGGAACTGGGATGTCAGGGCAGGAGATTGACTAGAGGTCAGTGCAGCATTGTTTATCATGTCCCAGTATAACTTTTTTAGAGTAGTCTTTGAAGGAAAATCATCTGGGTCTGTTACGGACCACAAGTGCTCAAGGTGCAATTTTTGAAGTAATTTCCTCACTTCTTTTAGCCAAACAACTTTATGGAAAATGTCAGAGTTATCGACATCCAGAAGGGCAGCTGCGTAATGACTCAACTCCGGAGTGGTTTTTATACGCCTCCAATATAGGAGGGGACGCAGTCTGATCATGTCCTCAATCCTTTTCCTCCCAAGGTCGTAGTGGAGAGGAGTTGAGGGGGTGCTTTGTGGAACACCAATTAGGCCCCGCAGAAATGTGTTTTCTGCCACTGTTAAGGTGTTCAAATTGGTGAAACCCCAAAGTTCTGATCCATAAAGGCATGCACCCAGCACTTTCATGCCATAGATCTCCATTATTGGCTGTATTGGTTTTGTGAATGAAGATTTGTGCTTTTTGGCTATTGCCCCTGCCAACTGGTTAAATTTTAACAGTACAAAGTCCATATGAGATCTCCAATTCATACTAGCATTCAGGGAGATGCCTAGGTAGGTGAAGGCATCCACTTCTTCCAAAGAAGCCCCATTGTACACCATTTTCCCCTTGAATTTCTTAGAGGGATTCAGATTCATAAATGTTGTCTTTGTTGTGTTTATTTCTAAGCCCCGGATCCGGCAGAAATCACCAAAAGCGTTTATTGTCTTTTGTAGACCACTAGGGGTCCGCGAGACCAGCAGGGTGTCATCTGCGAACATTAGTACTGGAACTCGCTTCCCGTCTAGTAATGGAGCGTCCGTCGGAACTTGCTTCAGAAAGTCCACAATGCCATTGATGTAGAGGGAGAATAAGGTGGGGGCCAAGACACAACCCTGTCTCACGCCTCTCTCAACAGGGAAGGATTCCGTGACCTCTCCCTGGGCTCCCCACCTTATCCGGGCATAGTTGTTCTCATGGAGCCTTACAAGCAAAGTTAATAATTCAGGACTTATTCCTAAATCCCTTAAAACATCTCAGAGTTTTTGCCGGGGAACTAAATCAAACGCTGACTTCAGGTCAACGAAAACAGCAAACAGAGGACCATTTAGCAGGGTAACATTTTTCCAGTATATAGTTGGGAAGTGGAACACCTGATCGACAGAGCTGGTTAAAGGGCGAAATCCCGCTTGGTAAGGGGAAAGGATGTCCTTATCAACTATCCAGGCTTGTATCTTGCTTTGAACCATCCTGCCCATCAGTTTTTGGGCACAATCGATGAGGCTGATGGGCCTGTAGTTGCTTGGTAGAGCCTTGTCCCCTTTTTTGTAGACTGGGATTATTTCTGCTCCTTTCCATGTTGCTGGTATCTTTGCCCCCTGTGCAATGGCATTTCCAAGCCATACAAAGTATTTACACCAGCTATCTCTGTCTGATAAGAAAACATCTGCCGGTATGCCATCAATTCCTGGTGTCCTGCCTCTGGTCACTCCATCCATTGCCTCGTGTACGTCTTTTAATGAGAATAATTCATTAGTAAAAAATACCCTTTCAGGAAGGGGAACAGCCTGTAGACCTGGATTGTCAGCATATTGGAGTTTGAAAAAATCCACCCAGGACTCCTTAGGTACATGGTTTTTCGGGCATTCAGCTACACCCCCTGAGCCCCACTTTAATATGGCCCAGAACTCTTTCTGATGTTTATCAACACATGCCTTCTTCAAATCTAGCCAAAGGTTCTCGTCCCATTGCTTTTTTGCCTTAATCTGGGTTTTTCTATATTCATCCCTGGCATTTAGAACTCCCGTTCTAGATCTTAATGCGATACTAAGGTTATGTCTTGCTATTCTACATGATTGGTCGTACCAGCCCTTCTTTATGGGTGGTCCAATACCCTTCCTCTTCTTGTTTGTTTTAAAGAATAGCTTCTGGATACTAGCAAAGAACTTTGGCTGTGACTCTTCAATCCTTGCTTTAAAATTTTCATCGTTCATTAAAACCTGTAGTCTGGCGACTTCATCAATAACTAGCCCCTCAAGGACCTGCATATCCTCTGGGTTGCCTGCTAAAGTTGCCCATCTGATATGACGGAGACTGGACTTTGTACCCAGGGGAGCTGTGGGTTCATGAAGTAATGTAGCCTCCTAATAATGCAGCTTTGGCTTGGCTTGGTACCGGGGGAGCTGTGGGTTCATGAAGTAGTGTAGCCTCTTATTATTGCAGCATTGGCTCAGTTTGGTACCCAGGGGAGCTGTGGGTTAATGAAGGAATGTGGCCTCCTATTATTGCAGCTTTGGCTGGGCTTGGTACCCATCGGAGCTGTGAATTCATGAAGGAATATAGCCTCTTTTTATTGCAGCACTGACAGGGCTTGGTACCCACAGGAGCAGTGGGTTCACTAAGGAACGTGGCCTTCTATTATTGCAGGCTTTGGTTGGGCTTGGTACCCAGGGGATCGCTGGGTTCATGAAGGAATCTGGCCTCCAATTATTGCATCTTTGGTTGGGCTTGGTACCCAGGGGAGCTGTGGGTTCATGAAGGAATGTATGTAGCCTCTTATTATTTCAGCTTTGGCTGGGCTTGGTACCCAGGGCAGCTCACGGTTCATGAAGGAATGTGGTCTCCTATTATTGCATCCTTTGGTTGTGCTTGGTACCCAGGGGAGCTGTGGGTTTATGAAGGAATATAGTCTACTAATATTGCAGCCTTTGGCTGGGCTTGGCACCCAGGGGAGCTGTGGGCTCATGAAGGAATGTGGCCTCCTAATAGCAGGTTTGGCTGGGCTTGGTACCCACAGGAGCTGTGGGTTCATGAAGGAATATAGCCTCCTATTATTGCAGCTTTGGCTGGGATTGGTACCCAGGGGAGCTGTGGGCTCATGAAGGAATGTGGCCTCCTAATAGCAGGTTTGGCTGGGCTTGGTACCCAGGGGAGCTGTGGGTTCATGAAGGGATGTGGCCTCCTATTATTGCAGCTTTGGCTGGGATTGGTACCCACGGGAACTGTGGGTTCATGAAGTAATGTGGTCTCCTAATATTGCATCTTTGGCTGTGCTTGGTACCCAGGGGAGCTGTGGGTTCATGAAGTAATGTGGCCTCCTATTATTGCAGCCTTTGGCTGGGCTTGGTACCCAGAAGAGCTGTGGATTCATGAAGTAATCTATCCTCTTACTATTGCAGATTTGGCTGGGCTTGGTACCCAGGGCAGCTGTGGGTTAATGAAGGAATGTGGCCTCCTATTATTGCAGCCTTTGGCTGGGCTTGGCACCCAGGGGGAGCTGCTGGCTCATAAAGGACTGTGACCTCCTAATATTGCAGCTTTCGCTGCGCTTGGTACCCAGAGGAACTGTGGATTCACGAAGGATTGTGGCCTCCCTTTATTGCAGCCTATGCCTGGGCTTGGTACCCAGTGGAACTGTGGGTTCATGAAGTAATGTAGCCTCCTATTATTGCAGCCTTTACCAGTGGCTTGACAAACCTTGTGGCTGAACAAAAGCATCACCCAGAGAGTTAATAAGGCAACACTACATAGCTGTATCACTGGTGATACGGCTCCATACTTCATTTTATTCACATGTTCATGTAATTTGGTACGTGGTGTGATATAGACGACTAAGATGTAGAAGCATGGATAAAGGATTCATGGTGGCAACTCTGAGCTTCTGTTTAACATAGTGCACTGTGGGTGATGAGGTCTTGATGTACTCTGATACCACAGTAATGGAATTCTTCTATAACACACAAATTGGCTTGTTTTTCTGGAATTCACTGTCATACATAATTAAATTAGAGCCACTAGAGGTGCCCACAATCATATAGTGGGCTTTGTGAACACAGGTCCTGTATCCTACAGCAAGAGATAAATAATCTTAAAAATATCTATTGACACTGATGAATACAATATTTGCTTAGTCAAATATTCGTCTGTGTGCACATCTTTCTGTCTGTGTGCTGAGTCTCACGTGATGCTGCTCCAGGGTACTGACTCTTCTACTAGCAAACCTCAGGTGAGAGGAAATAAATTCATAATAGATGTGTCTGCATCATCGCAAGAAGGATCTGATGTCCTGTACAGTGCCCTCATCTGATCTGAAGGAAATCTATCTATCAATCTATCTATCTATCTATCTATCTATCTATCTATCTATCTATCTATCTATCTATCTATCTATCTATCTATCTATCTATCTATCTATCTATCTATCTATCTATCTATCTATCTATCTATCCTTGTTGTGCCTCTTGGGTGATCTTCAGACTAGCTTACGGCTACTTTTTGGCTTAAAGGACATGTGATCAGTACTATTATGATTGATAAGGTTTTATCAAATTTCCTTGTGCCCATGGCCACCCTGGCTGCTGCATATAGGCAGCTTTGGAAGGAGCTAAATCTAGTCGAGGAATTCCTACCAGTACAGATGTAGTCTAACCAATAGCGCCCCAACACTAAAATTATTTCTTTAAAGTCAGTCTCTGGCACCATATGAGCTGATAACATGCCAATTTATGTGTTTATTCAATAAACTATTTCTTCAAAGTTTTTATTTCCAAAGTATTTTATTCATACTTGTGTTCAAATTTCATGAGTTTTCATAGAATTTCCATATATTCTCACATCTTCATATATATCATCACTTTTCACATTTAATCCTTCCACATTAGTCCTTCCAATGCATTTCGGCATAAAACCTTCACCGGGGAAGTCTAAAAAGAATAATAACAAAAAAACGATGCAATCCTCCTCTGTGTATTTTTATCACATTCTCACTGACAAGTATGCAAAATTAAATCAAAATAAACATATGAGCAAAACTTAATAAATCTAAACGATACTAAGTGTTTAACCTCTAAACTATTTTACAGAAAATTTCTGAAGGCATACGTATGTGCTGTTGTATGATTAACCGAGTTAGTAGTTATTACATAATATCCAAGATTTAACCAAAACTGGTATAAAAATCTGTTAATTTCCGTAAACCTCAGGTTACTAGATTCAAGGACTCTGAGCTGAAGTGTATCAAATGGATGTAAATCACTACGAGGTAATCCTTATGCTTGCACTGTCATTGGTGGTTATTCACTTTTTGTGGAAAAGTCAAAATGCATTTCCGTGCTGATGGGTGGGAGATTATTAAATATCATTATCATGGCTCAACATGCTTAGCTGCCGGGCTGCGCCTCTCGTTCTTACCGTGACTCGTGTCCTAAGTTCTCCCTTCTATTGAAGCTGTCGCCATGCGCTATACTTGGCGTGTGACGTGTATATAGGGCGTTCCGTGTAATTGATGTAGGTTTAAAAGAACCTTACTATTGTGAGAATTGTGTCAATAAAGTTCTCAATACCGTGGTGTGATGCATTATGGTTAAACTATGTGTTCTGTGTGAAACAGATCGAAAGGAAAGTAACGGTATCAATCCTCAACAATATAACGGGATTTTAGACGCTGGATAGTGAATTATTTAATTTACTATTCCAACTCCAGTCCCCGTGGATAGCAGGGAAGGTGTTGGATAGTAAATTAAATATATTCCCTATCCTAGAGCGCCCCCCAGCGCAATGCGTTGTAATGGTTTGCGTTGTAATGGTTGCGATGTAATGGTAGTGAGTTGTAAAAAATGCGTTGTAAGTGATGTTCCCCATATAACGGCACTTAAAGCGGTAAACCAATTTCAGATCAAAAATAAAGGCCAGTGGTCATAAATTATACATTACATGCAGGATAAATACATGATTTCCACATAACGAAATGTAAAGTATCAACAAAATAGTATGAACTGCATAGTATGTCAGAGATTGTCCAGCACTACAGTAATGTAATCATCGGTGAAATGAACAGACACATTTCATAAGTAGCAACCAAATTCTATACGTTCATTCATCCCATGAGGTTTAAGGGTCTATAAAAAGTATATCAAGTGGTTTTCACGTCTTAAAAGGGCTTTCTTGTTATCTCTGTCCTCTGATTTTTTTACCACTTCTAGAACACAGGTTTTTATTTGGTTGATTTGGTGATTGGCTTCAATGTAACGGCTTTCTACCACAGATTTCAAAGCTTTTGTTCTTATATTGCTTTTATGTTTATTAAGTCTAACCTTCAATTTGCGTTCAGTCTGTCCAATGTCGGCTTTCCCGCATGGGCATTTAATCATGTATATAATATTTGTGGTGTCGCAGGTTGCATTGACATGTAGGTTAATTTTGTGCCCTTTCATTGGATGCGTGATGCTTTTGCCTTCCATAATATTATTGCAGTTATTGCAATTTCTGCATGGAATGGTACCCTTGTATTTCTTTGTAATTTCCTTGTGGGATTTTTGCTTGATAATTTCTCCCAAGTTTTTAGCTCTGTTGGATGCAAACATTGGTAAGTCTGTGAATATTTGGTTGAAACTCCAAACTTAGAAGACATTTCAGTGAAAACCAGTCAATGTTAGTCTATGGAAGGAAAGTTAGTTATCGGCTTTCAGGTGAGTACTCAATTGGTGAGGTTAAGGTTCTGGGCATAGACTCAGAGGTCTCCCAGGGTCAGAAAGGTACAGTGTTTACACCCTCAGCGGGACAGGGGCAGCCGGGTCCAGAGAGAGTAGGCCCAATGCATTCCAAAGGAGGGTAGGGGGCCTTTGGTTGGTGGCAGCAAGCAGGCAGGTCACTTGGCTGTGGGACTTGAACTCCTGGTCACTTGCTCAGGGCAAGTGGGGAAGTAGACTAGGGTAGTAGTTGCACTTCCAGCGGTACTCGAGTGGCTGGGTGCAGGGTGCTTTTGATCAGTCGGGCGCTCAAGGTTATTCAACGTGAAAGTTACAAAGTTAACAAAGGCTGCAGGCTCGGGGACGGAGATTCTTCAGGTGCGACCATCACTTCGAGAGGTAAGTTGGGTTCTTGGAGAAGAGGTAAGTACCCCAAAGGAGGGCACAGGGGGCCGTGGGGCGCCAGGTGCAGGGGTGTCTTTGGGTGTCGGGAAATTTTACCCTCTGCTGGTCGCTGTTGGGGGGTCCTTGGTTCTAAGGCTGCAGGCATCGTCTGGGTCATCGAGGAGAGTCTTTGGGCACTGGACTTTGGGTCCCAGTCACTGGGGAGATGTACTCGTGGTCTTGGATCACTCAGGCACGGGCCGGGCTCGGCGGGTGCAGAGTGGGCTGGATTTGCGGTTCCTGGCTGGCACCAGGGGTATTGCTGTTGGAGCAGAGCCTCTGCTCATGGGAGTCCCAGTCTTTGAGAGGCTCAAGGCAGGCAGGTCCTCTGGGTTTTCCAACGTTGCTGTCCGCAGGAGTCTCCAGGATTTAGTAGGGGCAGGTTCCAGGATCGACAGGCCGGTAGGGCTGGGGCCAAGTCAGATGGTGTTGTCATGTTGTTAGCAGCTGCACGGCGGGTCTTATTCTTCTTGATCTTCTTTCTTGTTTTCTTTTCTGTATCTGAGGAAGGAAGGTTCAGGGAACCCCTAAATACTGAATTTAGGGGTGTTACAGGTAGGGCAAGGGCAGGGACCAATGGGTTCCTGTCCTGGTGAGGGTATACCCCCTAGCCTGCTCCTCTCCTGTGGGAGGGGGGCAGAAGCCTAACTGTGATTGGGTAGGGCTCCCCATCTTCAAGATGGCTGGGGCCCAGGGTCTTGCTTCACCTCGCCTCTCCCACCTGAGGGATGGTGTTGACATAGGTTGGCACAACCCCCTTCCTGACGTAGGGTTTCCCGCCATTCTTCCCATCAGAGTGAAGGTCAGAACCGACGGAGACCAGTTGCTGGGTACAGCAAATGGTCTGGAGAAGCTCACAAGGGCTGAATGCCTTCGAAGCTCTGCCTGCACATCCTGAGGGAGGAGGCTTGGTACCTAGTCACAGGATGCACATTGTTGCATGCCCAGGAGAGTGAGGGCTCTCCACCCAGGGGTCCAGCAACATGTCTGCTGTGTGGCAGCCTAGGTAGCCCCTCAGACAAGACGTGGATTGTAGGTTAGGTTTCAGGGGGCATCTCTAAGATGCCCTCTGTAGTGTATTTTACATTAAATCCCACACTGGCATCAGTGTGGGTTTAATGTGCTGAGAAGTTTGATATCAAACTTGCCAGTCTTCAGTGTAGCCATTATGGTGCTGTGGAGTTCATAATGACAACCTCCCAGCACCATATACTCTTAATGGCATCACTGCACTTACAGTGCCCAGGAATGACCCTGGGTACTGTAGGGGCACAGGGCTCATGCACCTGTGTCCATACCATTGATATAGGGCACCCAGCTAGATGGTGACTGAAGTGTGCCATGGCAGTGGGTTTTGTGGGCATGGCACACAGGGATGTGTGCCATGTCAACTCTTTGTTTAGTTCTATACTTAGACACTCAGTCTACAAAGGCAGTTTATGAGTGTCAGGGTACAGGGCCCCTAAGGGTGGCACAATAAGTGCTGCAGCCCTTAGGGGTCTTCTCTGGTCACCATGCCCTGGGTACCTAGGGTACCATTTACCAGGGGCTGACAGGTGGCCAGAGATGCCAATTGGGTTTGAGTTTTAACACAGTTTTACGGAAGGAACATAGGCCCTGGGTACCTGGTTGGCAGGAGCCCAGGGCACACTCAGTCAAAGCACATCAGCAGTTCAGAAAAAAGTGGGGGCATAGCAATGCAAGAACGAGGGCACTTTCTCACACATAGGTCATTTCCTTTCTAATGGTTCTGTTCTAGAATGTCATGATATTCAACAAAAATATGAAATATCTTTGTATTATGTCACTCAATATCATCACTTTAACACTACTCTTCTACAATTTCTCTCACAATCCTCTATTTCTGTATTTAACAAATAATGTTCTCCTTCTACTCCAGATTTGTTCTTACAAACCAAAGCATCCTGTGTATACGAACCTCTAAATTCTTCCTCTATACAAAAAGCAAAATCTAATGTAGAATTACAGTGGGAAATGGTCATCAATAATTTTCCTTTTAATCTTGGAAATCTGTGTGGGCCAAGACTCACAATAAATCTTGCTCAGCAAGCACAACTCAAATATATATTTTTTTATAATAGATTATACCTAACTCCAAGGGGTCTTCATATGTTCAAACTTTCCAAACATATGTTGGTCTTGCCTCCATGATAAAGCCGATCTCATACCTTTGTTTTTTGACTGTCCCTTGGTTAAAAAAGAAGGTAAACAAGATATTGTCTCTCAATATACCTTTCAATACTCTACACCTCTTCTTAGGAGGCTACTCCCCATTTGTAAATTGTAATTGCTTTACAAATAACCAAATACAAATGGAAAGACACCACATAAGTTCCCTTCATTGGCTGGTGGAATCTACTCTGCCATCATCACAGATTAGTTAGAGCGAATGCCACTTCTCTACCTTTATTGCTTAAATAGACATGGTATGGCTTACACTCACATACTATTCATCTAGACAAGTTGTTCACTCCACATCTAGTATTACTAGTTTAGACCTCTATGAATTTTATACTGAATATATATTGCTGCTATAGTTTTTAGAATATTGTTGACAATCAATTAACCAATCAATCAATCAATCAATCAATCAGGGACTTGTTAAGCAAGCTACTCACCCATGAGGGTCATTAGGTGCTGGGGGGGGGGGGGGCAGAGGATAGGCAGCTCCGGTCAGTCGAAGAGCCAGGTCTTGAGGGTCTTCCTGAAGATGTGCAGAGAGGGGGCTCATCTGATGTCGACCGGGAGCTCATTGCAGGTCTTGGCCACAATGTACGAGAAGGCTCTTCCACTCGTTCTTGCTCTGTGGATGCCCAGGGTTTTGGTGAGGGCGAGGTTGGCAAATTGGAGGTTTTTCTTTGGTGCATTTAAGGATATTTTAGGTTGCTGGTTATGAATGCATGGGTGCCTGTCTTTCATGATTCAGGTAGATCCATTTGAAGGTCAAAGGGGAGGGTGATGAAGCAGGTGGAGGAGACTATTGACCTGTCAGGTCATGGAGAGGGAGGAGTTGAGTATGATGCCCAGGTTCGGGGTGTGATCCATTGGGGTGGGCGGGCTGCTGAGGGCAGTGGGGCGCCAGGTGGGGTCCCATGCAGTGGGAAATGGTCTGAGGACAAGGACCTCTGTCTTCTCCAAGTTGAGCTGAAGGTAGCTGCTGGTCATACAGGATGCAACATCCTTCATTCCTTCCTGGAAGCTCAGTTGGGAGGTGACGCGATCCTTGGTGAGGGAGAGGATGAGCTAGGTGTCGGTTTTGTAGGAGACTATGTTGAGGCCATGCTGTCTGACGATGACGGCCATGTAGATGTTGAAGAACATTGGGCTGAGAGATGATCCTTAAGGTAGTCCGCTGTCGATCGCTGTGTGTTCGGAGAGGAAGTGTGGCAATCAGATTCTTTGGGTTCTGCCAGTGAGGAAGTGGTGTAGCCATTCAAAGGCAGTTTTCTGTATGCCGGCGTCGTGGAGACTGGTGGTGAGAGTGAGGTGGGAGACAATGTCAAAAGCTGCAGAGAGGTCAAGTAGCTCGGGGCTGCAGTGTGGCCTTAGTTGAAGAGGGTGCAGATGTTGTCGGTGGTAGAAAGTAGGGTGGTGCTGTTGTTGCTGCAGAATCCAAATTGGGAGGGGTCAAGAATGGCGTTCTCTTTGATGAATATTTTTAGATGGGTTTTGACGGTCTTCTCAGTGATTTTGGCTGCGAAGGGGAGAAGGGAGATGGGACAGTAGTTCTTGAGGTCCGAAGGATCTGCCAAGGGTTTCTTGAGAAGAGGCGTGACTGGAAAAGGCCAGTTTTGAAGGAGGTGTTGATGGTGCATCGTAGTTCTGGTGTAAAGGAAGACTTTCCTCGTTGATGATCGTCATATACTCTAGGTGAGCTCATATCATTATCAATTTATATGACTTTCCAACGTTTTTTACAGCATCCAAACAGGGAGCACCCATTCGACATATAGGAATGTAATCACTCAACTTTTCGTCTAAAAGGTCTCAGGTATCAAGGTTTATTAGATACTTTTTATCAGTAGTGGTTCTGTCAATATTTCTCTGAGTAATGGTGATGTTGTCAATTAGCATGTTATATAGGCAGGCTTTCTTAGAGCACAAGCTTAGATTGTCAAATAGGTAGCAATATGCAGACCTAGTGTATATAAACTGTTCAACCAAATAATTATTCTAGCCATGTTATACTGTTTTAGAGGGTTTAGTAATGGGTAATAACAAATTAAAAATCCCCTCTTTTCCTTTGAGATGGTACAGAGAAATTATACTATCAGGAAATTTGATTTGTATTCTCTGTTTCATAGTCAGTTATAAATTGAAATTACAAGATATTGTTTTATCTTTTTGACCTTTTACAGCCCTGATGATGTCCCTGTGAGGACGAAACGCGTAGGCTGTAAGATAATACATGTGATCACCAATTGAAGTGGCTGTATTTGAAACATCTTTTGATTTTGAAACATCTTTGAACAATCACAGAACAAGAATAAAAATTGAGAAGAAGAAGTAAAGCCTGCTTTACAGAGTTTTCTTTATTTGAACTTTGTCTACAAAGGACTTTTTTTTGAAAATATGAGAAAATAAGTCAGTAAGTAATTTATTTATTGTTTAGTTAGTTAAATCCCTAACAATTTTACATAAATCAACATCCTTCACTCAGCAATTTAAAATCATTTCAGTTTTTTACGGAATAAAAATTATCATCCAGTGTGTAAAAAGCAGTAGATGTAACTTAATTTGATTTTAAAAGTAATGTATAGCACCTGCCTAACTTATGTTAAACTTTGCTCTTGCTTCCTTGTTTTACTAGTTTAGCATGCTGAAATACAAGTAAAGTGCATTTGTAATAAACCTGAGCATTTCTGGTGCCAATCTGATTATTCACTTTCTGCCCAGCTATGAGATACATCTGTGGGTCTCTGAATTCGTTTGCTAACAAAATTGTTTTAGCAATACCTTTAAAGGGAGCCCATTGTATTAATTCAGGAAATCAGAGATAACTGACTGTGCAGTCTCCTCCTTGCAGTAGCGATTTTGCTCGAGGATGTGGGAATGGCATTTCTCCCCCATTGAGGTAAGATCATTGAGGTGCTTCTGCTTTCAAAGTTTGATCATGAGCACATAGCTACTTTATCAATTTGTAGTTCATTTGAGGGTCGGATGGATCCAATTCTCTAATGACAGCAGGTGTGCAGGAACATATTCTTCTGTCCAAGAAAGCTCTCCTTAAGATCAATCATGGTTTTGTTGAGTGCGACTATGCACCTGTAAGGGCCTCAAGGTGCTGGGGAGGGGTGAGGTGCAGTTTCCAGTCGATCAAGGAAGAGGTCTACTGAGGAGCCAGGTTTTGAGGTTTCTCGTGAAGATGGGGAATTATGTCGTCTGTCTGAGGTGGAGCAGTAGGGCTCTGTCCATGAAGAAGGAAAAGGAGCAGCCTCCCATTCAGGACTTCCTGGCACGGGAGACCATGGTGTAGGAAAGTTGAGCTAATCGTAGGGTCTTTTGGGGTCAATGGAAATCGAATTAGCTGTTCAGGTATGCTGGTCCGGTGTTGTGGAGTGTTTTGTGTGTGTGGGTGAGAATCATGAAGATGATTCTAGCCTCGATGGGGAGCCAGTGGAGTATACGCCGGTGTTGGGAGATGTGGCAGTGTTTTGGCAGGTTGAGGACCAGTCTTGCGAAGGCTTTCTGGATGTTTTGTAGCTTGCGTGTGAGAGTTTTGTTTATTCTGGCATAGAGTGCATTGCAGTAGTCAAGTTTGCTGGTGATGAGGGCGTGAGTGATAGTCTTTCTGTGTTTGGGGGGATCCATTTGAAGGTCTTTAATAGGAGGTGGAGGGTGTGGAAGCAGGAGGATGCAACAGAGTTGATCTGGCAGTCTATTTTGAGCTCGGAGTCCAGGTTGATTCTGAGGGGGGCCACCAGGTGTCGTTCCAGGCATCAGGGTGTGGGCCCATGATGAGTACTTCAGTTTGGTCAGTGTTGAGTTGTTGGCAGCTACTTTTCATCTATTTGGCGACTGCGTCCATGCCTTCTTGAAAGTTGTGTTTGTCTGCGTTGGTTTGTTGGATAGGGAGAGGATGAGTTGAGTGTCGTCTGCGTATGAAACAATGTTGTCTTTGGGTTCTGACGATGGGGCGAGTGGAGCCATGTCGACGTTGAACAGCGTGGGGCTGAGAGAGGATCTCTGGGGGACTCTGCAGGTGGTTGGTATAGGGTTTGAGAGGAAGGGAGGGAGTCTGAACCGCTATGTTCTGTCAGAGAGGAAAGAGTGGATCCAGTCAAGGGCATTGTCCCTGATCCCTGCGTGTGTTAGGTTGCAGTGAGAGACTGTGTTGAAGGCCGTCGAGAGGTCAAGGCCGTCGAGAGGTCAAGGAGTATGAGGGCTACTATTTCTCCACTGCCCACGAGGGAACAGAAGGCGTCTGAATCGGCGAGGAGATTGGTCCCTGTGCTGTGGTTTTTTCTGAAGCCAAATTGGGAGGAGTCAAGGATGTTGTGCTCTTCGATGAAGGTGGCGATTTGGCTGTTGATGGTTTTCTTGATGACTTTCGCTTGGAACTGGAGCAGGAAGATGGGTCAGTAGTTTTTTAGGTCAGTGGGGTCCGCTGAGGGATTTTTCAGGAGGGGGTTGTTCTCAGTATGCTTCCAGTCATCGGGGAAGGAGGCGTTCACTAGGGAGTGGTTGATGGTGTGGTGAAGCATGGGTGTGATGGTGTCAGCAGCTCTATTGAAGATGTGGTGCTGGCAGGGGTCCGTGGAGGCCCTGGAATGGATTGACTTAATCGTCCTCAGTGTGTCTTTAGTGATGAGGGATGTCCAGCTGTCAATCTTTGGCTTCAGGGTGTCGAGGGTGGTTGGTGAGGGTTCAGTGTGTTGGCTGTCTTCGTCAAAGTTTTTGTAAATGTTATTGATTTTGTGTTGGAAGAAGGAGCTGAGTTTGTTGCACAGGTCTTGTGATGGAGGGATGTCCATAGACTCGCTGGTGGGTTGGACAAACTCCTTGATGATGCTGAAGAGCTCTTTGCTGTTGTGCGCATGTGTGGAGATTTTGTCATTGATGGCTGTTTTTCTCATACTTCTGATGAGTAGGTGGTGGGCATTGGTGGGGGCTCTGAAGTTGTTGTGGGTTTCTGCGGATTTGGAGGTCATCATGGCATTTTGAGGTGGTGGCATGTGCGTCTCTCACAGATCGGTAGTAAATCATTTGGCTTTCTTGGGGTTTGTGTTGTTCTTCTTGAGGGGGCTATGGTGTATGCGCTGTCAGAGATCCATCTGTTTGGACTACGTTGGTGGGGTCATCGTCTTCTGCGATGGTTGGAGTGGAGTTGCAGAGTGAGCTGGTCATCAGTGATTTTGGTCCAGTTTCTTCATGGGAGCAGGTTTCCGGGGTCTGTGGATGGTAGGTGTACTGAAGGTGAATTGGATGCATCGATGATCTGTTTATGGGAGTTCAGATGTGTTGTTGAAAGTGATGGCTTTGTGAGAGGGGGTCAAGGGTGTGTCCAGCTGAGTATGTGGGTTAGGTCATGATCTGGTGGAGTCCAATGTTGTGGAGGTTATCCAGGAAGGATGCAGCGTTGGGCTTTAGTTGGTTGTCGAGGTGGAAGTTGAGGTCTCCCTGCAAGGTATATGTTATATTTAATCTATGTCTCTTTTCTCTGGCTGGGATTTCCTTGTGGCTCACATGGTGTCACTGCTAGAATGCTTGGTGACATTTGGAATGTTGGGGGCTTGGCCTGTGTCTCAACTGGCAGCTGGTACCGGGCAGGCTGAGTGACAGGGAGGTCACTCCTGGTGGGGTTTTGTATTTCCATCTTAATAACTTGACCTGCAACTCAACTTGAATAAAAGTAACCTGATTATACACCTGGCTCAAGGACCTCTATTTACAACAGTGTAGTTGGTGGACGTGATGGACTACGGGGAGATGATGTCCATGATGCAGTTGGTGAATTTTCCGCGGGCTCAGGAGGGGTGGTAGATGAGGGTTCTTTGAGGGTGGGGTAGGGTTGGCCTGTATCTTGAAGTGTAGGTGTTCCATCAGGTCTGTGGGCTCATCGGGGAGTGTGCTCAGCCGGCGGGTGGATTTGTGGACGATGGTGATTCCTCCTCCAGGGCGGGTGGGGTAGTCCTTCCGGGAGATTTTGTATCCTTTGGGAATGTAGATGGCGATGTCCAGTCCCAAGGTGGTGTTCGCCCAGGTTTTGGTGAGGAATGCGACATACGGGTTGGTGCTGTTGAGGAGATCCTATATTTCTGTGGCGTGTTTGTGGAGGGATCGAGCATTGAGGAGGAAGCATTGCAGAGTCTTTGGTGCACTGTGTTGTTGCGGGTGGGTCATGCTGGATCTGTGCTGCAGGTGTGCCGGCAGCAGTGACAGCTGAAGGGTCCATGGATGTCGGCTGGTGAGGAGAGCTTGCAGTTGTTATTGTAACCTTGGTTGAGTGCGTGAAGTACCGCTGGGTTGTAGCGCGGGCGATGGGGAGGTCCAGTATTCCTGGCGCTGGTTGCATTCAGGTCACGATTTGGTCGCAGAGGGCAACAGAAGGGCATGCGTTTGGCATGCCAGCATTAGGTAGGGGTTGGGGAGGGCTGGACAGCTGGGAGGCTGGAACAGGGAGGGGAACTGGCTTGGGCTGGTCGCACTGGGGGGGCGTGCCAAAGGGTTAGCAGCAGCAGAGAAAACAGGCACAAAAAGTGGGAAAAAGGAAAAAGTGAAGAAAAGTGACAGAAAGTGAGTGACAGGGTGAAAATAAAAATAAAGGGTGAAAAACAAAGAAAAGTAGAACAGAAAGGAGAGCATAAAGCGGAGCTAGAAAAGGAGTCAGAGGTCCACTGGACCACCAGGGATGAGGTGCAGGTATAACCTGCAGATGGAGGAGGGCCTCGAAACACCAGCACTTCGAGAGTGCAGGGGCTCAGGAAGGCCTCACTTAATGGTGGAGCTGTGAGGGTGGGAGAGCAGTTTTACTGACAATGAATCAGTGGTCTTGCTCACCTGTCCCGCAGCGGCTGCCATTAAGTAGGGGTCAGGAAAGGCTGGACAGCTGCGAGGCGGAAGAAGAGAGTGGAACAGGCTTGTACTGGTCACTCTGGGGGAGGGCCACAGGGGCAGAAGTGGCAGGATAAACAGGCACAAAAAGTACAAAAAAGGAAAAAGTGAAAGAGAAAGAGTGAAAGGGTGAAAATAAAAATAAAAGGTGAAAAACAAGGAAAAACTGAGCAGGAAGGAGAGCATAAAGCGGAGCATCAGGGATGAGGTGCAGGTATAACCTGCAGGTGGAGAAGGGCCTCGAAACACCAGCACTTTGGGAGAGCAGGGGCTCAGGAGGGCTTGACTTATAAGTATGGGCACAAAATCTGTTCGCCTCACGAAATGTGCGAATTTTCGGCAATTTCGCAATCCGTGAATCTTGTGAAATTGCCAAAAAATTCCCAAATTCGCTTGCGGGCAGATTTCTTTGCACATGCCCGAGTTGCACCTCAAATATTCAGCCCAAACAACTAGTGAGCACGGTCTAGGCTAGGCAGGTGTGCTTCCTCCCCATATCTACCACCTACAATTGCATGTAATCCTTGATGGAGGCCTTTGCATCCACAAGTTTCTCGAGCGCAATCCTTGTGTACATCCTGTGAACAGGAGGCTGCTTTCTCCTTATCTGGTGCTCTGATCAGTCTCTCTGACCCTTTATAAACAAGAGGCATGTGAACTCGCATAGAAGCTCCGCCACACACACACTAGGGTATGCAACGTCTTCCCGCCCTTTCCTCACTATGATGGTCCCTCGAGGGACCTTGGCGCCTTTCGGCGCGGTGGAAAAGTTACAGACACATGTGGTGACATTTGTGCAAAATGGCAAAAAAATCCACGAGTTCGCAGGAAAATCTGCGAACTCGCGGATTTATTTGCCATTTCGCGCGAATTCGCGGTCCGCGAATCCGCAAAATTCGCCCATACTTACTCACTTAATGGTGGAGCTGCGAGGGTGGGAGAGCAATTTCATTGATAATGAGTCAGTGGTCTTGCTTAAGAAAGTGACTTGTGCTGGTTGTAATTTCTAACAGTGACATATAAGATGAATGCTGTCTTCTTTTTGACTGCTGCAAAGATGGCACTCCTTTAAATCAATGTGCTTCCAGTGCGGTGTATCTGCCAGTCAGTGTAGGGAATTTCGCAAACCGCAGTTCCATTAATTGTCTTACACTATTAAAAAATATTTGTCGATAATAAGAAGGTGCTCACAATTATGTGAACAAATTGTGCAGTTGTGAGCGACAATATAAAAAACATGCAACAATACAAAACAACAAGATGCTTAGACTCCAGGTGAAACCTAAATATAGTAAGCATTTACCTAATAGGGGAATCTTGTTTACACTTGCATACTAAAATTATATTTATTATTATTTAACCCTATTCAAGGGACATAGGTCCAAAGAATTGGATGATTTGTCAGCAGCTCAATTGTTAGTTCTTAAATCCTGTATTCAGAGGGCCATCCATTGGGGAATGGAGAGCCCCAGGTGCACCAACTTTATTAAGTGCATAAAGAAGGAGGGTAGTGCACAGAGATTAATTAAAATTTAGTGCAGCTGTAACCCCTGAATGTGAAGATCGGCATGCTAAAACGGTGGAGGGGAGACTACTCATTGAAATAAGTGCATCCGTGCCAATGCTATAAAGGGAATAGCATGGCAAACAGATCATATTCTTTCCTTTCATTGAGTAGGCAACCTGGTGGATGTGCTTATGACTCCAATTGGAAAAATCCAGAGGTAAAATATAGGTAGGTGAAAAATCTCCTGATAAGTGAGGGGTGAATAGATAAACCAATTGCTTCTAGAGTTTTTTTGAAGAGTGTCCAGATATGGTCCTATTAATTAACCTCTGAGCAGAAATGTCTGTGACTCCCAAATATTGTTGGTCAATAAAACAAACAGGGTTGGCTGAGGACATATATATGTAGAGTCTGACTACAATAGGATCCAATTGCCCACCTGGGGGAACGTTGCCGGTAAGGTAATGAGAATGTGATCTAAATACAAGGATTTGCTGTAGGTACAAATTTTAATATTTACTCTCTTCAGTCAAGGTATTGTACGACTGTGAAGGGAATTTTTTAACTTTTGAAAGGAACAGGTACATTTACATATATATGGTGTTGTTTAACAAATCCTCACCAACTTTTTAAAACTAGTATGATACTCACTTAAGTTGCTGTCTTGAAAGTTTCAAGGTGATCCATCATGTGGGAGGGTAAGAAAAAGGGGGGGTCCTTAAATGCGTTTTGACCACGTTAATTCCCTTAGAGATTTTAGACACAACTACTGCCCAAACTGCTTAATGGAATTACACCAGATTTGGCAGAAAGGTAGCTGTTGGTCCAGAAAGCTACTATTTTATAAATTGGCATACATTTGCTCAGTAGTTTTTGAGACATCAGGAGAAAAACCTAAGTGCATATATTGGGACGCAAAGGTTCGCAAACCCTCTGATATTGTGCTGAGATCTGAAGTGTTGGAAGCAAAGCCAAGTCCCAGAAAAAATTATAAATAAAAAGATAGGAGGGCAGGGTAGGAATACCCTGACTGCCTAGGCCTCTTAAAGGGTGGGGGGGTCCCAGAATTCCTGCCAAAAATTAAAAAGAGACGCACCAGCTCCAGTTCTTCTCTATTATTTAGCCCCTGGGTGAGTCTGGTCCCGGGGTATATGGGGTTAAATAAAAAGTAAGGAAGTGGGCGCATGGGGCCCCCCTCCTTGTGTCCTGTGGACCACCACCTCCCGAGGGCTAATTGAAAAAAAAAATAGGGCTTTGCACACCATTGTGCCCTGGGGTCCGCCGCATCCTTGGGGCTATTCTATTTGTTATGGGGGTCGCAAAGAGATCCCCAGGCCTGAGGGACCACCACCTCCTCAGGGACAAATGTATTCTTAAAATAGGAGCTGGGCTGCGCAGATTCCCTCCAAGGCATTTCTCAACCCTGTAGACCACCAACTCCCTGAGGCAGGCCCTAATGAGTAAAAGAAGGGGGCAACACTGCCTCCCTTTTAGAGCCTTAGATGACCCTGGGGACAACCACTACCCACAACTGGCTCCTGCTGTGAATCAGAGAGCACATTCCCAGAACATAGTTGTTTGCTGCGACTTAGCATGAACTTTAACAGCTCACACCAAGCAACAGCAAAAGCCCTGCTAACAGCATGCAAGAGCAATGAAAATGCTCTCACTTGCTGGAAGCGGTGCATTAGGTATGGGCTGAAAATTGGTTCTGCTCGCGGAATGTGCAAATTTTTGGCAATTTCGCAGTCCACGAATCGCGTAAAAATTTCCAAAAAATTGCAATTCGCAAACTGGCGGATTTTTTTGCTTGGTCGCACTTCAAAAACACAATCTCGCGCAGGCGGCTTTGACTTACCGTGATTCTGAGTTCGCCGAGTTGTTTTTCCTCCCAGTTTGCGCGCGCTGCGCCATTTTGGATCTGGCTGCGTAATTGCGCTAGACTTTTTGACCGCGAGTACGTCATTGCGGCCCACCATCTTGTACTGCAAGAGTTTGAGAATGCGACTACGTTATAATGGCCCGCATCGCGGGAGTAAACAATTGCGAACACGTAGATGCGACGCGCAGCTGACATCCGGCGGGAGATTTGAACAGCTCGCTTTCCCCAACTTGCAAAAATTGCAATTCTGCACAAGAAATCTACCACAGGCAGCATAAACCTTCTGAAAATGATGATTTGGATCAGAATAACTCCTCAGATTGAGATTTGGCTGCACTTTTTTGTGCAAGGAGTCCATTTAAACTTTTTCACAATTAAAAAAATTAATTATTGTGGGTAGCCACAGTATGCAGTAGGCCCAGGGCTAGTCATGGGTGCATGATACAACTGTTTCTGTAATTTTTTTAAACTTAATTCTCATTTATGTCATGGAATTTTAGCTCACTGTTATATGTGAATTGTTTTGAATTTTGGGGTGCGTGTAAAGCCACACTAGCCAGTAGGCCCAGGGGTAGTCAATGGTGCATGGACCAAGTCTTTCTGTGGGGTGTCTTGAATTTAAACATCATTTAGGGCATGGATTGCATTGGATTGTGATGATTGTTGTGTGTTTTTCAATTTTATGGGGTGTTGTTGGGGCCTGGCCATGTGGGGGCCATTCTGAGGTCTGGTCCAGGAAGGCCTGCCCATGTCTGTGGGGGTCAAGGGGCCATTTTGAAGCCAGGCAGTGTGCTTTGTGCCATAGGCCTGCACCCAGTCTGCCTTGCTTTCATCCATTATATCCAGGGGTAGTCAGTGGTGCATGGACCAAGGCTTTCTGTGGGTGTCTTGAATTTAAACGTCATTTAGGGCATGGATGGCATTGGATTGTGGTGATTTTTGTCTGTTTTTCGATTTTTGGGGTGTTGTTGGGGCCTGGCCATGTGGGTGGGGGCCATTTTGAGGCCTGGTCCTGGCATGGCCTGGCCATGTGGGTGGGCGTCAAGGGGCCATTTTGAAGACAGGCAGTGTGCTTTGTGCCATAGGCCTGCACCCAATCTGCCTTGCTTTCATCTATTATGCCCAGGGGTAATCAGTGGTGCATGGACCAAGGCTTTCTGTGGGGTCTCTTGAATTTAAACATCATTTAGGGCATGGATGGCATTAGATTTGTGTGATTTATGTGTGGTTTTCATTTTTTTGGGGTGTTGTTGGGGCCTGGCCATGTGGGTGGGGGCATGTTGAGGCCTGGTCCAGGCACTGCCTAGCCATGTGGGTGGGGGTCAAGGGGCCATTTTGAAGACCAAGGCTTTCTGTGGGGTCTCTTGAATATAAACATCATTTAGGGCATGGATGGCATTGGATTGGGGTGATTTTTGTGTGTTTTTTAATTTTTTGGCTTGTTGTTGGGGCTTGGCCATGTGGGTGGGGGCCATTTTGAGGCCTGGTCCAGGCAGGGCCTGGCCATGTGGGTGGGGGTCAAGGGGCCGTTTTGAAGCCAGGCAGTGTGCTTTGTGCCATAGGCCTGCACCCAGTCTGCCTTGCTTTCATCCATTATGCCCAGGGGCACTCAGTGGTGCATGGACCAAGGCTTTCTGTGGGGTCTCTTGAATATAAACATAATTTAGGGCATGTATGGCATTGGATTGGGGTGATTTTTGTGTGTTTTTTTATTTTTTGGCTTGTTGTTGGGGCTTGGCCATGTGGGTGGGGGCCATTTTGAGGCCTGGTCCAGGCAGGGCCTGGCCATGTGGGTGGGGGTCAAGGGGCCGTTTTGAAGCCAGGCAGTGTGCTTTGTGCCATAGGCCTGCACCCAGTCTGCCTTGCTTTCATCCATTATGCCCAGGGGCACTAAGTGGTGCATGGACCAAGGCTTTCTGTGGGGTCTCTGGAATAAAAACATCATTTAGGGCATGTATGGCATTGGATTGGGGTGATTTATGTGTGTTTTGTTTGTTTTTTGGCTTGTTGTTGGGGCTTGGCCATGTGGATGGGGGCCATTTTGAAGCCTGGTCCAGGCAGGGCCTGGCCATGTGGGTGGTGTTCAAGGGACATTTTGAAGCCAGGCAGTGTGCTTTGTGCCATAAGCCTGCATCCAGTCTGCCTTGCTTTCATCCATTTTGCCCAGGGGTACTCAGTGGTGCCTGGACCAAGGCTATCTGTGGGGTCTCTTGAATTTAAACATCATTTAGGGCATGAATGGCATTGGATTGTGGTGATTTCTGTATGGTTTTTGCTTTTTTGGGGTGTTGTTGGGGCCTGGCCATGTGGGAGGGGGCCATTTTGAGGCCTGGTCCAGGCAGGTCCTGGCCATGTGGGTGGGGGTCAAGTGGCCATTTTGAAGCCAGGCAGAGTGCTTTGTGCCATTGGCCTGCACCCTGTCTGCCCTGCTTTCATCCATTATGCCCAGGGGTACTAAGTGGTGCATGGACCAAGGCTTTCTGTGGGGTCTCTTGAATTTAAACATCATTTAGGGCATAGATGGCATTGGATTGGTGTGATTTATGTGTGGTTTTCAATTTTTTTGGGTGTTGTTAGGGCCTGGCCATGTGGGTGGGGGCCATTTTGAGGCCTGGTCCAGGCACTGCCTAGCCATGTGGGTGGGGGTCAAGGGGCCATTTTGAAGCCAGGCAGTGTGCTGTGTGCCATAGGCCTGCACCCAGTGTGACTTGCTTTCATCCATTAAGCCCAGGGGTACTCAGTGGTGCATGGGCCCAGGTTTCAGTGGGGTATCTTGAATTTAAACACCATTTAGGGCATGGATGGCATTGGATTGTGGTGATTTTTGTGTGTTTTTCGATTTTATGAGGTGCTGTTGGGGCCTGGCCATGTGGGTGGGGGCCATTTTGAGGCCTGGTCCAGGCAGGGCCTGGCCATGTGGGTGGGGTCAAGGGGTCATTTCGAAGCCAGGCAGTGTGCTTTGTGCCATAGGCCTGCACCCAGTCTGCCTTGCTTTCATCCATTATACCCAGGGTAGTCAGTGGTGCATGGAACAAGTCTTTCTGTGGGGTGTCCTGATTTTAAACGTCATTTAGGGCATGGATGGCATTGGATTGTGGTGATTTATGTGTGTTTTTCGATTTTATGAGGTGTTGTTGGGGCCTGGCCATGTGGGTGGGGGCCATTTTGAGGCCTGGTCCAGGCAGGGCCTAGTCATGTGGGTGGGGGTCAAGGGGCCATTTTGAAGCCAGGCAGTGTGCTTTGTGCCATAGGCCTGCACCCAGTCTGCCTTGCTTTCATCCATTATGCCCAGGGGAACTCAGTGGTGCATGGACCAAGGCTTTCTGTGGGGTCACTTGAATTTAAACATCATTTAGGGCATGGTTGGCATTGGATTGTGGTGATGTTTTTGTGTTTTCCGCTTTTTGGGGGTGTTGTTGGGGTCTGGCCATGTGGGTGGGGGCCATTTTGAGGCCTGGTCCAGGCGGGGCCTGGCCATGTGGGTGGGGGTCAAGGGGCCGTTTTGAAGCCAGGCAGTGTGCTTTGTGCCATAGGCCTGCACCCAGTCTGCCTTGCTTTCTTCCATTATGCCCAGGGGCACTCAGTGGTGCATGGACCAAGGCTTTCTGTGGGGTCTCTTGAATATAAACATCATTTAGGGCATGTATGGCATTGGATTGGGGTGATTTTTGTGTGTTTTGTTTGTTTTTTGGCTTGTTGTTGGGGCTTGGCCATGTGGATGGGGGCCATTTTGAAGCCTGGTCCAGGCAGGGCCTGGCCATGTGGGTGGTGTTCAAGGGACATTTTGAAGCCAGGCAGTGTGCTTTGTGCCATAAGCCTGCATCCAGTCTGCCTTGCTTTCATCCATTTTGCCCAGGGGTACTCAGTGGTGCCTGGACCAAGGCTATCTGTGGGTCTCTTCAATTTAAACATCATTTAGGCCATGAATGGCATTGGATTGTGGTGATTTCTGTATGGTTTTTGTTTTTTTGGGGTGTTGTTGGGGCCTGGCCATGTGGGAGGGGGCCATTTTGAGGCCTGGTCCAGGCAGGTCCTGGCCATGTGGGTGGGGGTCAAGTGGCCATTTTGAAGCCAGGCAGAGTGCTTTGTGCCATAGGCCTGCACCCTGTCTGCCCTGCTTTCATCCATTATGCCCAGGGGTACTAAGTGGTGCATGGACCAAGGCTTTCTGTGGGGTCTCTTGAATTTAAACATCATTTAGGGCATAGATGGCATTGGATTGGTGTGATTTATGTGTGGTTTTCAATTTTTTGGGGTGTTGTTGGGGCCTGGCCACGTGGGTGGGGGCCAATTTGAGGCCTGGTCCAGGCACTGCCTAGCCATGTGGGTGGGGGTCAAGGGGCCATTTTAAAGCCAGGCAGTGTGCTGTGTGCCATAGGCCTGCACCCAGTGTGACTTGCTTTCATCCATTAGGCCCAGGGGTACTCAGTGGTGCATGGGCCCAGGTTTCAGTGGGGTATCTTGAATTTAAACACCATTTAGGGCATGAATGGCATTGGATTGTGGTGATTTTTGTGTGTTTTTCGATTTTATGAGGTGTTGTTGGGGCCTGGCCATGTGGGTGGGGGCCATTTTGATGCCTGGTCCAGGCAGGGCCTGGCCATGTGGGTGGGGTCAAGGGGCCATTTTGAAGCCAGGCAGTGTGCTTTGTGCCATAGGCCTGCGCCTAGTCTGCCTTGCTTTCATCCATTATACCCAGGGGTAGTCAGTGGTACATGGACCAAGTCTTTCTGTGGGGTGTCTTGATTTTAAACGTCATTTAGGGCATGGATGGGATTGGATTGTGGTGATTTATGTGTGTTTTTTTATTTTTTGGGGTGTTGTTGGGGCCTGGCCATGTGGGTGGGGGCCATTTTGAGGCCTGGTCCAGGAAGGGCCTGGCCATGTGGGTGGGGTATAAGGGGCCATTTTGAAGCCAGTCAGTGTGCTTTGTGCCATAGGCCTGCATCCAGTCTGCCTTGCTTTCAACCATTATTCCCAGTGGTACTCAGTGGTTCATGGACCAAGGCTTTCTGTGGCGTCTCTTGAATTTAAACATAATTTAGGGCATGGATGGCATTGTATTGTGGTGATTTTTCTATGGTTTTTGCTTTTATTGGGTGTTGTTGGGGCCTGGCCATTTGGGTGGGGGCCATTTTGAGGCCTGGTCCAGGCAGGACCTGGCCATGTGGGTGGGGGTCGAGGGGCCATTTTGAAGCCAGGCAGTGTGCTTTGTGCCATAGTCCTGCACCCAGCCTGCCCTGCTTTCATCCATTATGCCCTTGGGTACTCAGTGGCGCATGGACCAAGGCTTTCTGTGGGGTCTCTTGAATTTAAACATCATTTAGGGCATGGATGGCATTGGAATGTTGTGATTTCTGTATGGCTTTGGCTTTTTTCGGGTGTCGTTCGTGCCTGGTCATGTGGGTGGGGGGTATTTTTAAGCCTGGTCAAGGCAGGGCCTGGCCATGTGGGTGGGGGTCAAGGGGCCATTTTGAAGCCAGGCAGTGTACTTTGTGCCATAGGCCTGCACCCAGTCTGCCCTGCTTTCATCCATTATGTCCAGGGGTACTCAGTGGTGCATGGACCAAGGCTTTCTGTGGGGTCTCTTGAATTTAAACATCATTTAGGGCATGGATGTCATTGGATTGGGGTGACTTTTGTGTGTTTTCGATTTTTTGAGGTATTGTTAGGGCCTGGCCATGTGGGTGGGGGCCATTTTGAGGCCTGGTCCAGGCAGGGCCTGGCCATCTGGGTGGGGGTCAAGGGGTCATTTTGAAGCCAGGCAGTGTACTTTGTGCCATAGGCCTGCACCCAGTCTGCCTTGCTTTCATACATTATGCCCAGGTGTACTCAGTGGTTCATGGACCAAGGCTTTATGTGGGATCTCTTGAATTTAAACATCATTTAGGGCATGGATGGCATTGGATTGTGGTTTTTTTCACTTGTTTGGGGTGTTGTTGGGTGCTGGCCTTGTGGGTGGGGGCCATTTTGAGGCCTGGTCCAGGCAGGGCCTGGCCATGTGGGTGGGGTCAAGGGGCCATTTTGAAGACAGGCAGTGTGCTTTGTGCCATAGGGCTGCACCCAGTCTGCCCTGCTTTCATCCATTATGCCCAGGGGTACTAAGTGGTGCATGGACCAAGGCTTTCTGTGGGGTCTCTTGAATTTAAACATCATTTAGGGCATAGATGGCATTGGATTGGTGTGATTTATGTGTGGTTTTCAATTTTTTGGGGTGTTGTTGGGGCCTGGCCATGTGGGTGGGGGCCATTTTGAGGCCTGGTCCAGGCACTGCCTAGCCATGTGGGTGGGGGTCAAGGGGCCATTTTGAAGCCAGGCAGTGTGCTGTGTACCATAGGCCTGCACCCATTGTGACTTGCTTTCATCCATTAAGCCCAGGGGTACTCAGTGGTGCATGGGCCCAGGTTTCAGTGGGGTATCTTGAATTTAAACACCATTTAGGGCATGGATGGCATTGGATTGGTGTGATTTATGTGTGGTTTTCGATTTTATGAGGTGTTGTTGGGGCCTGGCCATGTGGGTGGGGGCCATTTTGAGGCCTGGTCAAGGCAGGGCCTGGCCATGTGGGTGGGGTCAAGGGGCCATTTTGAAACCAGGCAGTGTGCTTTGTGCCATAGGCCTGCATCCAGTCTGCCTTGCTTTCATCCATTATACACAGGGGTAGTCAGTGGTGCATGGACCAAGTCTTTCTGTGGGGTGTCTTGATTTTAAACGTCATTTAGTGCATGGATGGCATTGGATTGTGGTGATTTATGTGTGTTTATTTATTTTTTGGGGTGTTGTTGGGGAGTTGCCATGTGGGTGAGGGCCATTTTGAGGCCTGGTCCAGGCAGGGCCTGGCCATGTGGGTGGGGTATAAGGGGCCATTTTGAAGCCAGTCAGTGTGCTTTGTGCCATAGGCCTGCATCCAGTCTGCCTTGCTTTCATCCATTATTCCCAGTGGTACTCAGTGGCGCATGGACCAAGGCTTTCTGTGGCGTCTCTTGAATTTAAACATAATTTAGGGCATCGATGGCATTGTATTGTGGTGATTTTTCTATGGTTTTTGCTTTTTTGGGGTGTTGTTGGGGCCTGGCCATTTGGGTGGGGGCCATTTTGAGGCCTGGTCCAGGCAGGGCTTGGCCATGTGGGTGGGGGTCGAGGGGCCATTTTGAAGCCAGGCAGTGTGCTTTGTGCCATAGGCCTGCGCCCAGCCTGCCCTGCTTTCATCCATTATGCCCTTGGGTACTCAGTGGTGCATGGACCAAGGCTTTCTGTGGGGTCTCTTGAATTTAAACATCATTTAGGGCATGGATGGCATTGGAATGTTGTGATTTCTGTATGGTTTTGGCTTTTTTTCGGGTGTTGTTCGTGCCTGGCCATGTGGGTGGGGGGTATTTTTAGGCCTGGTCAAGGCAGGGCCTGGCCATGTGGGTGGGGGTCAAGGGGCCATTTTGAAGCCAGGCAGTGTGCTTTGTGCCATAGGCCTGCACCCAGTCTGCCCTGCTTTCATCCATTATGCCCAGGGGTACTCAGTGGTGCATGGACCAAGGCTTTCTGTGGGGTCTCTTGAATTTAAACATCATTTAGGGCATGGATGTCATTGGATTGGGGTGACTTTTGTGTGTTTTCGATTTTTTGAGGTATTGTTAGGGCCTGGCCATGTGGGTGGGGGCCATTTTGAGGCCTGGTCCAGGCAGGGCCTGGCCATCTGTGTGGGGGTCAAGGGGTCATTTTGAAGCCAGGCAGTGTGCTTTGTGCCATAGGCCTGCACCCAGTCTGCCTTGCTTTCATACATTATGCCCAGGTGTACTCAGTGGTTTATGGACCAAGGCTTTCTGTGGGATCTCTTATATTTAAACATCATTTAGGGCATGGATGGCAAGGGATTGTGGTGTTTTTATGTGTTTTTCACTTATTTGGGGTGTTGTTGGGTGCTGGCCTTGTGGGTGGGGGCCATTTTGAGGCCTGGTCCAGGCAGGTCCTGGCCATGTGGGTGGGGGTCAAGCGGCCATTTTGAAGACAGGCAGTGTGCTTTGTTCCATAGGCCTGCACCCAGTCTGCCTTGCTTTCATCCATTATGCCCAGGGGTACTCAGTGGTGCATGGACCAAGGTTTCCTGTTGGTCTCTTGAATTTAAACATAATTTGGGGCATGCTTGGCATTGGATTGGGGTGATTTTTGTGTGTTTTTCGATTTTCTGGGGTGTTGTTGGGGCCTGGCCATGTGGGTGGAGGCCATTTTGAGGCCTGGTCTAGGCAGGGCCTGGCCATGTGGGTGGGGGCCAAGGGGCCATCTTGAAGCCAGGCAGTGTGCTTTGTGCCATAGGCCTACACCCAGTCTGCCTCTTTTCATTCATTATGCCCAGAGGTACTCAGTGGTGCATGAAACAACTCTCTCTGTGTTGTCTCTCTTCTATGAATGTAAACATCCATTTTTGATTAGAAATAATTGCAATTTTTTATTTTGGTCTTTCCGTTTTTGGATGTGTTGTAATAATAATAAATGCCTAGTTGTAAATATTAATGGAAGCACGACATATGCAACATTTATTTAACTGATGTTCCTCTGGCTTCCTTTGCTTTTAGGAGCACAAAGAGAACCACGAATCATCCTCATCGTTCATCATCAGTGCCAGGAAGAAGTCCTGCTGCGGTGTGTGCAGCACAACATCACGTGACGTCACGTGTGGCCACAGATAACTCTGCAACTCGTGCAACTGCGGCCTGCTGTTCTGACATCTGAAGAAGATGGGCCCAAAGAAAGGTGGCCGTAGCTCCTCTACCAAGAAAGTTGCCAGTGCCACTGCCAGTAAGAAGGAGCAGAAGAAGCAAGTGGCGCCACTTACCAAGGAGACTGGTGTGCCCACAGACACTTTTTTGGGAGAAAAAAAAACTACACCTGCAGCAGCGGTGTCCGCCAGGGACCAAGCTGGGAGCAGCACCTCAGCTTCATTGGTCTCAGTGCCATTATGCCAAGTTAGGCCCAAGGCCATGAGTGCCGCAGAGGCAGCTACTTTAATTGCTCAATCACCATCGACCAGTGATGCTGGCGTTGACTCATCGCAAGAAAGTAGCATGCAATCAACGAAGGGTGTAACTCATCTGACGAGTGTTCAACCACAGCCGCAACAACAACCACAGGTGCAACAAGGAGAGGTGCAAGGAGAGGTGCAAGGAGAGGCGCGAGGAGAGGCGCAAGGAGTGGTGCTTGGATTGGCGTAAGTAGAGGCGCAAAGAGTGGCGCAAGGGGTGGTGCAAATAGAGGCGCAAGTAGTAGAGGCGCATGGAGAGGCGCACGGAGAGGCGCAAGTGGAGGCTCCTGTAGAGGCGCACGGACAGGCACAACTGCCCACAATGCTTGTTCCTCCAGAAGTAGGGGCACATCAGGAAATCGAGATTCAAGCGGAGGTATCATTCGAGCAAGCCACTCCTCCTGATAATCCATTGTCTTCCAGATCCCCAGCAAGAAAAAGGTCAAGAAGGGCTAGTACAAGTTCTTCTTCAAGCCCCCTTCCTTCTGATGATCTAGATCTTGATTGGAACCCACCAATGCAGTCTGAGAGGGAGGCACGCCATGAGCCCAAAAAGGTAGCAAAGCCTAAAAGGAAGATTCCCACAAGGCTTTCGCTTATGGGTGATAACGACGAACAAGAAGTAGAAGTGCTGTATTCTGCTGCTGATGAACAGTCTGATGATGATGACCCAGTCAACACAGTTGTCACTCCAACCCCAGTGGGCATACAGCAGACAGACATTTTTACCCTATCCCGAATTGCTGCTGAGCGGGATGTGGGCGGCGTGGCACTGGTACTACCACCAACACAGGTAACTACTAAACCAACACAACCTACAGCTGCCATATTTTCTCTTCAGAAGGGCCGGAAGGGACCTCCATCCAGCTCGACCTCCGTTATCTCAAGTAGTGGTGCTGTAACTGTAAGGGCACACCAGAGTCAAATTCGGCCACGCCCATCCTCCACTTCATCTGGCATTGAAAGTAGCACCTCCACCACCACCAGAAATCTCAACTACCCAGTTTGGGACTTCTTTAGTATTAGCAAAAAGGCGGAAAACCTAGTTATTTGTTCGAGTTGTAAAAATGTAGTTAGTCGGGGTAAGCTTGGTACCAACTATGGTACCGGAGGCCAGAGGGGTCATCTCCAAAAACACCACACTATCCAGTGGGAGGCGCACCTATGTAAGATCCGGGAAGCCAAAAGTACAACAAATCCAAATGTATCCATTGATATTGCATCTGATGATGACGAGGGGCTGATGATCGTGCAGGGGGGAGGTGAAGAAGCAACAGATATTTTTTCTGGTACAAACAGTACCCCTGGCAGCAGCACTGCAGTGGTAGCGCCCACACCCTCTACCCCAGCAACATCTATGAGGCACACTAATAGTCTGGGAGAGACACATATGCGAAAAAGTACATCAATGAGCCTAACTGGGATTAAGAAGTATGGATCATCATCATCACGTATGAAAATGATCCAGACCACCATTAAAAGCATGTTTTGGTTGGAGGGGCCATTTGAACGCAACCAACCAACGGCATGTCTTGATAATGCAATGCTGGCTAAAATGTTAGCGCTGGACCTTCTCCCTTTTTCTTTCGTGGAAGGGGTGGGTTTTCTAGAATTTGTGGCAACAGTCTGCCCTAAATGGAAAGTTCCTAGCCGGTCTTATTTTGCCAGAGTTGCGGTTCCAGCACTACATCAAGATGTGCTGGAGGTGATTGGGGCAGCTTTGCAAAAGAGTGCTGTTCACACTATCCACCTGACAACAGACATGTGGACCAGTTGCCAAGCCCTTGATTACATGTGCATCACTGCACACTTGGTCTCTTTTGCAGGGGTTAGAGGCAAGATATATGCAGGTGTTGAGAGTGATACAATTTTTCAAGCTAGTCGGAAACATTCAACATTAGCCATGTTTGCCATGGAGAAATCTCATACTGCGGTAAACATTTTGGAGGAGTTTAACAGTAAGGTCTTTAAATGGCTGCATCCAAGAAAGCGCATGATTGGTTATGTTTCCACGGATAATGGCAGTAATATAGTTAGGGCCATGAATGATGGTGGCTATTTCAGAGTGCCGTGTTTGGCGCACAGTATTAACAAAACAAAGTCAGCAAGTTACTGACCACCTGCCGAAGAATCTGCACCCATTTCAGCCATTCTTTTAAGGCCCAGAAGCAGCTCAGGATCATTCAACGTGACAGTAGAGTGCCAGTCAGAGGACTCATACAGGAGGTGGCAACACCTTAGAACTCAACAGTCTATATGCTTGAGCGTCTGTTTGAGCAGTGCTTGGTAATCAATGAGTATGTCTTTGCACAGGGTTCTTCCATGAAATACATGAGTCTAGAGGTGGAGGAATGGGACCTAGTTAAAAGTCTGACAGACATGCTTCCTCCTTTTGAGGTCTTCACGCGTGAAGTCAGCAGGGAGGACTGTACTTTGGGCAAAGCTATCCCATTGTTGCACATGCTAGAGCACCAACTAAAGGCGGTGTCTTCAACGTTCAAGGATGATACTGATAAGCAAGACGCATATCAGTTTGCGGAGATCTTATTAACCCGCCTAGTTGACAATGAAAGGCTTAACAAAATACACACAGAACAAAATTACATTTGTGCCACTATTCTGGATCCACAGTACAAAAAGGCACTGGCCAGCAATGTATTCATTCCTTTTACTGAGGCAGATGTTTCAAAGTACAAACATCGGTTCGAAAAAGAGCGGCAGGAAATTGGAGAAACCGGCAGAAGTACTACTGAATCAGCAGGCCATTCGGTGCCAAGGTCCACTTCTGTGGCCAAAGGCAGTCACTTTCCCTCACAGCCGTTACCGACACCAGAAACTGTATCATCATCCTCACCTGCACCAGGCCCAGCCATAATATTGTCGGAAGCGGATTGGATAACTCATCAAGGGTTTGCTCGTTCCAGTGTTGATGCAAAGGCATCAGATGGTATGCAAAGTTCAGCACCCCTGGATGACCTTGGGGGAATGGTGCAGGCCTATCTGGATGACCCAACAGAGGTCTTCATTGATCACAACCCATTGTTGTATTGGTATGGGAAAAGGAGTAAATGACCACTGATCACCAAGCTGGCTCTAAATTATTTGTCGTGCCCACTTGCAAGCATGTCTTCTGAACATGTTTTCAGTGCTGCTGGTGTCATTGTAACTTCAAAAAGGACCCGCCTCTCGCCCAAAAATGTGGAGAGGTTAACAATGATCAAGATGCATCAGTACTTCATACCACCAGATTACAAAATACGTGAATCCACGCAGGAAGAAGAGGACACCGACTTAGGTGACGGAAGTTCTTCCCTGTTAGCTGACCTACTCCTGTCTCAATTCACAGAGTTTGAGGATGAGCTCTACTTCCCTGACACCTAGGCCTGAAACTGACTTCCTTTGTTTTTGTTCCTTATTCACTTTTATTCCTGTGTGTCTTTCTTTGTTTTGCAACTTTTACCACAACAAAACTCTAATCACAACAAATCCATCAGCAGCACTGTCTTCATCTTATTTCCTTGTTGAAGGTGCCGCTGTCTGCATTCCTGATGTTCACAAGTTCACAACTCAGTCATGCTCCTCTATACTCCTCCTCCAGACTCCCCCTATCCATTTCCCTCAAGGCAGATGGCTGGATTACGCAGAATCAAGAAACTGTTGCTTCGTAGATGAGTCCCCTCAAAAGAAGTGGGACTGGAATTACTGACTATATGCTGATTGCTGACAGTTACTTCTGAAATTGACACGAGAGGCTGCCCTGTGGGCCTTCACTTTAAGAACAAGATGCGGAGAAAAAGTGGAACAGGTAATGACTAATGAGATGGCATGCAGTGGACAGCACTGGCTGTCTGGCTTTGATGAAAGCAATTGCTGTTTATTTGTTGTGCATGAAATGAATCATATGTCTTCTGTTATTATTTAATCTTTTACACATTAAATGTAACTCAAGTCTACTCTGTTTTTTTACCTTATTTAATTCAAATTGTACTTCTACTGCAGGGGCCACTACGTTGCATTTTTTAAAATGCAAAATGTCCTTGGACTCACTGTGTGTGTAGACTGCGACTGCATGAACAACATTGAGTTTGCCAATATACCATGATGATGATGAGTCTGGATGATCATAGTTACATAATATCTTTTTTCTTAACAGTCACTCCGTGGGATCGATGGATCATCATCGTCAGTTTACAGAAGAACTACTGCCATTTTGTGAGTGGCAAACAGGTAAACCAGTCAACAACAACTATAGCAGAACGACATGCCTGTCTAGTCGTGGTATGGAGTGGTCGAGCCAGTGTAGTGTTGTTATGCCAGAGTCCAGACAGCAGTTCATGTAAAATTGCAGCTATGTGAATTGCTGCATACAATTAGATATGCTTTGTCTGTCTGTGTCAAAGAGGTATGCTACATCAGGTTGCTTCACTCAATGGTGCCTGCCTTGACCATCTGCATGACCCTGGCCTGCTGCGTGCTAATTAATATATTTGAAAAGGAGACTCAGAGTACGCACTTTAGAAATGATGCTTGTATGCAATACTGTCGCCTCTGAAAATGAAAGTGTTATTATTGCTCTTCACACTGTACCTTATATTTTTTTCTCCGTGGTGTTTTAATATCACTTCTTGTTTTCCATCAACAATTACAGGCCGGCTTTTACCCTGTGTGATGGGAAAAACGATTAACTCAGGCTTACCATTAGCGATCCACAATTCCGCATCCGCCAGGCAGGCAGTGGACAGTGTGGCTGGTCACCAAGATTGATTGACGGAGCGTCAGATGGAATGGAGGAGTACCGCGAATAAGAGGAATGGCTGGATGCATGCAACTTCCCAAATTGAACAGGACAACTACAACATCCAGTTACAGTATCCTCTTCACTTCTCCTTATCTTTTAAATTATGTTATTGTTGTGAACTTCTATGAGTGTGACTCTGCGTTTGTTTGCTCTCTGCTTCAAATTCATCCCTCCAGCTATTTGATAAGCTTCTTTGCTATTTTTAAAACTAATTTAATGTACTAATAAGTGTTTATTCTCTCTGAGGGCAGATAGGCAAGTGAAATTGCGTAATTACTGCAGCCCTGTACTGTCAAATTGTTTCTTCATAGTTAGTAAGTTGTAGTAAGTACTACTTTTCAGTAACCTAACCATCCATTTAGCAAACAACTTCATGCACGCAGTAGTGCACTTCCTTTTTGTCCCTTAAAAGATTTATGGATATCTTCATATCCAAAGATTTGTTTTTCTTCATTTGTTGGTTGTCAATGCTGTGTTTTTTCCCTCTCACCACAAAACGTTCCCAAAACCCCCCATTCCCATCCAATTCTCAAACCCTAACCCTCTTCCCCCGGGCTGTGTGGTTTTCATTGAGGTGTGACTAAATGACAACAATAATTCCACACACTTGCTGGGGAGGATAAGGTCAAAGCAACAGAAAATCAATTTCAAGGCTGGTGAAGGAATCCGAGGATATATTCTTATTCTTATTCTGCTTGACACACACCCATGAGTATTTGCAAATCAAATCAGAATTTCATGTGCGCCATCAAGTGGATTGATCATCAATAACATCCTCCTCCTACACGTGATGAATCGAATGCTTACACTGCTGTGTCCTTCACCTTCAGTACTTTTTCTTGTAGTAGCCATAGTCCACGCAACTAGTACTTATATTTTGAATACTTAAGCATTGCTTAGGCTACAATTTATGGCACTGTTCTTGTGTATTGTACTATCTATCGTAGTGTTCTAATGCTATGCTCAGGCCACTCAATGTTTAATTTCCTTTTTTTTCATATGCTGCTACTGCCAGTGTGTACCACTACTACTACCACCCCAACGATGACATTTCATCCGTCCAGGATTCTATAGCCAACCTTAATTGCCATTTGTCATGCAGCCAGCCCTGTGCCTAGCCCTACTCTCAAATACGAATCATAGGTAAGATAAGCATTTTGGGGGAGGAAGAATAATGGAGTAGAAGGAGAGGAGAGACTGACGGTAGTACTAGTAAAGTAGTAGGACAATTGAATTCAGTCTGTGACACTTTTGTACAAATTTGGGCGATTAGACAATTTGAATCAACCAGCCAGTTAAGTTTCAGGAAAACAAACGTACAGTTAACCCACCACTGCCTCCCCCACAAAACAGTAATAAAATGCGGATGCTATGTTTGAAATAAATAGTTATTTGAACCCTAACAAAAATAAACCATTCCACAAGAAGACCCGACCTACCCCCTCCCTAACCCCAACCAATGTCCATGAAATCAATGTCCCCAGTCCAAAAACCCCAACGCCCAATTCCCACCTCCCCAAAAGTCTTTAAAAAAGGGGCAAGGGACAGTCTCTCTACTTCCGCTGGTGGTGTCATTTGGCCAGGTGGTCACGGTGCTCTCTCTGGAGGTCCTTGAGCAGGGCTTTCAGCCTTGCCACCTCCTGGTCAAGGTTGGACACTCTGAGGGTCAAGGGGTGCACATGACCCTTGCACTTGCAGGTACTGTGGGGGGCAGCTGTTGTTTTTGCTGCTCAGCAGTGGCGGGTGGCTACCAGTCCACGGCTCTGTACCACTGGAGGATTGCGCTGACCGTATGACCCAGGGGCAGCAGAGGAGGATGCAGCTGTTGTCGATGTTGACTGCGATTCCTCCTCCTCCTGGGCCACCCTCCGCCGATATTGGGCAACAATTGCCTCCAGCTTCCGGCGCCTGGCCCGGATAGCCAACTCCTTCCTTGTTAGTTTGGAAGGAGTAACTATATGAAGAAAGAAAAACATACTGTAACCAATGCTCTTTAAGATTAACACAAAATAATTCAGCAGAAAGTTGTGTCACAGTAGCACTAGCAACTTGCAAGCACAGTACATATCATTTGTGGCATGTATCTATCTAACCTCCCACTTTGTCACCCACTGCTCTAACATTAGTGGGAGTTTCAGGAATTCTACTAGCACTATATGGACTCACTACATTAGACTCAGACAATACACCAGTCTTCTTCTTCTCTCATGTTTAGCGATATTGGTACGTAAACTTGTGGAAGCCGACATAATGCCAGGGCAGTCAACTTGCACCAGAAAAAAACAGACGCAAGCCATGATGACACAGACTTGCGTTACTGTTACCAGTCCAGTACATGCAGGTGATGAAGCTCTTACTTTTCTATTACCGGTGACACTGGCCATACTCTGTTACAAGGGCTACTGCTTAATTAATTTAACTTTCACCCTGCCCTGCCCCTGACTACTACAAAAGGAAAATGAAGAAGATAAATAAAATGATCATCTATCCCTTCACAGGATATTTGATTACATATGGGATGACATTTAGGTGCTTTGTTTTTGATTGAGTGAACACCGATAGGCCAAACATGAATGACAGAGTTGTAAAAATAATTATTAACAGAGGTAGTGAGTGAGTGGTCACCATAATCGCTGGATATATGCTGAGCTTGCAACTGTTACTAGTCATGGTAGTATTCTGAAAAATTACAACTTCTACTTTCCTCTGCTTTGCTACTCTGGCACGGACATGCAGTGTTACATGCTCTTCAAAGTAACACTCTTCATCAAGTGACCGTCTACTCTGTCTACATACACCTATGCTAACTATGAGGAAGATACCATCCAGGGAGGCAGGCATCCCTCCATTCAAAGTAAATGTCAATCATTCTTCTTAATGTCTGACTCTCAACTGGACAAACCTTACTTTTTCTCACCAAAAAACAACCTTTTTATTTTATTTTGTAAAACGCCAGCCATGCGTCCGTGCTTGACTTGCATTTGAATTTGAACCAAAGGATATATTGAGCACACATACAGTTTCTGTTTCACCCACCCAGGCAGTCCTCTTTTCTTTCTCCTTATTCCTTGCTTCAGCCTTCAACCGGCCATGCATCAGATTCCCAGCCACCTCGGGCAGCATTCAAAAATAAGTATCATTCTTTGCCAGTCATTAATTTTCACTCGCTCGTCCTTCCTTACCCCCTTCTTTCCCTTTTAGTTCATTCCATTCATCAAGTTCATCTCCGATCTGACTTAGCTTCTCGATAAAACTTTCACAGCTGAGTTGAAGTCAAATTTAAGGATGTCATTGGTTACTCTTTAACTCCCGCCTCTATTGCTAATGAGAAGTCAAGGGTAAATGTCTTCTACCTGGTTGACAAAAACGTAGTTCTAAATTTGTAAGTCTTCTTAACAGTAAAGTGTACTTGTACTGTATAACATATACACCCCTGCAGAGAGCCCACTCTGCAATCTCAATAAGTAAGGAATATAATAGCTTACCCCTGCCCGCCACTACTGTGGCATCCCCCACAGCAGTTCCTGCTGGCTGTGGCACCGCATATGACCCTGGAGTGCCCACCTCCGAGCTGGCCCTGGCACTGGTGGTTGGCTGTGCCGATGGTGTTACGCCTTCAAAAACCTTTAATATTTTTAGATGCCCTATACACCACTACCTATTTTGTCTAGGAATTATTAAAAGTTACTAGTACTACATAAACAAATTCAATAATTTGTGACTCTCTAGTCTAAAGTAAAAATGTCCCTTTCTTCAGGGGAGGGTGCTTTTTATTTATGCTTAGCCATAACCTGTGATGCTACACTTTTTGACACAACTGGAAAATGCTTGCTTTTTAACACGCACCCTTTTTCTCATAACATACAGAAGCTTCCCTTCTACGAACAAGAGCAAGATCATCATCATTTGTTAGTCGGAGTCATCAACGAGTCATCCCCACCAAGACTTTAAGTTACAACCAGGTTAGGGCTCTCCCACAATTAATGTATGAAATCAGCCACTTTTCAGTTGTTCACCGTTTGTTATATGACATTGATTTTAATAAATGTTTTTATATAATGCACAATTTACATTTTTACAGAGTACACACAGAGCTAGTTGTTTTACTTTTAATAAAGCTTTAAAACTTACATAGACTCTGTGGTTTTTGGTCATGAGTGAGTGAGCGAAAGGGTTTGCAATATGCAAGCATGAGTCAGTGACTCTGAGAGGTCGGGACTCACTCCATAGTCTTATGTTCTAGGTAGTCTAATCATTGGGGATCATTGCTGCATTTGGGAGCAAAATAATGATTCTCTGACACACTAGCTAGTCAGTAAGGAGATTGGGGGTTCAACTTCTGTTCTGACTGAGGTATGTGGAAATTCTTACTGTGTTAGAACACACAAAATCTGACAAAATACTTATGTTTGTGCAATTCGAAGCGAAGAAATTAGGCCACGTAGAGAGGTCGAGATTCAAAACCGCTATTGGAGTAATGCAGTACATAAGTGGAATCTTAAGATGGCCGCCGACTCGGAAGATGAGTTAGCGGTCTAGTGGTTCCTTTTCTTTCCAGGGGCAGGGGCTGTGGTGGGGCACGCGTGCCTAAGTAAATGCACACTTCACCAGAGTTCTGGAGCGCGTCGGTTGACAGTTTCAGTATCTCTGTCAGCTTGCGAAATTTAGAGTCTTGGTACTTAAATTCAAGTCATAAACTTACCTAGAAAATATTTAATAGCAGTATCTCTTGAAATCCAGAGTCAAGGAAGAAATACGGAGTAATACGGAGTGCAGCTTACCAATTGCAGACTCCGGCGACAGCTGTGAATTCGGACGAAGAATCGTTTTTTCAACCTATGAGAACACGGAGAGAAAGAAGGACACAGATAAATCAAGCGAAGCTTATTTGCTTGAGAAACAGCGAGAGAGAGAGAGAGTTATGATACAGTCAAGCAGAGCATGATAATAAGAATAGCGTGCATGAGACAATACAGATATAAGAATTTACTAAATGAACATTTAGAGATCTAGATCCAAGAAAGATAAAACATAAATATACTTACCCAGAGATTCCTAAACTGAAGTTTTAGAATCGATACCTGAAAGACAAGAAGAAGAATTATCAATTAAAGGGAATTACAAGTTAAGCAGAAAAAGAGAAGACGAATAAACAAAATTTAATAAGAAAAACGACAGTTTCAATAAGGAGGTAAGTAAAGGACAAAGGAAAATAATAAATAGAATTAAATAAATACAGAAATAGACAAGAGTAAAATTTTGCATGTGTGTTACAGGTTAAACTCCAGGAGCTCAAGAATAGGAAAAGAACAGGACAAGACAATAAGGAAGAGTAGCATTCGTCTCTGGATTGTTTGGTAATGATTACCTGAATTAGAATTAGGTATAAGGAGAACTAGGGAGGGACCTAATCAATCTCTTATTGTTTGTATTAGGACTTCTAAGATTCGTCAGACCTACAGGTGAGTTCGGTGAAGTTGAACAGAGCAGAACAGATCCAGAGCTGTCTCTTCTTAATTTATTATTTTATCCATTCCCCCTTCCCCCTTGGGGGTCATCGAGGGTCAACTTTTTGACATAACTGACTCTGGGTATCCTAGAGGGGGAGTCGGGAAAAGAGCAACCATCTGTTCCTGTGTAAGCCCTGGAAAGAAGAACACTCTATGTTTGACAAACTGCGCCTATTATAATTTATAACCAATGCCCTATTACTTGTCCATAGTTCTGTATGTGCAGAATAGTCCCTGCAACAGTAGTAGTATGTCCTCCTATCAAATCAAAAAGTAAACTAGTATCTTATTCTTGGTGGCCATTGACATTTTATTGTTGGGATTTGTCAAAGCATAAACATTTAGAAGACTTCAATAGACATTATGGACAACCCAGACGACTGCACTCAGTGCCTAGAGCTATTGCTGAATAGGAGTTTTGTTTAACAGTACACTTTTGCCAACTGTGCAAGTTTAGCTAGCTACACAGACAGACTAATAATAATCTAGTAGTAGCACAGAGAGTCATAGTTGAGGCAGGATAAGAATTTAGAAACAGTCTACAAGAAGATCAAAGACGATTTAGGAAAAAATAGAATTATGAGGAACGTTTCGAATCAATAGGTTCTGTAAAAGATAGGGAAGTATAATTAATAATATTAACAGGAAAACTTACTGGGGCCAGCAGAGGAGCCCTCGGCAGACCTAACCTGGCCTTCCTGTTGTTCCTGCTCTGCTGGCGCTGCTACCTCCTCCTCTGTCCTCTTGCCCCTTTGGGGTAGCTGATGTACAACATAAAAGAAAGACACAAACATGGATGATTGTTGTCAACCAAATCAAACATTTAAAAAAAACAACAATAACAAATTATTTCGGGGAAATAGACAACAATTGCACTAAATTGATTGACCTATCTGATGTGATCTACTAGGATATTTGTATTGCTGGATTCGAGGACCGTCTACTTGGAAAGTTATGTAACTCACTAAACCAACTACAAAAAGGTTCTACTAGGACTAGCAGGCAACACTCCGCAGCACGCGAAGTGACAGACACAGTCCGTCATGATTGCAGACCACTAAATAGTTTCCTACTAAATAACCAGTCATAATATACTCAAACTATCAATCCACCACCACTATCTCTTCTTAGTGGCAGGAGTACAAAGGAAGAACTGGACTTGAGTCTCGAGTGTCTAGCATTACGCAGTTATGTAAAGTACACTCATACATAATCACTCAGGCCAAAGGAACACAAAATTGAAAAACAAGTAAGCACAATAGCACCGCCAGTGAGCAGGCGAGCACCTGCAATCACAGAAGCTTTTGAAACATAATTTACCTGCAATGCTATGTCATCTCTAATGTCTAGCATTACTCACTTCTGTAAAGTACACTCATACATAATTAATCACCCAGGCCAAATGAGCACAAAATTGAAAACAAGTAAGTATAGTAGCACCGCCAGTGAGCAAGCGAGCACCTGCGATCACAGAAGGTTTTGAAACATAATTTACCTGCAATGTAATCAGCAGCATTCTTGCTCTTTGGAAAAAACTATTTGCAATATCATAACGCAGAGCACTAGAAAACAAAGTAGTGATTAAATACTAGCTACTACTACTCACCAAGCCCAGGGATCTCAGAGCCAAGCAGGTCGAGCAGGTCTTGTTCCCGGTCCAGGATGTTGGACCACCAGTGCATCGCCTGGTTGTAGGTACGCCGGACCCCAGCAGGAGAATAAAGGTCAGCAACAAGCAGAAAGACGTTAAATAAAGGTGATAAACAAGGTACACCAATGGACCATATGTCACCAATGGACTTAAGATCGTTTAACAACCGGTCGTCTTGAGAGCCACCCCAGCTAACGTGCTGACTCTGGTTACAGATTCCTGTGGGACGTTTCCAATAAAGAAAGTGGCTGCTACAAATAAACGGAAACAATAAACTCCAAAAGAGCTTCTATTCGAGTAAGTTCTAATCCTTACAAATAATAGCCATGATGAAATGAATATTCAAGGTAGATTTGAGTTCAGATGGAATCTTTTCTAATTTCAGGTTCAACCGTATCCCGTATTAATTTCTAAATTCACGGGCACCTCGCCAGCATATCCTTGTAAGTTGACCATGACTTTGAGATACGTTTAGCGCCGGGTACAGCTGGTAGAAGTGGTCTATTCGAAGTGTGCATTTCTGTCTCTTATTTTAGCTTTTTCAACTGAGAGTCAGTTGATTTGAACAGTGTTAAGGTAAGTGGTTTTCCAATCTGCCACCAAAGAAAGTTAAGAGATTGAGGGCACCCAGAGTTTACATAATACATTTACTATTTTGTCTTCCAGCTACATGGTCCTGATTTCTATAGAGTTCGAAACGCGTAGACCAGTTTTTTTTCAGCCTTAGGAATTTCCAATGATGTTTAATTGCAAAAAAATGTTTGATATATATTGTGATTTGATTTCTCATGGCTGTTTGTTGTAAAGAATAAAAGTAAAAATGTCTTTTTGAATGGAAGATTCAGAGTATGTGGGAAGGTCGAGTGGGCAATGCAAGCGTGTGTGTAGAGAATATGAGAGAATACAAGAATGTTTTAGATAATTTGATGACGTTATGAAGTGCAGATGTAAATTATGTGTTAGAATTGTATTAAATATGTAAATTTTGATATGTTAAAATCGAATAAAAAGAATAAGATTCACTGCAGACAGAAAGAGAAGTCTATGATACATATTGTTTGAGATCAATGTGTTTTTCAAAACCATAAGCAGAAGAAGATTGGCAGTATTGGCAGTCGTTTTGTTATATAGTTTAATATCACTGGAAGCACCCAGCGATCTAGGACATGCAGGTCAAATCAATTCAGTATACAAGCAAGTAAATTCTACACCTGTACTGCAACACAGCACAGTCATCCCAACAACTCTTCGGCATCAGAGGCAGAGGGGGGAGGTTTTAAATCTAGTCCCTGTAGTCTGCCCACCACTTCCATATTTTTTAGTGTTTCTTGGGGCACCCTCTCGCTGCAAAGACTGGAATCTCCCAGTCCATGCAAAAGTCAAGGCCCTTCTTCCATGTTGCAACTAATGCTCAAGCCTCATTCTTCCATACCCTAGGAGCATCGTGCTTAGCCAGCGTGAGGCCTAGAAATAGCAAGTAGTGCTTATATCTACTGCCACACAATCCCTCAGGAATATGAAGCATAAACAGTCCAGGCAAGAGTTGAATATCCTATCCCAGGACCTCCGAGAGGCACGCAGCCACCCCTCTCCAAAATCGTGACAGGTTCGCACACTGCCATATTGTGTGAAAGAAAGTACCTTCAGCTGCCCTACAATGCAAGCAACAAGGGGATGCAATCAGCCCCGCCTGCCATAACCTATACCTTGTAAAATATACCCGATGCAGATTATTTGAACTGGATCAGACGTAAGCGGGCTGCAAATGCCGCGCCACAAGGGGTTTCAAGCACGTCCACCCAATCACCCTTGTCAAGGGATTCCAGGTCCAATTGCCAGGCCTCCCATGTGGTAATTTGTGTACTAATATTGTAAATAATGTATCTTAAATATTTATCTATAAATGGGATGTGGGGGGTTTTAATTGATTGTAAATTAATGTTAATGTTTGAATTGATCATTAACTATGGTAATATTGTTGGGTATTTTTTTCTTTTTATGAGTGGGTTGTGGAATTTATGGGTGTACTGGGTTGGCAGTTATTTAACTGTGAATAATAGTTTTTTAATAATATGAATTATTTAATTGATAATTAATTAAGTTAAACGTGTAAGTATATTTTTTATTTTAGTGTAGGATGTCGAGTTGTTGAGTTTATAGGGGTATAATTTGAGAACTAAATCATATTTCAGTTATAAATATTTTAGATTTTTTAATATTTATTTTTTATATTTAATGCGTTAAATGTGTATTACATTTATTACCACCTTTTAGGAGTATGGTGTATATTTTGAGGAAAGTTAAATACATTTAATTGCATAATTAATGATTTGTAATGATATACATATTTTTTGCTTAGTCCTATTCAAGTTAATATTGTAAAATGTGTGTGTTTTTATTTTAGTGTTAGGATTTGCTTATATGTTTTTGTAGGGGTAGATGGAGGGAGGACATTATAACTAAATTTAGTTTATGAATTTAGGGGCTGATTACAATGTCAGTTGGAAAGCCTCCTCCTGCCAGGCGGAATCTTCCCGTCTGACAGAATCCCTTCTAACCGACTCGGTCGGTTTACTTTCCAACCGCTTGATGACGATATTTGTGGTCATTCCGACCTGGTTCTGAGCTACTCGTGGAGTATTCATGTCAGTTGTAACCCCATGGTACAACCGATCAACATCATTTCTACCATCTGGATTCGATGTTGATTTCCAACAGCCTTTCTGCATCAGCCTGTCCGACATGGAAAGGTTGTCAGAAAATAACTTTGGGATGCATGGCGTACGGTTGATGGCCTAGGTGGTACTGTAAAACTCAGCACAGTGTTACAGGCACCCTGGGGGTGCCTGTGACAGGGTGCAGGGTTTTCCGGACAGATCCCATTTCCCCACAGGAGTCCGTGATAAGGCCGGGCGTAACATGCGCTCCCATAAGAAAAATTGGGAATCCGACAAAACAGTGTTCGGTTGCATCTGCCGGTCCCAAATCTGAGTCAGGTGTCGGGCAGAGGCTTTCCATTTGAGATCGTAATAAGCCCCTCAATGTATTAATACATACTTTTTATTGAATTTTCCATATATGAAATAATATTGCATTTCATTTTTAATATTGTTTGTAATATTATTATCATGTTTTTAATTTTCAGAAATGTTTTAATTTTCATTGTTTCTTTACACTTAATATATTACATTTTAAATATTCATTTTTGATTTTTATTTTGCTTTTAAAATGAGTTTTGTAGACATTTTATTTGTATGTATTGTAATCCTGACTGTAGTGTTACTAATATGTTTTTTATTTTTGAAATCCAACACTTTCCCTACTTTTGCACTGACTGGAGTGGGAATAGTACATTTTACCCTTCCGCAATCCAACACTTTATCTACTTTTGCAGTGACTGGAGTGGGAATAATCCATTTTAGCCCCCTCTAGTACTCTAACACTTTTTCTACTTTTGCATTGACTGGAGTGGAAATAGTAAACTTTACCCTTCCACAATCCAACACTTTCCTTGATTTTGCACTATTTGGAGTGGGAATAGCACATGTTACTCCTCTGCAAATAAACACTTTCCCTATTGAGTGTAGTGGGAATTTTTGTTGTTATAAATTTTATTGTTG